>NC_140444.1:3212974-3682974 GCF_963576455.1 Neolamprologus multifasciatus | reverse complement strand
GGTGGGATTTTACATCTTTTAGAAGCTTCTCAAACGTGATCCTGAGCAGAGATCTCATTCCAACTGATTTAACCGATTTATTTATTCAATATCACTGGTTTATTTCCCAATTCTCTCACCCCCCCAAAGAGATTGGGCACTAAGAGAAGTCAGTCTGTAATCCTACAAAAAAAAAAATCTGTGCAAAGAAAATGTTTTATTGTTCTTCTGCTTCTTTTATCTGGAAATGTGCAACCTAATCCCGGTCCAGACTGCAAATACTTAAGTGCTCCTTGTGATTTTAAAACTCGAACAAGTCTTGGTATCACTCAAATCTTCTTCCCAAACTTGATTTTGTGAAATGTTGGATGAAAGAGTTAGATACTGATATTCTAATATTATCAGAAATAGGGATGGGTATCGAAACCTGGTTCTTGTTGAGAACCGGTTCCCATTGTTTCAATTCCTTGGAATTGTTTGCCATTTTTGCAAACGATTCCCTTATTGATTCCAGTCGCCCCGAATGACGTTGCCACGTTGCGGAGCGTCATTTACCTGGCAGGAAACATGGTGCCTAAGCTGCTCAAACGCTCAAAAGTTTAGTTATACTTTACGAGAACGGATGACAACAGGACAACTTGCAATACTTGCAAAGTAGATATTTCATTTAAGGGAGGAAACACTACGAATATGCAAAAGCATTTGCTCACAAAACACGCGATGACCTTAAATGAATGTCGTGTTTTTAATTCCCAACCCAGCAGCAGCGGTAACGGTAATGGGCAGATAAATAATCAACTAACAGTGCATATTATGTTAGCGTGATCTGCCTTATTACAAAACCTGCCATTACTGTGCATTTAGGTGAGTCTGGCTCAGATGCTGGCAGTTCTCACTACAGTCTACCGGTAGCGTCTCCTTTCAGGCCAGGATAGACGAATGTCACCGAGCAGTGACTCAGTTTGTGGTCAAAGGTTTGAACCCATTTGCCACAGCAGATGATTTTCAGTAAGTGAATGTGTTTAATTGTAGGCAGGGACATTACTGGATATTCTTGTGTAATTGCTACAGAATAATTTATGTTATACTTTGTTATTGCTACAGAAGAATATTTATTTTATTATTTTACATTTACAATTTTTTCCTGGGGACCCTGTGACACCCCATTGAAGAGCCGTAGGCTGTGGATCTCTTAAGATGTCACTGTTGTGTTTGTAAGGCCATGTTACTCCTAAATTTCTATCTTGTTCAAAGAGAAGATATAAAACAAAGTTCTAAGCTAATCGACCTTAGTGTTTAAAAAAAAAAGAATCGATAAACAGAATCGAAAATGGAATCGGAATCGTGAAAATCTTATCAATACCCATCCCTAATCAGAAACCTGACTTACAAAATCGATTACTGACAAAGACATTGCAATAACGCGCTATAATCGTTTCCGTTGCGACTGCCCCAGAAAGGGTGGCAGTGTTGCAATTTATGTAAAAAGCAAATTCCATGTTACTGTCGATTCATCGTATCTGTTCGTAAACAGTTTGATCTTCTTGCCCTCAAGCTCCAACTTTTCAAGGGCTATTTTATTACCATTGTGGGCTGTTATAGACCCCCTCGGATAGTAGTGAGACTTCAGTTTCACTTAGTGAGAAACTATCTACTTTAGATTTTAATGAAATTGTGCTGGCCGGAGATTTCAACTGGGACTGGTCGTCCTCTGCCTCAGACAGTTTGAAATTCATGTGTGATTCATATAATCTCACACAACTAATTTACAGCACAACTCGTCCAAATCTTAAATGCCCAGAAAAGTCGTCACTTATTGATTTATTTTTAACTAAAATGCCGTATGAATATTCTCACACTGTGTGGTAGCTGTAGTCAGACAATCGAAGCTCCCAAAAATCAAGGCCACAAATAGCTTTTAAACAAGATTTTAAGCATTTCTGTGAGCAAGCTTTCTTTCATGATTTATGGGACTAAAACTGGAGTAGAATCTACCTGATAACTGATCTTGAGCTGCCATGGAATTATTTTTATGACACTTTTATCAAAATTATAAATAAACATGCGCAAATTTAGAGTAAAATGCAGAAACAACCCTTGGTTTTCTCCTCAGCTCTCCAGTCTACTCAAAAAAAGGGATGCTGCCTGGGCTAAGGCCAGAAAAACTAAATCTGAAGCAGATTGGCTGATTTTTAGACAGCTCAGAAACCGTTCAACTTCCTTAATTAAAAAGGCCAAATCAGAATTCTGTCTTTCAAAATCTACTAAACATTTGAACGATCCTAAAAAATTCTGGAAAATAATAAAATCTTCGTATGGGGACACAACTACAAATGAGATGCCAGCCTTTGTTGTAAAAGACTCCTGCACTTTAACAGAAACGTGACATTCTGGACTGCTTTAATGAGCATTTTGTTTCTTCAGGATCTCTATTTGAATCTTTATATCCCGATTTCCATCCATCCATCCATCCATCTTCATCCGCTTTATCCGAGGCCGGGTCGCGGGGGCGGCAGCCTAAGCAAAAAGGCCCAGACCTCCAGACCTCCCTCTCCCCAGCCACCTCCTCCAGCTTATCCGGGGGAACACCAAGGCGTTCCCAGGCCAGCCGAGAGATATAATCTCTCCAGCGTGACCTCCCGGTGGGACATGCCTGGAACACCTCACCCAGGAGGCGCCCAGGAGGCATCCTTGTCAGATGCCCGAACCACCTCAGCTGGCTCCTTTCGATGTGGAGCAGCAGCGGCTCTACTCTGAGCCCCTCCCGGATGGCTGAACTTCTCACCCTATCTCTAAGGGAGAGGCCAGCCACCCTTCGAAGGAAGCTCATTTCTGCCACTTGTATCCGCGATCTCGTTCTTTCGGTCACTACCCACAGCTCGTGGCCATAGGTGAGGGATTATCCCGATTTAAAACAGCTTAATCAACAGGAGGCTCTCTCTGCAACCACTCAAACTGAATCTGTGGTCCAACCCTTCAGTTTTTCTCCGCTAAATGTTTTTGAGGTCCACAGGGCTTTAAATCTGTTGGATCTAAATAAATCTGCAGGACCAGATCAACTATATCCTTATTTTCTTAAGTTGGCTGCAGATTTTATAGCAGAACCAATAACTTACATATTTAATCTTAGCTTCTCGAACAGTGAGATCCCTGTAATATGGAAATGTTCTCCCTTTGCTGAAAGGAGGTGATCCTTCAGATGTTAATAATTACAGGCCCGGATCTAAATTGTGTGTTCGAGCAAAAGTTCTAGAAAATTTCATTAGTGAACAACTGAAAGACTTTTTGGACAAAAATTCAGTTCTTTCCCAACATCAGTCAGGATTCAGAAAACAACACAGCACAATAACTGCTGTTATTAAAGTGGTTAATGACATCATTGATTTAATGGACTGCAAAAAATCCTGGGCTGCTCTTTTTCTTGACTTGTCAAAGGCTTTTAATACAGTTGACCATGCTATTTTATTACATAGACTAAACAATATTGGTCTATCTGTAAATGCTGTAAGTTGGTTTTTTCAAATTACTTGTCAGCAAGAAAACAGTGTGTCCATGCTGCTGGGTCTTCTTCTTCTTTTCTCCCAAAGGAGCTCCGCAGGGCTCCATATTAGGGCCATTGCTATTTTCTCTTTACATAAACAACCTTTGTGATAATTTCTCAAATGCAGCATTCCATCTTTATGCAGATGATACAATTATTTATTGTTCATCCCCTTCAGTAGCACAAACCCTGCAATTTCTGCAGTCTGCCTTTGATGTCGTTCAGTCCCATTTAACTCAACTTAAGTTGGTGTTAAATCCAGAGAAATCCAAGTTCATGTTATTCTCAAATGGAAAAGAGTTGTTAGCTACGTCTCCTAAGATTAAAACAATTCAAGGAAAATTGAAATGGTCACATCTTACAAGTATCTAGGGATCATTATAGATCAGAATTTGTCATTAAACTAAGTTACTTTTTTAGAAACCAATCCTGTTTCTCCCTCCAAGTGAGAAAACACTTGATTCATGCAACTTTTTTACCTTTATTGGATTATGGTGACCTGCTTTTTATGAATGCACCTGCCCACTACCTAAAGAGGTTGGATACTGTGTACCATTGTGCTTTACGTTTTATTACTGGCTATGGAAATCGTGTACATCATCGTTCTTTGTATGCTGCTGCTAAATGTCCATCTTTGCATATTCGCAGACTCTCCCATTGGTTGATCTTTATCTATAAATCTCTCCTTGAGCTGGTTCATCTTATTTATGTGTTTATATGTGTAAAAATCACAACCAATACAGCCTTCGTTCGAACAAAATCATACAATTGATTGTCCCAAAAATCAGAACAGAATTGTAATAACTGAAATGATCAAAATTGGTTACCTTGGGAGAGTTTAAGTTTAAAGGAACGAGAGAACAACTGTTTTACTGAGTGTGATTGTTTTTAATGTACTCTTAATTTGATCTGTTATTGTATATTTTTCACATGTTGGTATGGGATATTGTATTTGTTTTAAATGTTATGTACGCATGTGGTATGTGTAATTTTGACTTTTGTTACCATGATGCCAGGTCTCTCTTGGAAATGAGATTTTTAACCTGGATAAATAAAGGACTAATAAAAAAAAAAAAAAATTGTTTTTACACAGGACAGACCGCAACATGTTCACAGCTTTAATTCTACAAACAGAGGTTTAAACACGGGGATATCTCAAGGTTTGTTTTAGTAAAAAATAAATAAAAGGAACTATGATCGAGCAACATCCAAAGAACGGCTTTGTAGTGAACGGAAACTGTGTTAAAAACAATAAAACATGTCCACTCATTGTGCTTCTCATGGGCTTGTTTTGATATTTCATGCCCCTCGCCCCCCCCCCCCCCCCACCCCACACACACACACACACACACACACTTATTTGCCTTCAGTGAACTCTGCTCTTGTTTCTAAGGCAACTTTTCATCCAGTCAACATTTGACCTACACCCAGAGCGTCTTTGTTCAGGTTTATCAGATTAGCAAACTATTGCATTCTGTTTTCATTTACACACTAATTTTTATCTTTATCAGTGCGTACTCACAGATAAAGGGGTGTGTTTAATGCAACACACATTCTGACTGTATTCATTTAATAGTTAAAGCAGTCTTGGGTAATAGTGGAGCAATATATTATTGACTATACACCAGGTCACCAGTCTGTTGCAGGGCTACATCAAGCCCTCACATGTACAACTTTTGAAATGTCCATAACATTGTTAAGCTCTATATTAATGCTGGCATCTCCTCACCAAGAGTAACTCTGCATTTTATTGACAAAATTACAAAGAAAAAGGGTGTCTGTTCCAAAGAAACACGAGTGGAAAAAAAAATCCATCCATAAAAATTAGTGCTGGTATGACATCATCACCTGGAGCGGCAGGGAGTCGTGATCCTTGCTGCTGATAGGCTCACTGGGAAGAGGGCTGGGATTTTATTAATAAAAGCATCCAACACTTTGAGTGCAACACACCGCAGAGTCAGACGGTAAGCAGCATCAAGGCAAGGATACTGATCAGAAGATAGCAAGGTAAGAGGACTTTTTTCGTTACTTGTAACAATAAACAGGATATCATCTGCAGCAAAGGTTTGCAACTAACAGCAGCAGGTCCTCATTTTAAGTTCCTTCCTGTTAATTACGAATGCAGACTTAAGTGTTTATTATAGCGCGACATGGCAGGGACACTAAAAGCTACATGAAACCAAATAATCGCAATATTGTGCTCTTGTTTTCTGAGATTAAAAAAACGTATCCAGCTGCTATATGAGCTGTAGTGTATTTCATGCACTGTTTCACAGACTACGTTGGACCTGAGCTGAGCTCTTCATGAGCTGAAAATGTTGTTAATAATCTGAATTTCCCTTAAAAAGAAATAGAAATTCTTTCCACAATGCACATCTCACTCCTTACAAGCTTTTACTGTTTTAGGAAAACATTAGAGTTGCCATGGTAACAGCCACTCACCTGAGTGACTCACTGAGCACCACTCCTTGTCTAAAGTTTAAAAGAGGGAGACAGATGAGCCAATCCTCCCACATATTAGTCAGTGCGGCCCAGGGCGGCTGTGGCTACAATGTAGCTGCTATCACCAGTGTGTGAAAGTGTGGATGACTGGGTGTGTAAAGCACTTTGGGGTCCTTAGGGACTAGTAAAAGCGCTATACAAATACAGGCCGTTTACCATTTACCATATTGCGCAGCCCTTCGTGAGCAGCTATTCATGCTGATGTCAGCAGTGAAACATGCCATTTACTCAGCTCGAGTCACTATTCACCGCGTGCTGTTATAAAAACGATTGAGAAACATGTTGCACGGCGCAGTCCGTAAGAAGAACTGACTCATACTGGGTGCTGCGCTCTAGGACGCACACTGTTTATTTTTTACAGCAACAACAACTTTTTCAGATTAGCCGTCGCTGTAGTCCACGCTGATGTGGACAACCCGCCACAGCTGCCCAACGAATGTTCAGGTTTAACTTTCTGCAGAGTTCCTGAAGCAACTTAGGCTTAGAAGTCATTTTAAAGGAATTTAGGACCACAGTTGAAGATAAAGCAATCACTCCCGGTTATTTAATTTTTCTGGTTCACTGGACCTCTAGCGCTCTGCAAGCTCAACAGTTTCTGAGCATTTTTGCCCTTATTGTCGGTTTATCCTCCTAAAGTGCTGCACCTCTATGGAAATCAAAGTGTCATTACTGGAAACACAGAGAAGTGTGGCGTATAGCAGCCTCTTTAGTGTTTTTTTCTTAACTTCTGCTAGACTGGGGGTTATTTGGCTAGACCCCAAGTGACAAAACCATAAAACAAAACATCCCCAACAAACTGTACTAATGTATGCAGGCTAACTTGTTGGTTCTGGATAACATGTAGAAATTTAGGAGTCCACCTTGAGTTTAATCCAGATCCAGCTTGAATTCGTGCCAAGTTTACATCACTTTCTGCACAACATGAACTACGCCTGGAACCAGTTTCAGCCATGCCTTGGTTAAATCCATGTTGCTGGTTTTGCACTTCTCCAAGTCATATTTTGAAATCTCAAAATATGACTACTGTTGGCTCCATTTTCATTTTCCACTCGTCCACTTCGGGGTCCAAGAGTGCCCGAAGCTCATCTCAGCTGACGTGCGATCAATTATTTCTCAAAGGCTGCATAAGACTTGTTTTTAGAATACTGAATTTAATACTTTAAGACTTTAGGGTCCACGAGAACCCAGGTCTTTGTTTCATAAATGGCACCGGTATCAATAGCAGGATGGAAATCGTACTCCTCCCTCTGTTCTCAAACTGAGCAGTGTCTGTTCCCACCTATTCGGCCTGGAGCCTTCAAAAGCTTCTGAGTCTGCACCAACACTCCCTTTTCAAAGGCCTTTTCAACTCCAGATGTCCTTATACACATTCACAGGGTCATTTTTCTCCACCATTTCCAGTCTTTCTGTATTGCTAATGTCAGCATAGGGCAACAAGTTGCACAGCTTTTGAAATCTTCTGTTAAAAATGCAATTGCTACTTTGCTACTTTCTCCAAAAGCAACACTAAAAAACTCAGGATGGGTACCCATGTGTGGTGCACAGTATCGGGGGGGAAAAGACCTTTTGATGCATCTCTTATACAAAAACAACAATGGCAAGGCTTTCATTTCATTCATGACAGAATAACCGATCTCTCTCCATTGTCTCTCTCTGGCCTTTGGCAGGCACGCACAGAAGACTCTGAGCTCCCCTAACATGATGCCTACAGTTAAAGGCATGGCACACACGATACCCAGTCATGTTCTCAGAGTGGGCCAAACTATTTGCTTGGAACCGTCACAGGAGACAGTCACCCACCATGATGATCCTGATCTCGACATTTCTCTGGAAAATCTCAACCAGTTAATCTTGGAACTGGATCCCACATTTGAACCCATCCAATGCAGCAAAAGTCCCACATGTCTCAGCCCCCCTACAGGTACAGTAAGGCTGTAAACACTTCTCTTGTTCTACCCAATTCAACCTCACATCACTTTATTGCAGATGCATCAAACTCAAACGAGAGACAGTCAAAACCTGCTTGCTGTGTGGGAAACTGAACTTGAAAAATTGTGTGGTTAACAGGTACCATATAGCAACTTTATTGCTCTGAAATCAGTTACGTATAAAAGCCTAAAATTGCCAAGTGCAGTTTCACAGAAAATCTACATCTAATTGACCCCAAAGCCACTTCCCCGTTTTTTTTAAACGATATAATATTCATTTTGAAACCATGCACCAGCAGAAATATAGCAGCAACCTGCGAAGGGTGGAGCTTACTGAGGTCACAAACACTAACCTGACTAGATTAAAACGCCATATTTGATTCAGGCCTTCACGATTCTGATATATATATATATATAGATAGAGATATAGAGATAGATAGATAGAGAGATAGAGACAGATAGATAGAGAGATAGAGATAGATAGAGAGATAGAGACAGATAGATAGAGAGATAGAGATAGATAGATAGATAGATAGAGATAGAGAGATAGAGATAGAGATAGATAGAGAGATAGATAGAGAGATAGAGATAGATAGATAGAGAGATAGAGAGATAGAGATAGATAGATAGATAGATAGAGAGAGATATATAGAGATATAGATAGATAGATAGATAGATAGATAGATAGATAGATAGATAGATAGATAGATAGATAGATAGATAGATAGATAGATAGATAGATAGATAGATAGATAGATAGATAGATAGATAGATAGATAGATAGATAGATAGATAGATAGATAGATAGATATAGAGAGATAGAGATAGATAGCGGAATATAAGGACCAGTATGCTAGGTCCTCCTTAAGTTGACAAGGAAGAGATAAAGAGGGTTTAAAGCTATTTCATTGCACCAAACAGTAATAAGACAATTTCAAAGACACTTCAAGCTCAGAGTGCATCAGCATCAAAAGCAAGTTTAAATATTGCTTTGGTTGCATGTCTCTTAAAATGAGTTCAGCAACTTTTTCAAAGCTATTTTCTCTGCTGCTGTGGATTCAAGCGTGTAAAAACATTGCTTGTTGGTAAAGAAGTCCTCAGTTTCTCATCTCATCATCAACTCTCATCATGTTATCACACTTTCAGCAATAACCTAAAGCAACTTAATGTTGCCTACACATTTGGTACCTACATGTTAAATCTGATTTCTGATCATTTACCTAAATATACTATTGTAGAAAAGCAAATTTTACTTACAAAATTTAAATTTAGAGTGATATGTGGACCAGATATAACATGTAAAGGGCCTGTTTAGCCCTTTTTTATGCTTCAGTCTAACTCTTGAAAGCTCCCAGCTTTCAGAGGTGTTACACAGAGTAAAGCCATAGCCACCCTTGTAAACAAATAGTACAGATAGCCTTGGGCTCTGGAAATTTACCCACCCTTTCTGAGATCGTTTTAATATTTTTATTCATGTTGTAATTGCACCACTTTGTCTTTCCTGGGATTATTGCCCAGACGTGTACCACACCCTGCATGTGTTACAGCTACAGACTGAAAAAGCTCAGCGAGCAGTCACGCACCGGGGTGGAACAACGGTGCCTCATTCAGTCCTGCTTTCATCAGAAAGTGTGCGCAAGAGTCAAAGCATACATACATGTGTGTAAAAATAAATGGGTTTCCTGTTTCTGATCTTTTCTTCAGAGAAGTTTGGTCGTGTGTTTATGAAACTGTCACATGTTCTGAAAAGGTGAATAAGTTTAAAGGAAACCAAGCAGCAGTGTGGAGAAATATCTCCATATTCAGGCAGATTTCGCTCTTTCTGCATGAACATTAGTCATAATTATGCAACTCTGGTTGCAGAAGCCGCTCGTCTGGCATTTACAGACACCGCATGCTATGGCATTTTCTTAAGGGCGTAAATTCTCTGAGTGGTGATCACCACAGTGATCCTGACGAATCAAGAAGTGGCTGAGGCTCCTCCAGGTGGTCTAGCAACAGTACAAATGTGCAACTCAAAGAACAGTCTGTGCAAGCAGGTACCTGCATGACAAAAACACCTGGCAGCGGTGTCCTTACATACACACCAAGCCAGTTCTGCTGATATAAACCAAGCCAACACTGTTTTTTGTTTTTTTTCCTCACCACAATAAACTTTTTCCCCCCCTCATACTAACATCTCACCCTTCCACCCACAGATGCCTCTTGCTCAGATGAAGATTTCTCTGAAGTTGTGCTCATTCCTAGAGGCTGTTCAACCATTTCATCCCCCACAGCGGTCCCCTCGGTGTCCCCGAGTATACCCATCCCCACAAATAACGGCCTCAGATGCAGTCCCCAAGGGACGCTGGTTTTCTCCAGCTCCCCAACGTCCTCTCTGCCCCCGCTGCCATTTGGCAGCGCACCCAGGCGAAACCCCTCACCGAAGAATGACTTTTGCCATGGATCACTGCGGCTGTCACACTCCAACAGAAACAGCACCGCCTCACTCCTCTCCACCTCGACCTGCTCGGACACCAGCTACATCCTTGGCAGGTAAAACTCAGTAAGACATCCCATCATGATACAAATGTCTTCCATTCTGTCCATTTCTCAAAAAAAAATTGTTTTCCCGAGCGCCTTACTCCAAACTTTAACCATCACAGGTAAGAGCCAAACTCCAACTCCAAGTCTCAAACTTCAAGCAGGCCTGAACAAGTTTAAACACAGTTTTACAGCGTTATGCTCAATCCTTTCATAAGTGTTAGGGTTCATTTCTAAACACAAAGTCGAGATTCTCCTTATTTAAAAAAGGGAAAGGGGGGGGGGGGGGGCATGCAGAAACTAACTGTACTTCCCAGTGAAATACACTAGTTTCAAATTTTTACTGAATTTACTATGAAATCAGGACAATTTATGTCCATGTGCACAACATTTCTGACATGAAACAATTTCTGACATGCATCTCTCCCCTGATCTAAACCAGGCCTTTTTATTGTGACTCGTCTTTATTTATTTTTGGTTATTTTTGTCTTTTGGTTTCCTGTGAGAAATGATTTCAATCACCCACTTGAGTTCTTATCACGAAACCTGCAACCCGCAGTCTACATTTTGAACAAGCACAATTACATAAGTGCTCAAGTTTATCCTTACAGCTGTGCGCTTTTAGAATCAATGAGTGTTATAGGTGTACTTTACGAGTGTCTGTTTGTCATGTATTTATAGAGCAACTTAAAACTGTAGCTAGAAAAAATAGGTCAGGTTGCACTAGGCCTAAAATACTGCACAACCTCATGTTCAATTTGTTCCTGCAGCACCAGTTTACATCGCAACAGTCGTCTAAAGGTGCATTTTAATTAGAGGTAAAGACTCAACGACAGTCTTCCATGAGGAAGAACTTAGTGACACTTTTAATAGGAAGGGCTAGAAAAGACTTTTCATGGTTTTTCTTGGCTCAGTCTCCTGCTTTTATTTAGCAGGGCACTATACACAAGCACAGTCTGGATATATCTAAGGCAAAAGGCATTTAACACACAATTCTTTGCTTTTATTTTAGTTTTTACCATTTGATATCCAGTTACCCACTGTAATTTCTTTTGTTCTGAAATAGTTTGAAATATTAAAAAAATAACTTAATCAACAGAAAAGAAGAAAACTGACTTGCATTTCCAAAAACAAAATTGTGTTAAAGAGCTGTTGACTGCATTTGAACTAAGCGGCGCTGTACTTTGGTTTAAAACCACTTTGTGCCTTAATGTAGTGCCGTAAAGCCCCTTTTCCATTAGTACCTACTCGGATTGACTGGTTTTCCATTACAATTTAGTACCTCCAAATGTGATCTTTGTCATGACAACATGTCCAAGCGTCCCACAACTTAATTAAGGGGCGACCGTGGCTCAGGGGGTTGGGAAGCTGTAACCGGAAGGTCGCCGGTTCGATCCCCGGGCTTTCTGTCCTGGTCGTTGTGTCCTTGGGCAAGACACTTTACCCTACTGCCTACTGGTGTTGGCCAGAGGGGCCGATGGCGCGATATGGCAGCCTCGCTTCTGTCAGTCTGCCCCAGGGCAGCTGTGGCTACAACCGTAGCTGCCTCCACCAGTGTGTGAATGTGAGAGTGAATGAATAGTGGAATTGTAAAGCGCTTTGGGTGCCTTGAAAAGCGCTATATAAATCCAATCCATTATTATTATTATTATAATTAATACGCAGCACGAACGCTACAACAAAGGTGGACAAGAATAAACCTGCTGCTCGGTCTGTGGATTTTTGTCAGACTTGGGGATCACCGAGTTGTTTTTTGTTGCCATTTCCCAGTTGTCGGGTTTCAAAAATGCCGGTTTTGATTTCCGTGAACAAAACACTCTCATGACTCGTAGAGTGATGCTACTGACCAGCCAATCGGTGGAATGCCGTCGATGACGTCACATTTTAGTACCTGCTCGGATTGCTTGGAACCCCGGCCAAGCAGGTACTAAAAAAGTACCTGGTAACAGGTGAAAACTGTGCCTAGTCAAGCCCAGTAGGTAATAATGGAAAAGGGGCTTAAGTGACTAGAACCTCAATTTAACCATGTTAGTCATTAAGAAGACCTTTTCATTCACAAAGTGAGGTAAGCCTCTTGAAGAGGTTTGCTTCTGCACAGGATAGTTACAAAAACTAAAACATATGTTTTTTGTTAAAGTCTTTGTTCCTTTAATTATAGTTATCCTTCTAGAGGGAATTAAAATTTTCAAAAATGTCTCACTGCAAAAGACCAACATTATTTTTCCTCCTTTTTCTTTCCTCATAGTAACCTCTCCTTAGCCGGTGAAGATGCCGATTTTCCAGAGTCCATGCTACCCGGCTCCTTTAGCGACGATTCCAGGATGAAGCCATGTAATAACAGGCGAAGCCTGGAGAAGCCCTTGATGACAAAGCGAGGACATTTACAGGAAGTGAACAGCAGAAGAGCAAAGAACGGCCCAGTCTCAGGGTCACTGACCGATATTCCCGTACTGTTAGTCAACGGTGCACCTCAACAGGATCTGCACAGCCCTGAACCACAGATCGAGGTACTCCAGAGGAACCTTGTGTCAAAACCAACATATTCCAGCTCTCAAGCCCGTTTTAACGGCAGCCAGCCATCGATGAAATTTGTCATGGATACGTCAAAGTTTTGGTTCCGTCCACACATCAGCAGAGCAGAAGGTGAGACCCAAGCAAACATCACACGAAGACCTTACAGTAAAAGCACTAAATTCACAGTGGATTCGTTTGAGGAGGTCTCAAAAGTATTTCATTTCACAGTCCTGCTTAAAGCAGAAAATGTTGATGCAATTCAGCATGAAAGCATTCACCACAACGTTAAACACATTCAATGCCCCCCGGTGCTTTTCCATCAATGGGAATCTTCTCGAAAGCTTTGTTCAAACTCTGAAAGTGTGCCATCAAGCTAAAGCGATCAATAAGTGTTTTTCTTGAGTAATAAAACACACGTTGTTGCATTTTTCTGAGCATTTTTGATGTCTTATTCATTCTAGCTGAAGCTCTGGTAAAAGACAAGGAAGCAGGAACCTTTGTGGTGAGAGACAGCACCTCCTACAGAGGCAGCTTTGGTTTGGCCATGAAGGTAGATCAAACGCCCACCAGCTGTACTGCTGCTGCCTATCCAGGTAAGCTCACTAGTAAGAGCAGTGGCCTGACCTCAGTTTCAAAAGCAGAAATCAGTCAGATCCAGGAAACAGAAGATCTTAAAGCCACAAAAAACACAACTGCACACACAAAGCATGAACACAGCGTAGCGTAGCGCTGTTGTTGTTACTCATACATAACACAGACGGTGTATAAAGATCTCTAATTTGACATAAATGCTCTGGTCTATACCAGAGCCCTGCAGCGAATGCCTTACCCAACTCTGCTGACGACATCAAGCTATCTGTGGCGTGCTAGCACGCAGCGCTGTCATTTTTTCCTACCACAGTGTACCTTGTGTAAACACAAAAGAAAACCAGCTGTTTACGGCACTGTAAGCAGTCGATGAGGGAAAAAAAGGACCTCACTCACGAAACACTTTTGAGGCTTGCCTCGTTTGTAGATTTGTACGTTTTCATCCCTTTCAGGAATGCGGGATATGTGAGCGTTGGTCAAGCTCTGAGCCCACTCCATCCATCGAATTAATCCCTACATCACGGGCAATCCAGCAACATGTTTTTCTATTTAGCATGGTTTTCTTTAGCAGAACATTATATAATAACGCCTCTTTTATTTAAACCAGCCACAAAAACGTAAGGCTATAAAATGGAACTAAAAACACTAATTAACTCAATGAGACCAAACAGTTTAAGCTAAAGTTATAAATCCTTCACATACAGACATTTAACGGCTGCCTGTTCTGCTGCTTACAGCATCAATCTATCCTTAACTCTGGCCTCAGTGCAGTCCCTCAGTTTACCCTTTTATCATAAATGAATCATTTAGCTCCTCTCCCTTTAAATGAACTTTCACCTGATTGGTTGCTCCGTACAAACAGAAGGTTCAAACAGCAGGTGGATGAATATCTGCTCTCAATGTGAGCTTTCCGCTCCCAGAGATTACCGAACAAAACTTCTGCCAGTTTAAGATGAGCAACCAACACTGTAATAGTCTATTTGTCATTCTTTTCTGACTGACAGCGTCATGTGCATGCTGATAATCACCTAGCCCCCCAAAAAAGTGAGGAACAAAAGAAGAGAGTGCATGCCCTGAAACCTCGCGGCACTGCTCGTGAGGACGGCCAATAAATTAGGCTGTAAAGCTCTGCGACTCTATTTTACCGACAGACCGGCACTAGTCAGTCCTTAGGGGGAAAAACGTAGGACAGGACGACAACATCAGATCGTTGATGGCCTCGTTTGTGTGTTTATGGTGGCCTTGTGAGTCAGAATGAATTTTAAATTAAAGTAAATTAACTCCCTGATCACAGCAAATGACAGGAGACAACTATCTAAAAACTCTACATTTATTAAATTAATTTATCTGGGCTGTATGGAGGCAAAACGCACTGAATGAATGGCAGCACTTTACTTATTACAGCAGCAACATAATGTTTTTTGAAAGCTTTATGTACCCTGCATCTCTCACATTTAGAAATTCAATTCAATTCAATTCAATTTTATTTATATAGCGCCAAATCACAACAAAAGTCGCCTCAAGGCGCTTCATAGATACAGAGAAAAACCCAACAATCATATGACCCCCTATGAGCAAGCACTTTGGCGACAGTGGGAAGGAAAAACTCCCTTTTAACAGGAAGAAACCTCCGGCAGAACCAGGCTCAGGGAGGGGCGGGGCCATCTGCTGTGATTGGTTGGGGTGAGAGAAGGAAGACAGGATAAAGACATGCTGTGGAAGAGAGACAGAGCTTAATAACAGATATGATTCAATGCAGAGAGGTCTGTTAATACATAGTGAGTGAGAATCACTGCCATCCAGCGCCATTAGTAACTAATGCCTCTTTTCCATCATTGTGGTCTCAGTGCTGTGCAGAGGCGGCTCTGCCTCAGCGCCTTTTAAGAACAAGCTCACATTTCGAAAGGTTTGGGAATCCTGTGCAGCAGCGCTCGCTGAAGCCGGGTGAAAGAATTCGTAGGTTACATTCGCCAATCGCCGATGAACATCTTGCGGTGCCACACAGCCACTGACGTCAACACGAGCAATTATGTGGTTCTGTGTCTTCTTTTTTGAAGAAAAGGGTTATTCCAGTGCTTCTTCATCACATTGCCTTCATATATTGTTCGTTCTGTGTGCATTTCATTCTCTGACATTTGTCCTTTTGTCAAAACAGGGGAAAGCAGCTCTGACCTTATCAGACACTTCCTCATTGAATCATCAGCCAAAGGCGTGCGCATTAAAGGCTCTTCTCAGGAACCCTACTTCGGTGAGTCGAGTTATCAGTTTCATACCCGCCGAGAATTCGCTCGTCTGTTTAAAAAGCGAGTGCTGCTCTGACTCAGAGATCTCTCGCCTCCTGGGATGTGGGTGGGCGTGAGTGCCATGGATCTTACCCTTGAGCATTAGTACAAAGGGTGTGTATTCTCACACCCAAAGAACCTTTCTTATCAGTAGTGTGGGTCACTGGTTTGTAATCAGACACCCATGGGCACGTACTGATATGTCTGTTGCAACAGATATGTAACGTTACAGTAATGTTGTCACTGAAATATGGAAAAGCAGTCATCATAGCAGCAGAAGGATTTCTACTGTAGTGAGTCTCTGTGTCATAACAAAACTCTGTAGGTTGTACAAACTTTATTGTTCTTGAAATAGCCAATCAGAAAGTTGCTTATCTGTACTCAGCTGGAGCTGTGATTTGCTTTGTGTCTTTGCAGGGAGTCTCTCTGCCCTGGTGTACCAGCACACCATTTCTGCGTACGCCTTACCCTGCAGATTACGCCTCTACTGCAACGGTAACTGAGCCTTTGTTATTACTGCACACACTACACCAGGGGTGGGCAACTCCAGGCCTTGAGGGCCGGTGTCCTGCAGGTTTTAGATGTATCCTTGTTCCAACACAGGTGATTCAAATGGCTAAATGACCTCCTCAACATGTCTTATCAGCTGTGTCCCAAATCGTAGGCTGCATCCTCCAGAAGCCGCATTTGAAGGCTGATTACGTCACAGCCAGGCGACGAAGGCTGTCCCAATTCGTCGACTCCTTCAAATGCGGCAGACAAATGTGTCCTTCATTTCCCCGAATTTGAAGGATGGGTCGGGTGTGTCCTTCGTGGCCCACCATATCCCAGAATTCATAGCGCAGCCCAGCCAAATTTCAGCTGCCAACAATGGCGGCCGCTACTAAGTTTTAAAATTACTCTTACTAATCTTTCTGGGTCACGAAATAAACTTTTAACATATTTTAAGGCGAGAAAGTAGCTGTGTAAATTACAAATATATGCTCGGTTTATCAAGACATCGCATATTTGCAAAAGTGTGCCGACGTTTTCGGAGACGTCTGTTACCCACCAGCTCGATAGCAAGCCGGGGGGTTCAATGGTCACTCCAGCCGGTGAGAGCAGCGGACCCCCGGCTTCATTGTTTTCAGACCCCCGCTCTTTCGCTACTCAGGTTAAACATGATATATAAGTCACTCAGATAACTTAAAAATGTAATTGTTTGCCTTTTTTTGGTGTTTTATTTGTTCTGGAGTAAATCGGTTTGGCTGAGATCAAAGTTATTAAATTATTAGATTAAATAAAACTTTATTAATCCATCGGGTGGGTTCCTCCGGGATTTTCACACAGCTGAATAAACGTTAAACAGAAGTGTGAGACGGTTGAGAATTTTCGCCAGTGTCCTGTTATATTTTAGATAGCAAGGAGCAGACGGCGAGTTTATTAAACTCCACCGACACACCGGTGACGCAAATCTGAAGGCTGGACCGTCCCATTTCACAGCCTCGCACTTCCGGCCTTTTCGGTCTTCGGTCTTCGAAGGACCCGGCCCACGTAGACCGCGAAGGCCGGGTCCTCCGAAGGATGCAGCCGACGTTTTGGGACACAGCTATCGTTCTCCAGAGGAATGGTAACGAACTAATCATTTGATTCAGGTGTGTTGACCCAGGGTGAGATCTAAAACCTGCAGGAGACCGGCACTTAACTTTTTTAGTGCTGAGACTTAATAAAGACTAAATAATAAAAGTAATCTTCATGTTTGAAAACTATCAGACTGCCATAAACCTGCATCCTTTCCAAAGTTTGCAAACAATATTGGTTCATAAACATTAAAATAATGGAGTTGTGTATTTCTAAAGGGGCTTTCTTTGACCTTTAACATATTTCATTCAATATAATGAATCGACTGTAAAGGACAACTGCTGGGCCCTGAGAGCGACAGATACCTGCTGTGTGCTGCAGAAAGAGACTATGTGAGAGACAAAAGCAGCTGTAGACAACCATTCATACTATATAAAGATATTTTTGAATGAAGGCTTAATTTCAGTCCTATTAGCTCGAGCTGAACTTAACGGTGATTGAGTCTGAGCTTTTAGGAAAGGGTTAAAAAGAACTGCTGGGAATTAAGCTTTTTAAGCCAAATGTAACCGTTATTAAAACTTGCTTACTTTCCAGCCCTACTTTAAAGTCAAAGTCAAATTTATTTATATAGCAGATTTTAAAACAACAACTGTTGACCAAAGTGCTGTAAGAGATAAAAACACAGGAAGACATGACAACATTTAAGAAAAGAAGCATAAAATAGGTACATTTGAGTAAGAAGCAATACAAATAGAAGTAGTCTGATCTCATTCTGAGTTAAAAGCCAAGGAATAAAAGTGGGTTCTCAATCAGGTTTTGAAAGTGTCTAATGTTGGGGAGGTCCTGATGTGAAGAGGCAGTTTGTTCCACAGTCTAGGAGCAGTCGCACCAAGGCCTGATCGCCTCTGTGCTTTAATCTGGACCTCAGAAAAGCCAGGAGTTTGTTCTGCAGACCTCAGTGACTTTGAAGAAGTGTACTGGTTCAAAAGATCAGAAAAGGTATGAAGGTGCTAATTCCTGCAATGCCTTAAAACAAATAAAATCTTAAAGACAATTCAGAAACTGACGTAGAAACTGTGCTGCAGCGTTTTAGACCAGCTGCAGTTGGCTAACCGATGACAGACTGACACCTGACCAATACTCAATAATAATACAATAATACTTTAAATTGTCATAGACCAAAAAACATCCTGCTTTATGTAGTACACAGGGTCAAAGGTGGTGGTGCAACTCTGCCGGTTGCAAAAAACCTTCTTGTCCTAAAGAGGTCTGTTGGAAAACATCACTGCTTCCTTCACTCTTTGAACTCAGTAAACATTTTCTAAATGACTGTATGGGCTCAACCTGTAGTTTCAGGTAATACTGAATAAAATATTTAGTTCATTTTGTAAATTATGATCATCATCAGTCACAAAGGAGGGTTCTCCAGGATATACCTATTGGCTAATAACCTGTCAATCACAAGATACAATTCAATGAGTGAGCAATGTCCTCGGTCAGCTCCAAGCCACACTTCATATGTGGTGCTGACAACCAAAATTACCCTTTCGACCAATCAAAATGATGGACACAAACCAATGAGTGGCATCACTGAGGTCATGACCATCCTTTAGATATAGTCGATTGTGTTTTTCTGTCTGCGTCAAAGATAACGAGGTAGGAAGGTGTCCTCGCTCAGACGCTTGGCCTTTCTCGCAGCAGGGCTACTTTCCAAACCAAATTCTAACAACTAAAACTATTTTGGAAAGACGATAAAAGCCAAACTAAATGAGAATGTTTCTTCAAATTATGGATTGTCGGGTTATCTTTCTCACGTCAGAGACAAAAAGCAGGAACAGATCCTAACAGAGTGCGGCTCCAGCGACCACAAGCTGGCAACTGAAAAAAGGAAGAAACAGTAATGCAGGGAAACCAGAGTCTGCTAATGTGCCGGCAATGAGCAGAAAACTGAAACATGACACTAAAACAGATCTTTACTTGAACAAGTTCTATTGTGCTTTAATGCCACATTAAAAAAAAAAAAAAAAAAAAAAAGCAGAAATATTCCCAGCAGAAGAAGAACAGGAACAACTTGCTGCTCAGTATTCAACATCAGGGACAGACACCACGAACACGGGAAAAAACATTAATGTTGAATCAACTGAAAGTGTCATTTCTAAGTCATTTGGTGTTACTGTTGAGCCAGTGAAGCCCCTCAAATTCAAATAAAAAACTCAAATCTTATTTGTCTACACAGACCTGAGATCAGCAGACGAGAGAGCACCTTCAGAGGACGACAACAAAATAGGTGAGTCCATGTAACACCCCAACAACTGACTCAGTTTGGGCATTTTTAGATAAGCAGTACCGGCCTGTACAGGACCTGGCCTGGTCCAGAGTCCAGGATTTGGGGAATTTTTGGGAGACTTCTTTGCCTTTACCAAAATAAAGACAAACTGGACATTTTCTGTCAGATCACAATATTAAAGGTATTAAAAAGTGGACATTTTCTAAGCAGCGAACACTGATGATAAGTTATGATTTAAGCTATGATTAAATACATAATTTTGCACCAACACTCCAAAAACTAGGACAGGGTTAACTTAAAATGAAGCTAATAGAAACACAGGTTAGTGTGACCTAATATAGCGCAGCTGCAGGTTTCCTTCTGTTCGCCACAAAGCTGTACCTGTGCTTCAGCACAGCCAGGGTCAGAGTTAAACTCCAACTAATTAAACTCTAAAATAAGCAGTAACAGGAGTCTGACCAACAGTTCTGATAGAGTTAAGAAACCAACAACAATTAACCCCCTTGCATTCATGCCTTTTCCTGTCTTGCGGTTATAAACACTACTGTTCTGCTCTGCAGCCAAGCAGGAAATGCTGATAGTACCGTGTCCCACCGACTTGATATCTGAGGTTTGCTCACGAACATCGAAAGCCTGGTTTGAGGGTTTGCACATCGCTTTTATCTGCAAAATATAAAGTGTTGCTTTTACCTGCACCCCTGTTTTCATGTGCATTGACTTCCTGAGCAAACAGCGTGACTGACTGTCAGGCAGTTTGACTTGCCACAGCCGTGAAGCCTCTCACAGGTGGTAATAAAACCTCTTCTCGGTAAAGAGCTACGGCGTTAGAGATGCTGCTGATTTCACGCCACAGCCACGTGTTGCTTCATCAGTGAGAGGTCAAAGACCGAACTTTTCTTTTAAAGTCTGAAAAAGTCAGGATATTATTAAATACACGTACCGTCGTCCTGAACGCCTTTCCACATTCCTCAAAGTCTCCTTTCACTAAGTGGGAGAAAAATGTTCAGGCTTTGAAACATTCCTGCTGTTTCGGTCCACTCAACCAGGCAGGCAGCCATCTTTGTTTCGACACAGATAAATGGAGGACAAAGTATCCCAAAATTTTATTTACTTCGGTGAAATACTGAGAGATTTCTCAACAGAAAAATAAATAAACAAAGTGAAAATATATAATCCTCCAAAGCAACAAGACAAACTTACATTTTACAGAAACTGAATCAGAAGAATATTTTTATTACTTCAAAGCAAAAAGGAAGTATGGACTGAAACACAACATATTTTGTAAAAGTGGTTAGCACTGTCGCTACCCGATCCGTACCGGAAACCCGATCGGTACCCCGCATGCGCAAATCTTACGTCACTTCCTCTCTTTGCCAACATTGCGACGTTCAATATATTTAAATGACACGGTTAGCCCCCAGTTAGCTCCTAGCGTTTCTCAACAGCTTCCTCTCCTTTTCGACTACCGAAACATTTAAACAATGGATAATCCGCAACAAATTTTTCTCCTCCTTTTCTCCTCAACAGAGAGCGTCCCCCGATTGAACAACAGCGCCGTAAAATAAGAAGAATGGTGCCTAATGACAGAGTTAATAATACAGACTTTATAATGTGTCACGTGAAGATTCAGCAGCCAGATGAAGTGTTTACTGGCAATTGACAGTGATAGCGGACATCATCATCACTATTCCAACAATCCTCTCCACACAGACAAGCATAAACACACTTGATTATCACTAAATCAAATTTAACACACGTTTGTAATGACGCTAATTCAGTTTACAATAGGGTTCATTCGCTCAGTCAGCGGGTGGCGGTATCCTCGTACACTGGGTAGTACACTGCCATTAAACGAACAGAAGAAGAAGAAAACCCCTGCACATGCGCGGTATGGATCAAGTAGACCCGATTTGTACGGTTTGTAACGCTGCTAGGAACATGCCAAAGCAGCAGGTGGCGCTATATTCCTAATCGTGTAGAAATGTTGGCCAATCAGAAGTCTAGAAGCCTCGGTGGGAAATAGTAAACAAAGCTGGGGCATAGAAGCAGAACCGAGTGGTATGTGTGGAGGGACAGTAACTGTGTGTGTATATGTAAGCATTTAAACACTGCAGAGAGTACAAGTAACAGTAACAGTATTTTAGAAATTCATTTCACTGAAACAATAACGTGGCGCACAGTGTGACGTCAAAAAAGGCGCACATCTTTGACGCTGCGTTTTCTCAGTTTTTCTCCACACGTAAATGCAAAAAGGGAGTTTTAGAAAATATCCACCCTGGCCGGAGTTTTTAGAAATCTCCGTTTTCAGTGACCGAAAACGCCGTTTACATGTGGACGAAAGGTGAAAACGCATAGAAAAATCTGCGTTTTCAAAAATACCCGGGTACGTGTGGACATAGTCTCCCAGTGTCAGAGTCGAAACAACCCCTCATCTCTATGTTTAACAAGTGTGTTCGTTTGTCTTGTCAACAGCCTCCAACTTTGTCTACCTTAACGCCATCCCCACTGAGATGCTGACGGGCCCCTGTGCAGTGCAAAGGGCGGTGTCCTCAACACTCGAGAAGGCTCCGGGTTCCTTCACACCAACCATAGTCAACATGAAAGTGTCTCTGAAGGGTGTCACTCTCACAGACATCAACAGGAAGTAAGAAAACACATGAAATCAACGCGTTGCTGAGATTTTATGCGCTGCCGTGCTGTTTAGGTGTGGTCTGTGTGTGACACTGGGTCAAGACTCATCGTTTCTTGCAGGCTCTTCTTCAGGCGCCATTACCCCGCTCACATGCTGAGCTACGGTGGTGAAGATCCAGACGATCGAGTGTGAGTATGCACGACGTGAGCTGCGAGCGCAGACGTCAGAGATCATCTCCACTGATGTTAATCAATGTGTTTCATTTCTAATCTGAACATTTGTCTGTCTTATACTCACAGGTGGACGAGAGGTTCAAGTTTTGGTGCAAGGTAATCTGAACTTCAAGTCTAAACAGGGGACCTGTTCTGTTCATTTGCACATTTTAGCTGTATTAGTGTAGCTTTGCATCAGCAGCTGCTCAAAATAATCCTTCTTTATCTTACACTGTGTCTTGCTGCAGGAACTCAGTTCATCCTCTTTCTGAAATAAGGTGTTTCAGTCAGCTCCTCCCTTTTAAGCCGGCCTTTTTCTTATTGGCTGCCCCTCATAAATCAATTGTTTGAATAGGATGTGGGTGGGGCTTCTATCAATACTACTTAGAACAATATGTTTGACAGTAAATAATGAAAAGCAGAAGAGGTCCCTTTCAAAAATATCTTCATCTTGGGGTGCAGATGAATCTGACTCATGTTTCTTTGTGCTGACAGGTTGTTTGGCTTTGTGGCAAAGGGCATTGAAGCCGGTATGGAGAATGTTTGTCACGTATTTGCAGAATATGACACCCTGCAGCCCCACAGCGAAGTCATCAAGGTGATTCAGGCAGCTGTATCCAAGTCATAAACATGCAAACCCAGAGACGGCGTGATACATCTTCAAGACTCCTGCTTACACTTTCTGTTTAACACTGTGCTCTTCTACAAATAACCTCTGCAGTGTGGCGGTCACAGGAAGTGTCGCTACTGCTTTGGAGAAAACTGGACAAGTTTGTGTTTCTGCTGAATTGCAAGAAAAACCTGATTTAGGTTCCGGCGTCTGATCAGATGATAAAAATCATATTAAATGATATATGAGTGAAAAACTAGGATATAGTGGACTGCACCTATAGCATATGATTGTAAATGAATGAGGCGCCATAGTTTGAATATCATCCAATCAGCTTGTAAAAGTAAAACAAAGCCAACTATTTCTTTTAAGACTGCTGAGAGAACAGTTTTAGAACAGAAGCCCTTTTCATTATCTGATGCATCGAAATATAGCGATGCGGTAATTAAAAGTTTGAAGGTGAAAAGACTTGAAGAGAAACAAATGAACCCTGGTTGGTCAGTTCATTTCAAACTCTGCAGCTACCCCTGAATGTATTTATTACACTGCGATGCACTGTAAAAACTTTATTCTCTGTATATTCGTGTTTTTTTAAATTTTTCTTTTTCATGATGAAAAATAAACATTTTTAACGATTCATATGTTAATAGTGTGTGTGAAATAATAAAGAAGAAGCAGCTTTATTTTGGACGTGACAGAAAACACAACAGTCTGCACATATTTCTCTGTTTTATTTGAAATGATAAATCTTTAGATAAAAGCATAATGCTTCATTCTGAGCTCTCAAAATGAAGAGTGTGCTTCCTGAAGCAAAGCAAAACCAAGTACAGAACTGCATAGGTAATTTTTTTAAATATTCTCAACATATTTTAAGGGACCCAAATGCAAAGCTCAGCGGTCCGCTTCTTTTATATTTATTTATCTTTGGTGCCAACTCAAAAGAAAGCATAAAAACTTGAGTCTAAGGTGCAACAGGACGTGTTACAGGACCGAGTGGAGCACTGAGAACACACTGCAGTGGTAACTATTTACAAACACTGCCCTCCTCTGGTTAAGACGGGGAATCTAAATTCTCACTGCTGTTTAGTTCACAGTGAGTATCACACAATAACGCCATAGCAATATATATTATTGTATTTATTTTTAAATCCCCACACAGAGGATTAACCGCAATGACAAAAGACCCTCAGAGTAAAACAAACTCTTCTTTCAGTGCTGTGAGTGTCTGCAGTGCAAAGCAGGAAGGGACTGTATGAAAATTAGCGGACACGGAGCAAAGTTTAAAAGCAAAGTTTAAGACACTCATCTACACATTTGATGTTACATGTACCTGAAATCGTCAGAGATGGTTATAATGTGGAAATTGAAGTAAGTTGCGCTGAAATGTGGCCTGCTATTGCGCGTGATCTGTAGTTGCGTGAACTTGTTTGAACTGTGTTGTTAAAGTATCTGCTGCTGTCTTTTATTGGGATAAATAAAGGATGTCATTTAAAAATGTATATAGATCTATTAGATTAGTTAGAATGATTTTTCCATCAACCTTTTTTTTTCTTTTTACATTTTTTAATTAATTTTTAAAAATCAATCTGATCTGTGCAGGACTCCGCCTTTCAGGATGACCTCCTGAATCGTGGCACATTTGCAAACAAGCTTTTTTGACCCCCGTCTCAGTGCTGGAATCCCAAACATTCTGTTTCCATCTGTTCTCTTTCACCTCAGAGTCATCCTCACTACAGACTCCTCTCACCTGAAACCCAAAGGTGACCTGGTCTTTCTGTTTTTGCCCCACACAGTCTGGACCCGTCTGATATGTCCAACAATTGTTAAATCGGTTCTATTTGATGATCTCTTATTATTTTTTAAACTCATTTTTTAAATCATCAATTTTGATTTGTGGGTTTTTTATTCTTTTTATATTTTTCCTGTCGCTGTTTTATTCGCTACCTTTTGATTTCTCACCTGATCACCTGCACTTCCTGCTCAGTACTGCCACTAACGCATCCATTTTTACACACAGAATAAATAAAAGCACTTTGGGACTGCCCATAAAGAACTGGGCTGTTCATTTGGTCTTCACACCTTTGGGTCAACTTCTGTTTTTTTCAAGTGTGCTGCACGGTTAAAGGTTACCTGATGGGACTGGATGTCCATCTACTAACCATCCAGTGTTAACGAATATCGGCTGGTTAATAGACGTAGGTTTAGCTCTCAGATGGCCCTCCTAAAAATCTGATTAGCACACAGGTTAAACTAATTGGTACCTAATGCAGGAGAAACATTTGAAAGCCATCACAGTGATTCTTTCGTCCATCATGTGACTTTCAGTAGAAGTTTTCCTTCTCAGATTTTTTCTTTTGCACTTTGTAAACTCTATTTATAAAGGTGCTCTTTAAATTACACTTTGATTGCATTTTTATTTCAGTCAGAATAATATCAGGCAGCTTCTTTGGTCAAGTTTTTTTGAAAAATGGTGCGAATTGCACTTTTGTAACAGATAAAATTTTCTCCCAGTGCAGAAACCTCACAGTGGAAGGATTAAAGACTAACACTGTCTTCTAAATTAAATGTTAATGATCTGATGGGAAAATAACTTCCACGTGGTCACCGATGCACATATCAAAAGGGAAAATGGCAAATTTCCCAAATTCTTCCATCAATTTTCCAATTCTGATCTATTTATTGATGTTTTTACACACGTTTTGCTCTGCTCTGAGATGCAGACTGGAACGATTCTGCGACATTGACAAATTTTATATGTCGTCCCTACAAAAAAACAAATAAAAAACAAAACTTTGTAATTTTCATACAGCCCCTCACAGAAAATCTACCAAAACATGAAAATCCACTCTTAGGTAGTTCACAGCAGCTCTCAGTGCTGTGTCTCCATCCAAGTCTACCTGTGCTCTCAGCTTCCTGTACCAGGTGCTAATCAGGGTTAAATGCTGTAGTTAAGCAGAGTCATTGTTATGATGTTTTTAATCCAGTGAAACCTAACAGAAAGTGTTCAAAGACAGCTTTTCTTCATCTAAAATGATGACGCAGAAATATGTTTTACATATTAAATACTTATCCTCTGTGAAGTAATGACTGTAAGTCTCTCTGACACTATAAAAATGGTCACCACAAAAGCCTGATGGTTAATGATCATCCTGTCAAAGATGAGATCTGATGGGAGCTCATCAGCTAAAATTCAGATTAAGCACGATGGTGACGGGTGGTAACGTGCCCAAATGTTATTTCTGTTACCGCGAACCGGCGTCAGCTCGGTGACCGACGGTGACCGAGTTACTGCGTGATGGTCGGGATGCTGCGGGATCTCTTCATGATGAGACGCACCTCCACGTCGGGGAGGCTGTCCTGTTTAGTTTGGGCGCACCCCTCGTCCGCCGCGGCCATGTGCAGGTCGAAGCGCAGCGACACGGACTTCTTCCTCAGCTTGGGATTCCCCCTGAAGAAGGAGCCCTCCCACTGCTTTATCACCTTATCAATCTTCTCTGTCCTGGTGAGAGACGTTGGAGATGTTGGTAATAAACGGCGAATATGCAAACTGTAAACAGATTCTGTGAAAAACATTATCGGGCTCTTTACGTTTCTTTTGTTTGTGCAATGACTCGTCTTCTCTTTGAATTTGAAAATCTGTCTTTTCATCTAAGTGTCATTCATTCATTCTCTTCCTTGCTGAGACAGATAGAGACTGCAGGGGGCAGCGACGGAGAGCGCTGATGCTAAAATGTGCTGAGCTTGAATTGCCCTAGATGTGGCCTTTGATAAGTCATGATGTGAAACATAAAGAAGATGCGCCCTCACTCTGTATTTTAATCATGATATAACACATCATTTTGTATCCTCATCAAACTATTTTTGAATGTTTGACACAGTCAATCAGCTTTCCATTGATTTACAGTGACCCTTCCTTTTAAAGAGACAAGTAGACCCAAGCCGTCAGCGAACTGCTCTGAAACTGCACAACAGAGCCTCTGGATCCTCTCATGCTAAGGGTTCTTTGGGGTTTCCTTTAATTTGTCTGCACATTCATAATGACACAACTGTCTGGGAGGGAGGGAGGGAGAGAGAGAGAGACCTTGCCTCAGCCCACTACTGCACTTTAAAGTGTGTCACAGCTGAAACAGGGTCAACTAACAGAGTGGTAGAAAAGTGAAACACAGAGGTTGCACATTTATGTGTGTTTGTTTTGGTTTGTTTTTGTGTCGGATGGTTTCCAAAGTGGGTTTCAGTTTAATCTTTAATATTTTAACATGTCAGTTTTATTTAGTTTTGATGGTTTAATCGTTTCTGTCGTTTTAGCTTATTAAAATATGGGCTTTACGTTCGGGGGTAGACTCAAAAAATTCAGAATGCATATTAAGGGAGGAGGTGGAGGTGGTCAACAAGTACAAGTACCTCGGGCTGTGGGTGGACAACAAACTGGACTGGTCATGCAACACAGAGCACCTGTACAAAAAAGCCCAAAGCCGACTGTACTTCCTCAGGAGGCTGAGGTCTCTTAACATCTGCAGGAAGCTCCTGAGGATGTTTTATCAGTCGGTGGTTGCTGGAGTACTTTTCTGTGCTGTGGTGTGCTGGGGGAGCAGCACAGCAAAGAAGGACTCATCCAGGCTGGAGAAACTGATCAGGAAGGCTGGCTCTGTGGTCGGCATGAAGCTGGACACTCTGGTGTCAGTGGCAGAGAAAAGGACACTAAAGAAACTGCTGGACATTATGGACGATGCTGGGCATCCTCTGCACACGGCCATAAACAACCAGAAGAGTCTGTTCAGTGACAGGTTGCTTCTCCCAAAGACAAGAACCAACAGACTTAAAAACTCCTTTGTCCCACACGCCATCAGACTGTTTAACTCCTCTCTGGAGGGGAGAGGGGGGGGAAACAGGAGAACAAAGGAGGGGGGGACAACTAAGCTGTAGCGTCTCTTCACTTCACTGTGCAATTACCTTTTGTGCAATACTTTTTGTTAATAGTCAACGGTGCAATAGACTCCATACTTGAAATGTGCAATTCACTTGTATTTTATTTTTATTCCTATTTATTCTATTTATCCCCTTTGTATATTTTATCGATATATGTCTTTGTATTTTTATATATATATATATATATATATATATATATATATATATATATATATATATATATATATATATATATATATATATATATATATATATATATATGTATATACACACACAGTGTTGGGAAGGTTACTTTTAAAATGTATTCCATTACAGATTACAGAATACATGCCCCAAAATGTATTCTGTAACGTATTCTGTTACGTTACTCAATGAGAGTAACGTATTCTGAATACTTTGGATTACTTAATATATTATCATGCTGTTTACAACTACATGAATGTACTATTGCTGTGATTTATTACTGTTACTGAAGGTCCGCGGCTCCGAACCGTAGTAAAGGGACCTCTGGCTAATACGGTGGGTTGTGTCGGCTCGTAGCCGAAAACTAGCTTTACTTTGTTGTCTGGGTCAACTTTGCTAGCAGAGACAGAGAGAGGCGTTGAAAGGCTGCTCCAACAGAACTTATTGTTTTTGGAGGAAAACATGAACACGGTGTACAGTCGAGTCTTAATAGCTTACTTACAGCTGGGCTCGTCAGGCTCTCTTCTTGGCTGCAGTGGTTATTATTATATTTACATGCTTCCAGCTCCCGTTTTTGCTCGATGACAGCTCGTACTTTTCCTTTTTCTCCCTCCCTCGCTCACAGACACATAACGTGTATGGCAGTCCATTCTCCCTGCAGCACGGACTACACTGCCTATGATGCTACATTCTTTAGAGCTATACCTGTAGCATTCTGCCTATTAGCTTAGCACAACAACAACAGGCGCTCTCTCACCCAGGAAACACGCAGAGAGAGAGAGAGAGAGAGCGTCACCCTGTAACCATGGCAACCGTAACGCTGCCGCCTGGAACAACAGAACGTAGCTGTCAAACAAACCCAAACAGTCCTGACCCGCCACAATATGAAACAGGGAAGTACCGCCGTGTAATCCATTTATTTCAACAAAGTAACTGTATTCTAAATACCACCTTTTTAAACGGTAACTGTAACGGAATACAGTTACTCATATTTTGTATTTTAAATACGTAACGGCGGTACATGTATTCCGTTACTCCCCAACACTGTGTGTATGTATATATATATATATATATATATATATATATATATATATATATATATATATATATATATATATATATAATATTCTGTAACTCTGTAACTTCTGTCGGTGCTGTGCTTTTTTGGAAACCAAATTTCCCAGAGGAACCCACCCGAGGGATTAATAAAGTTTTATCTTATCTTATCTTAATGCAAAAGTAAAGGGAAATTATTTGACGTTGGATCATAGTCATAAGGAAAAAAAATAACTGATGATTCTGTTCTGGACATCCAAGTGACTTTTCAGGCTCTGCTGGCTGCAGGCTTCCTTCTAAACAGAACATCTGCATAATGACTGAAACCAGCAACACTGTGAGGTCAGTTTCATTTCAATTTACATTCATTAATATGTAAATTGCCATGACCACTGATCAATGGTCATATGCACCATTCACAGCATTGTAAGATGGTGAAAGATGCACCCTTAGGCCTCCTCCTCGATTTCCATGTAAATGTGTTCCTTGACTCCCCAGTCAAACCAGCGTTCCTCCCACTGATAACGCTACATCCAGATAAACAGATTTTTAGGGACCTCCTCACCTGGATGATTGAGCATGCATCAAGACATAAAAAGTAAGTTTTCACAGGACAACATAATGACAAAGAAAGCCCACAATGATCTCAGACAAGCAATCGTTGGTGCCCATCATTCTGGGAAAAGTTATCACACCATTTCCAAACAATGTGAAATCCTTTGCTCTACGTTCACAAGTGGAAAACGTTAACGTTGTCCGTTTTCCCAGGAGTGGACGCCGCAGCGAATCCACACCGAGAAAACACAAAAGCTCCAGTTTAGACCCCACAGGCCTCAGTTAGCAACTTAAATGTTGAGGTTCATGAGAGTTCAATTAGAAATAGACAAAACAAGTATAACTTGTTTGGACGGGCTGCCAGGAGAAAGCCTGATCTCTTTTAAAATCTGTAGATGTTCTGGATAAAGTGAAAAACAAATGTAGTGATGAGGGTTCGTCTTGATAAACAAAACAAAAAACAAACAAAAGAAACCAGCACATATAAAATAAAATATTTCACTCCACCTACATCCCAGATATGACATGCCGATCATATGTTTTTAATTGCTTCAGGTTGCTTTTGCATCTGCATCCATCTCTCGTCTGCTGTGACTGTGACTCTTTTATTCGCTGGGATCTCGCTGCTGCTTTTCCCACATCAGATGGAAACAATCACACCTGATTGAAATGTAATATTTACTCTACTTTCAGCTTTGTGTTTGATCTACACCTTTTCTTTTTTCCTAGCAGCTCCTTGCTTCACTGTTTGACCAGCTACTGAGTTATTGAGTAGGTTTGTCAGAACTTTTCTGCTGGGAACAAGTGTCTGCCTGGACTAGAAATGAGCTTCTATGTAAGGTCAAACAAATTAGCCATGCACTAAACGACAGTGTATAAGCAGGGTGAAAGACATCAGGTGATAGCTGTCTGTAGATCTTTCACTGTGATTGATTGATTGACTGTTAATCTAAAAATGTCTTGGCAATTATCTCCTAGTCTACTAGTAATTTGAAGTCTGCAGTTACAGATGAAACACCAGTTTGCTCAGTAACCGCAGACAGACGCCTCACTCAGGAAGTAGCTCGGCGCACTGCTTTGAAGTTTCAGGCTCTGGTCACCTAGGTTACGCTAATGTATCAACCAGCCCGTCATATATCAATCAGTCACTTTTCCTGATGTTGGTAGCTGTCGCCAGTAGTTATCTTACCCTTCATCACTTTCAGTCACTGACTTTCTCAGGTCTGCCGTTGCCACATCACTGCGATCACTTCCTTTGCTCCTGACAACGTTGATTAGTTTAAACAGACACTTTTATTTAGTTCTTGTTCATTTTTCCATTTTTTTGTGGGAATGTCTTTCAGCTCTTCATCACACAATGTTTCGAACATTTAACCAGCACGAAACTGGAATGTGACACAACAGTCGGCTGCTGACATCAGCGAATCCTAATCTTATTTGCCAATCAAATATGCACACATAAGTCAGCAGGGTGCATTCTTGCTTGTTATCTTTAGAGAGGAATGAAGGGCGAGGTGTAGTCTAATTAAAAAATAACAAGGTCAAACTATGCAAGAGGCCCTCCCAGCAATAGCACAACAAAATAACAAACACGTCCACCTTTGATGTGGGCGAGCGCGGTCACCTGCAAAATGTAGAAAATAACAGGATCTTTGAAGCAAACAACAGCGCACTCAGGAGAAAGTGTGAGGACGTGGCTGATAGTTGCTGGGCTGGCAGAGCAACCGCATCTCTTTGCATCTGCGGTCTCTGAGGACATTATGCAAGCATGTATGCGTGGCTGTGTCTCGGTCTGGTAATACCTGAAGCACAAACAAAGACTTCTACCCATGTCTCGTCCAACAATAACAGGTGTCACGCCCTGAAGCATGCATACCGGGCGAGTACCTCCACATCAAAGACAGGCCATTAAAGGAGGAGAATTCCCATGCAACCCAGTGAGGAATTACTCATGGGAACTTGTGAGCTAAATGTTTTTGCTTCTCCTAACTCGTTCGATGTGTGAAGGTATTTCTTCTGTTCGCCTAGACGTCGCCGGGGAGTGGAGTATGATGACTGCGTGCTTGTGAACTAATATAAAGACTCTAAATGAAAGAATTAAAGCTTCAGGTATTAATGAGTAAGATGTTTTTGTATTCGCAATAGGGATTTATCTGTGTGATGTAATTAGCGGTTACTATTAGAAAATGCCTAGGTTTCACACTCAAGCAGAGGCACTGACTGCAGGCCAAGGGGGAGCACAACGATCAATACTTACTCAATGGTGCCGTGACCCTCCGCGCTTTCTTGCACCACATTGCCTTGAAGAATCTCCTGAGTCTTCACAGTGGAGATTGGCAAGTCCTTATCTAGTTCTGGCTCTGCGAGAAGTCGTTAAAGATAAACCATAATAAGAAATGACAGCAACAAGTAGGCGTGTTACTACTTTTCCATCAATAAAGAGGAATGCACTGAAATGATGACACGTCAGCTTTCTGGCCAAAAAATAAGATTACTGATGCAACCCAAAGAAATTTACATATCATTTGTTCCCATGGAAATTACCTGAACCTCTCCTTTGAAGCTAAACATAACACCGGGCTCATGTTACACACTATATTTGCCTGTTCTATATTTATACAGTAATCAAAATGTCCTGCAGCATATTTGCAGAGCTTTTTGTTATTTTTTCCCTGTACATTCAAGTCCATTTACATCTCCTGTATTCCCCGTCTGCCCACCTGGTGTCCTGTGTTTAAGTCCTTTTAGGGGTTTTAGCTCAATAAAAAGAAAAATGGAGGAATGGCGGCTACATGGTGGCTATCGTTCTGTCATTATGATGTGAGATGTCCCACTCAGTGCTGCACAGCTGATTTTTCTGATGAGGCCCATAAACTGTATATAAAAGACGGACATAGCCACTGTGACGTTACCTGCCGGTTTTGGTGTTAGCATTTAAGCTATTGTGTTGGTTTCTGGAGCCAGAAGTCACCATAATTAAAAAGAAATAGGTTGGAGTGCTAAATTGTAACGCTAGTTCTGTTAGCACACTGCATCAATACATTTTGCAGACAAAACACATAGCAAAATTGGTATGGCCCGGATTTGGCCCACACAATATGCTTACACATTCTTTGCACATACCGCAAAGAACGACGGCCCTTTGGTGGCCCAGATCTGGTTTGCCTGAGGTGGCCCACACATGGGCCAGCACAAGGCCAGTTGCAGACACACTGGTGGTCCTGTGCTGGCCCATGTGTGGATTACCTCTGGCAAACCTGATCTAGGCCACCAAAGGGCCGTCATTCTTTGCACATACCGCAAAGAATGACGGCCCTTTGGTGGCCCAGATCTGGTTTGCCAGAGGTGGCCCACACATGGGCCAGCACAAGGCCAGTTAACAAGGTCATTCTTTGCACATACCGCAAAGAACGACGGCCCTTTGGTGGCCCAGATCTGGTTTGCCAGAGGTGGCCCACACATGGGCCAGCACAAGGCCAGTTGCAGACACACCGGTGGTCCTGTGCTGGCCCATGTGGGGATTACCTCTGGCAAACCTGATCTAGGCCACCAAAGGACCGTCATTCTTTGCGGTATGTGGGCCATGTGTAAGTTGTTTACAGCCACAGGCCAGTTGCAGACACACTGCTGGCCCTGTGCTGTCAGCCTAATGTGTCACATTGGCTCATTTAATTATGACACACAGTATGAGAGACACCTTAAATCAAAGAGGGACTGGTTTTCTCAGCACAGCGACATAAATGTGCGTCTTACCTGTGAGTATCACCAGGCTTTGCTGTCTGTACAGTATGCTTTTCTTCAGCCCATTTTCTGTTGGGAGGAGTGAAGGTATGTCAGGGAGGGGCTCTGACTTGGGTTCGTCGGGAGTAACGGCGAGGTCACTGAAGCCATTTTCAAGTCCATTCTCCTTTGGCTCCACGACTGAAGACCTCCATGGCCGCAGAACCATCGGCTGTGCAGTACGACCCATGTATCTGCAGGCACATAAAGATGTAAAGATGTGTAATATACGTACGACTCGGACGGCGGGAGGGATCTGTGGCGGCACTATATCCCTTGAAGTCTGATTGTTTCCATGTTTGACACCAAGTTGTCATATCATGAGTTCACAGTTCTTTACTTTCGCTTCTCTGTAGAATAAAGGATACAGCACCTATGGTTGTAACCAGACTGCTGGTCGTTAGCTCTCCGCTCTGCGTTCACATCCACAGTAATGTTCTGTAGAAGCCACGACTGCTAATACATGTTTATGCAGGCAGGAGGTCTGTCTCCAATTAAAACTATTATAACTTCCTGAAGTTACTACTAATTTTCAAGTCGTTTGATATTTCCATACCACCCCAACTGCTTCTTAGTCATCTGCTTTCATCGTGTCATTTTAATTCCCAGGAAATTCCCATTCTTTATGCTAATGTGGAACGAAAAGCAGATTAGCTGAAGACTGTGGGAGGGATAAACACAGAAAAGGCAAAAAGAAAAGTATCAATTTAAGTTTGGCCAACTGGAAACACATGAACAGGTTTAATAAAAAACAACTGAATGGAATTTTATTCACAACAAGGTGCTTTATACTGTAAAGAAACCCCACCAAACAATCCTCTAAGAGCAAGCACGTAGCAAACATAAAACCAGGCCTCAAACCAGCACCTCTGTTAGGGCCAGTGTTGCCAACTCAAGGAAAATCGCTATTGGCTGTCCTAAAAGTCGCTAGAAGTCGCTAAATGACCTCATCGCCTAATTTGCATAATTGGTCTTGCTAATGTAATTGTAACCTAGGTTGTTGGAGAGAGAAATAACATCGTGGAAGAGACATAAAGTGAGTAAAAAACGTCCTAAATGCATTTAGAATTTATTTAGAAATACAAATTTAATTTCTTTTAGCAATTATTGTTTTTTAATGTCACAATTCCAACCCTGCTCCTTTATCCGGGCTTGGACTTAAGGCATTAAGTAGTTTTAAACCTTGTGATCCACAAAACAGCATAACAGTAAAAGAAGAACTGACTGCGTTACAGTCAGTGCGGGAGCAGCGGCTTCGCTCATGCACGATTCATTTGCAGTTCGGACGCACAGGTGTGAACGTCTCCTGCCCTGATAGCAGCTGGGGGAGGACTATCCTCCGCCCGTGAGCGCTTTGGCACGGGTGAGGTGCCCCCGGCAGCACCGCTGCTTGTTGAGAGTAAGAGCGATACACGCTTTCACGTCAAAAAGTCGTCATAAATAAGTCTCCAATAACACCAGAAAAAGTCGCCAGATTTGTCGCTAGTCGCTTTTTAGAAAAGAAAAGTCGCTAAGGGGGTCTGAAAACTCGCTAAATATAGCGACAAAGTCGCTAAGTTGGCAACACTGGTTAGGGCTGTCAAAAAGGAAATCCTCAGATGTTAATCAGTACTAAAAATTGCTTTTAGCTGTTCCAAAAAAGTTGATTCTGTTCATCTGGATGTAGAGTTTTCAGTGGGAGAAATGTTTTGTCACTCATCCAAGTGTCTTCTTTATAAATTGGAGGTTCATTTTCAACTATGCACACAATTTGGAAAACATGAAGCTCATGAAGAGTAACAGTAACATCACTCAAACCCCATTTCCCGGTCTCACTCAGATGTCATCGTTCTGCACACTTCGTTCACCTGCAGGAACACCGGACGTCAAAATGTAACATCCTGACTGCCAATTAGCCTCGCTCATGTTGCGCCTGTTTAAACTCCGCTGGAAGAACAATTCAGTGGGTGAAACGAGCACAAATGAACAACGTAGAGTCACACTTGGAAGGCGGATGATGAATATGAGAATCAAAAGAACTGGAAATTATAATAAGTCGTTTAAAAAAAAATATAGCTATTAATACACGGTTTGATGTTTTTACCACACGAGTGTTTCTTTGATGTTCTATAAGACATAAGCATAGAACAGCAGTGTGTATTAATTTGGGGGGAGGATTCAGTTTGAATAGAGAGAGCGTTGTTTTGAGGCCTTTGATGTGTGGAGTTTTGACGAAGCATCTGTATTCAGAGTTTGGAGAAACTAAGCCACAGTTTCTAGAAAATTGGGAACTATTATCAGCAGAACTACCTTTCTGACATTACTGTTGGTAACGTTGCGCTATCATTTTAAAAGTTTGCTTTGTGTTTTGCGTACTTGTGAAGGTTGGCAGATGTTAGCATGCTAACAGTGAGTTGGACAGACCATCCAAAGTGTGTGCTCAGGTTGTGAGAGCAGTTGGAGCAAAATGATGCAGCACAGTGCAATGTGTCCTACGACCTCACTGAAACACAAGCATGACGTCTGTTGTCATCTACGATATTAACACAGTGTGGTGCAAAAGACAATAGCGACGTATTCTCTGGACTGAGCATGATCCTGAATGTTTAAAAGATGATCTAAAAGCATTGTAAAAGTATTACGTCTTCCAACAACGTTGTCTTCGACGGCTGCTCAAGATCACATATCGGGATCCAGGGCTCGCAAAATCGCTAGCCCGACGTCCCGGGGCTAGCGATTTTTCCAGTCGGGCTACCAAAATCTAACTCAGCCCTGTCTGTCGGGCTATCATAGGAAGGAAAATATACGTCTGCGCTTTTGCATTCTTTCGCCAATGTAGCTGAGTAATTATGTCATTGGCATCGATGAGTCACTGTCAATATGTGACATATTGAAATCGTGTTTGAATTTGCGCTTGCTTTTTGCTTTCACTTTCATTTTGCGATCGCGCAAACGGTGTGTAGAGAGCAGCAGCACTGATTGGTGAGTGACGATTATTTGCGCACCAATTCCTCTGACATCGTCTTATCACTCATTAGCTTACTATTCAAACGCGACAAGTGAAATCTCTCGCAGCAAGCTTAAACATATGAGAGGTTGAGTGCGCAAAGAATCGCTGATCATTATGTAAGTACGTGTGTAAAAGCAGGAGGATTTACGCTGGTATTTTAGTTCTGCTCAGCCAAATAAGACAGGTCAGGGTGAAGAAGGGACAGCCAAAGAAAAGCCTACCACAAAATGGAAAAGTTATGACAAATCAGACTATGAGGCAAAAAGAAAGCCTCATAGTCTTTCTTTTGTCCATGGTTTCATGGACAAAAGAATTTCTGTAGCTGGAATATGACGAGCTAAATAACATGATGTTCTGCCAGGTGTGTTGTGAGTTTCATTTGATTTCTTAGTCAACAAGTGCCTTTGTTACTGGGACCAGTAATTTTAAGAAAGACCCCATCAGGACCCATGAGAAATGCAAGAAATGCATTATTGCCCAGTCTGCAGTATCTTTCCCAGAACAAACACCAATTGCAAAAAAACATACTAAAAGTAAACCAAGCACAACAAGAACTCCTGAAAAAGCTGTTTAGAACAGCGTGCTATATTGCAAAGAGTGAACTACCATTGGCAGAATTTAGCAGCCTTTGCAAACTTCAAAAAGCAAATGGCCTAGATCTTGGTTCCACTTACTTCTTACCCGTAACTTCAGTGGAAATTTCAGATTCATGTTCTACACAGTTCATAGAAATTTATCTTCGATTTGAACCAAGTATTTGAGTTGATGGTTGTAATTTTTATACAGTTGTTGTGATTTGTATTTTAACAATTTTTTTGATTATTTTTTGTTTCTGTTACAATATTATACTTTAATGTATAATATTGTAATGGAAACAAAACATTAAAAAAAAATTGCTTTCTTTTTTATTCGGGCTACCAAAAACAGAAGAATGCCTGCCCGAAGGGCTACCAGAGATTTTGAAATTTTGCGAGCCTTGGGATCGCGTTACCAATGAAGAAGTATATCGCCGTGCGGGAGTAGAGCCGCTCCATGTCCAAGTCACCAAGCGTCGGTTCAGATTTGCCGGTCACCTGCCCGTGGAGCCGAGACCTGCCCGTGTCGCGGTTCTGTGGAACCCGAAGAATGGAAAGAGACGGCGAGGAAGACCTAAAATAACATGGAGGAGGACTTTCCCTGAAGATTTACGTTCAGTCGAACTGTCATGGGATGAAGCAACAACTGCCGCGATAGACCGAGTTCGATGGCGTTCTCTTGTTGCCCAATTCGCCGATCGGCGCGGGAGGATCTAAGTCTAAGTAAGTCTAAAAGTATTGTGGCGTGACCTTTCAGAATCATCTTTTGTGCTTTTTATTCGGTAAGACTTGTTTTTAATGCATGCAGATGCTCTGCTCTCCTTTTTTTGTTGTTTTATTGTGTTTTATCCCACTCAGTGCCGCCCTTCTCAAATATGACTAAACAACAGAAATGTCCCGTCCTTGAGTCATCGTCTTTAATCTAAAGAGATGAGACAAATCAAAGGCAGCACTCCACTCTGCCCGTAACCTATGTGGCATAAAGTCAAAGTGATGTCTCCTAGCTATAAAAGGTCCGCAGTGCAGTTGATGCAGCAAATGTGTTGAAGCATCTCAGAAGAGTCTAGCGTCCAAATGGAAGGAGATAATTAAAGGCCGCGTCAGGTGAGCTAAATATCCCCTATAAAACAACTTGACGCCTCTACCGTCTGGATTCTGTCAGCTCATGTAATTAAAGACACAGCTGGATTTTCAGGCTATGAATCGGAGAGTTTGTCATCTTCACTTCAGTTTAACAGAAATGTTGATGTGCCACTATGTTGTGTGGGCGGACAGCAGGGCCTGAGTGCGTCTCAACTTGCAATTATTGTGGATTTTTAATTTATATTCAGGTAAATTCAACATAATCCAAAAGATAAAGGTTAAGATTTGAAAGCTTGACAGCTCAAGTTAAAGAAAACAATCAAGAAGTCATTTTGTTTACTTTGCGCATTACTTCTGACAAAGACGTTTCTAACTCGCTCACGGCACTAAAGCACGTGCCAAGTTTGTCAGACTCTGCTGCTTGATGCGCGATCTTTTTCTTTTTCTCAAGGAAGACATTTCATTAAACTGTAAAGACAAGGAAGAACTCTAAAACCACAAAATTCCAGCTCAAATATCCCTCCTGTCTTCTTTTAAGATTCCTCGCCCTTTGTCTCGCGCTCACCTTCCCTCCTCGCGCTCCAGCAGACGGCGGTAAGTAGCAATCTCTCTCTCCAGCCTCATCTTAGTGTTGAGAAGCTGGTTGTGGCGCTGACGCTGAGTGGCCAACCCGCTCCTCACCTGCTCGAGCTCGCTCTCCAGCCCAGCGATCACCTGGGAAAGATCCTGCAGCTGGCTGGAGTAGAGCCTCTGGGTGTGCTGGAGGGACGTTTCCAGGCCTTTCTCCTAAACGCCAGAGAATAAAGACCTGTTTGGATCATGACTTGATGGTCTTTGTTTTCTTAAAAAGGAATGCACTTAATACAAAATGATATTAAATAAAACTATTTTACAAATTCACCTAAATATATCAAAACTTTAGTGTCAACAATGAAACGAAACAGCGCTCAGAGCCAGAGCTCTCCAGATGGAGCGGTTAGTGACGACGCTAAACTGAGCGTTTTTAAATTTAAGGGGGATTCTGTGCAGCTTTTTAATTTATCATCAACCGGCGAAATTAAAGTCATGACTCTTTTCCCAGTCTTAATAATTAGGTGCTTCTAGAAAGCATTGTACATAGAAGAGGAAATGTTACGCTGCTCCGTGGGCATACGAAAGGCCGCACTTTGTTAACTAGGGCAGCGGTCCCCAACCTTTTTTGCGCCACGGACTGGTTTATGCCCGACAATATTTTCATGGACCGGCCTTTAAGGTGTCGCGGATAAATACAACAAAATAAAACTAGTACCGGTACCGAAAAAAAGAAAATTTATTCATAACACACGTGAAAAGACCCAGGAAAACCGAGTAAACGATAAAAACGATAACAAAATAACGCTGAAAACCGATAAAAACCCTGAAAACCATACATTTCACACCTGAGCCTCAACTCTCACGGACCAGTACCCGTCCGAGGACCGGGGGTTGGGGACCGCTGAACTAGCGTATCAAATTGACAAGGCTAAAAACTTAGTTAGGGCTGGATCAGGTGACTAGCAGTTTAACGCTTGTTTTATGCTGTTTTTGTCTTTCTTTGTCTCCTCACCTTCAAACTGTCTGAGCCTCGTTCTATTGAAGGTTTCTTCCTGTTAAAAATGAGTTCTTCCTTCCCACCATTGCCAACCCAAAGTTCACAGGGGTTTGTCTGATCTTTAGAGGTTTTTTTTCTATTCTCGTGGGTTCATTCACATCCAAAATGTAAAATTACATTAAAGCAGCAGTTGGGAATTAAACAAACTGAACTGAAATGAAACCGAATGAGGTTTTTTTTATATTCATGACTTTTTCTTCTTTTTATTCCAGTTTTCATTCCTTAGATTTTCCATGAATTGCAGTTATGGAATCAGTTACACAATGTTTATGAAAGCAGCTCTGAAAATGAAAAAATAATAAAGTATCGATGATTGAAAGATATAAACCTTACGTATATCTTGGGACAGATGTATTAAAACTCCCTTTAGTTGCTAAATTGGAACATTACGCAAAAACAGTATTTTTTCTTGTTATTGTCGTCTTTTCACAGGCAGTCTGCCATGTGCTGTTGAAGCAGTGTTAACAGTGTGAATGACAACTTCAGATATTTGTTTTTTCTTACCAAAGCATGTAGGGTCTCAATCTCCACTTGCAGCGAGTGCCACTGCTTCCTGGCCTCAGCTAGCTCGGCCCGTGCCTCCCTCAGGGCGGCGCCGCCGAGGCTCACCTGCGCCCACGCTGCCTCCTCCTGCACAACGAGAGGGCAGCCAGATGTTTAAACAGGTGTGAATCCCACCACCACCCTTTTAGCCAAACACTCACACACCTACCTATTTTTCCCTCATAGAACACACTCAAGTGGTTTCATATTTGTGTTAATGTAAAGTAGCCGATGAGATGCAATTGTTGGGTTTAATATCTGTACTATGTAAACGCACCAGCGGCCTGTTCACACAATGACACACACACACACCTCATGAGTAAGTACTTTTCCCCACTGGCGCTGTCAGACAACACAGAGGCGAAGCAGTCACAGGTGGTGCCTTTGGTGATGTGTGTTTCAGTGCAAGGTAAACAGACGGCGTGTACACACAGCTGTCCACACACTGCACAGCTGTGAGGCGTTTCACACCCTTCGTCCTCGCCCCGTTAAAACGCAGCAGAGCGGTGAAGCTGTCTCGGCACTTATGACAATATTTTGACAGATAAAACAAAGTTACGCAAGATACTTCCTGTATAATTTGTTACTTCACTGACTCCATTTATCTGTTGCAACAAATTAAAAAATGATCTTTAATCAAGGAGACTGAAATCAGCAGCTCATTGATGATAACACCGGCAAACAAGACCTGACCTGACAGTGGATTTAAAAGGGATTACTTACATATGCTTGCATATACATCGATTTTTATTTGAAACTTGAGCATACACTTGAAACGAGCTATATATGACACCTACATCATACACATAAATCAACTATATCCAACAGAAGATAAGTAGTAGAAATAAATCCAAACAAAAACTCTTACAGAAGAGGTTGTGTTGGTGTTATGTTATATTCAGTGTTGGGAAGGTTACTTTTAAAATGTATTCCATTACAGATTACAGAATACATGCCCCAAAACGTATTCTGTAACGTATTCCGTTACGTTACTCAATGAAAGTAACGTATTCTGAATACTTTGGATTACTTAATATATTATCATGCTGTTTACAACTACATCAATGTACTATTGCTGTGATACGGCTCCGAACCGTAGTAAAGGGACCTCTGGCTAACACGTCGGGTTCGTGTCGGGCTTGTAGCTGAAAACTAGCTTTACTTTGTTGTCTGGGTCAACTTTGCTAGCAGAGACAGAGAGAGGCGTTGAAAGGCTGCTCCAACAGAACTTATTGTTTTTGGAGGAAAACACGAACACGGTGTACAGTCGAGTCTTAATAGCTTACTTACAACTGGGCTCGTCAGGCTCTCTTCTTGGCTGCAGTGGTTATTATTATATTTACATGCTTCCAGCTCCCGTTTTTGCTCGATGACAGCTCGTACTTTTCCTTTTTCTCCCTCCCTCGCTCACAGACACATAACGTGTATGGCAGTCCATTCTCCCTGCAGCACGGACTACACTGCCTATGATGCTACATTCTTTAGCGCTATACCTGTAGCATTCTGCCTGTTAGCTTAGCACAACAGCAACAGGCGCTCTCTCACCCAGGAAACACGCAGAGAGAGAGTGTCACCCTGTAACCATGGCAACCGTAACGCTGCCGCCTGGAACAACAGAACGTAGCTGTCAAACAAAACCCAAACAGTCCTGACCCGCGACAATATGAAACAGGGAAGTACCGCCGTGTAATCCATTTATTTCAACAAAGTAACTGTATTCTAAATACCACCTTTTTAAACGGAATACAGTTACTCATATTTTGTATTTTAAATACGTAACGGCGGTACATGTATTCCGTTACTCCCCAACACTGGTTATATTACATAAGAAGATATCAGTGAGTTATTCATGAGGCCGTTATATGTGGAGCATGTTGACGCTGAAATCTGTTCTTGGAGTTAAATTATTATGTGTATTATATTACTGGGTTAATATTATTGTTCTGGAACAGCTCATTCATGCGTGCGCTTTATATACTGTTGACATGTGCTTGGGTAAATATTTGCATTTGATCTGCTTTCGTATGCGGTACATTTTTTTTTAAATTCTACAGTTTTTTGTTCTTATTTCTGTTTTTTTGCTTTTCTTTTCATCCTGTTTTGTTTTTAATTTGTGCATCATACTCTTCGTTGCCTGGTCAGACTCACGCTTGCATACCGTGAAACATCCGTGCACATTTTCCTCACTTATACAGCACTATGGAAAGTCTTCATCTTCATTTCCAGTAGCAAGAAAACTGCAGAATTACATTATTACAGTTATACAAAGCTTAAATTGCATCTGCTGCGATTCCAATCCAGGCTTTTAAAAAAAATCTAAATATAAACTTTTGTTTGTTCAGAGACGACTCCAATTGGCGCCTTTAAGCTTAAAGAGCTTTACTGCCATTGAACGTGATGACAGAAGTCATGCATGGATGGAGGTTTGGATTCTTTAGTCTATTTTGCACTCAGACTTTGACGTTTCATAAGGTAAACACTGTAAATGTTCCCGTACAGGCTGCTCTGTATAATCTTACACGGTATCCAGACAGCTCCTCCTAAAATTAAACCGACATATTATTATATTATCTTTCTGTCTTGTGGAGCTCTTTATACTTTGTTTCAGCAACCAGACTACTGTCTCTGAAATAACCTATTACTGCTGCGCTTTTTGGCACTTTGAACACCATAAAGTGATTGTCCAGTGTGCGGAAGCAAATGCTGATGTCTACTCAGCTGAAATCTCCAGAACCAGGCAGTTCACTTAAGATTTAAAACAGATAATTATTCGGCAGAGCTGCAGAAATTAGGATAGATTATTTGCCAAATACATATTTGGCAAATAATCTATCATAATTTCTAATATTTTTGCTTGCTTAGTTTAATTAGCAGGTAAAATACAGACAGAGGCTCCTAATGCTGTGCAGATGGGAGTCGTGGTCCTGGGTAACGAATTCTTAGTCTTCCTTAGTTCCTGGTTATAATCTTTGGTTGTCCTGTTCTTTATATATTTTTATATTTCTTTATCCATTCTCAGTTTTTGGTCGTTTAGAGTTTAGTTTCACACTTTTGTGTAATTGTATTGTGTTCATTCGTGTCTGTTTCCCCATTCAGTTTTATTTCACTTCCTTTTTTATTTTGATAAGTCATCTGTCCTTGCGCCTTGCATTCACTTTACTTCCCCTCGTCTCATCTTCCCCATTTGTTGTGCTTCCTACAGCTGTGTCCAATTCCCATTATCCCTCAGTGTGTGTATAAGCCCAGTCAGTCCTTTGTCGGTGCATTTGTTATTCCTTCCTGTCCTGTTTCCTGGTTGGTTTGTTTTTTCCTCCTTCTGGATTTAGTTACCTTTCGGACTTTGTTTTCCTTGAACTGTCTACACATGCTCATTAAAAGGTATTCTTTGAGTTTTCCACCTGCCCGTGTGTTAGTCTGACTTCTGGAGTCCACATCCACACATCACAGGACAACAAGAAGCAGTTGTCCATGTATTGATGAATCAGTTAAAGTATATTAACTGCTCACGACCCCCACAAAACAATTCATTTTAGCTATGCAAACGGTCTTTGCCTTAATTCCTACAGATTAGAGGAAAAGAAGAACTCTGAAACAAGCGAAACGCAGTCTTTGAATCTAAAATCTTGATTTTTTTATTGCCGTGTTGTCAGCTCTTGACTGCTGCATTGTGCTGCTGTTAGTGGGTCTGATGTAAACAGCAGAATTTAATAAAACCTGCCCTGATTTAGTGCCGTGGTCGCTCTCAGCCTTTGGCGAAGGCACTTTATTGTTGCTGTCAGACCAAAGTCATGGTGCCGTGGAATAATAAACAGCTTCCGGACTGTGTTTTTCCCAGAAAAGAGGCCAGCTGAGCTAAAATAAGAGTGGAAACGTCAAAACAAAACAAAGCTGCTATTACTAGACACAGGATGAGGATGCTTAGGTTGTATTTTGGGTTGTAAATATTTAATGAAGGTGAGGGATCATTCACACAGACCACCACTACTGTGTTTAGATGAAGAGAGAAAGGAGACAAACACACAAATCTGCACACAAACAGGTCATATAGCAAGGAAGGAGAGGTTTCAAGCTTTTTACCCCAGTCAGCAAACACCAGCGGGGCACATGCATCACCCTGCCTGTGGGACAGCCTGGAGTTGGTCCTGAGGGCGTGTCGGACCGGCACAGATCAGGACCGTTGTCCTCAGAAAAGACAAGTGAAGATTGTGTAAGAGTGGATGCGTACCTCGCTGAGGGCTCCTCTGTGTGTTCTGGATGCTGCTGCTGCTCCAGCTCCAGCATGAGGAGGCCCGACCAAGCCGGGGGCTGGATTTGAGATGGCGCCCAGGCCGAGGTGTCTCTCCCCCGGGCTGGGGAGTCTGCTCTGTTCGCACTGCGCTCTGATTCGGTCGAGGAGCTGGGTGAGCTCCATCCCTGTGCCATCCTCCTCCTCCCCTCCTGCTGCTGCTGCTGCTGCCGTGGCCGTCGCTAACAGAGCATCACAGGAGCTGGCCCGCTGCAGCTGCAGAGCCCGGGCTGCCTGCAAAACAGCCAACCAGGGGGAGGGAGAGAGAAAGGGAGCAGAGAGAGAGAGGGGAGGGTGAAGGATGGTAAAAAATACAGGAGAGACAAAAAGAGAGATGAGAGTTGGATTAAAATAAATTGTGAATGAAAAAGGTGAGTAAAATGCAAAGGAGAAAAAAGTGGGAACACATGTGGAGAGACAAGTAGAGAAAGAGGAAGCAGGGATCAATACCACATTTATGCACAAGTGTGTGCACGACAGGATCCTGAAAGTGAGGGAGGGGAGTATTAGTCAGCAGGAATGAGAAAATGAAGATAAGAAGGGAGGAAAGAAAAGATGGAGGAGGGACGGACGAGGTCACGGTGAAGTGTTTCTCACACAAGGGAAAAAAAGCGCTCGTGCACACCCAGTCATTACAGGACTATTATGTCGAGGTTGGAACAGATCACTTATAATTTACGTGTTATTATAACAAGTATTCCTATAATTACAGATCTAAACAGGACTATTACATATTCTATATATCATAACCACTCAAGGGTCATGTAGCGTTCACGAGAGGAGCACATCTCAGGTCAGAGTGAAGGGACAAACAAAGACTGTGTGGAAATAGTTTTTCATCCTGTTTTTAATGTGAGAGATCGAGATGCAGTTAATAGACAGTCCCTTGAAAATGTGCCTCATCATGTACCTCTTTTCCACAGATACTGACAATAAAAGCTTCAAAGGCCTTAAGTTTGTTCCATGCCGATGGCAGCTTTTTGGCACCACAATGTTTTTGCAGTGGAAATGTGTGAAAACTGGTTATAGACTTGTAGGGGCTGGTTTCTGCTCTTTTCCAGCCCCTACAAGATGACAGTTTGAATCCAGCACCAACAAGAAAACGTCAACTCATTCCTCCAAACATGCAGGTACTGTAATTTCCCGCCTCTTCTCTTCTTCTTCCTCTACTCTGTCTCAGAATTACGGAGTTTTGCAGCCTGAATGTTCTCGCTGAAGTTATAGGGGTGAGCTAGTTTCTACTTTGGATGCAGATGGAAAAGCACGGGAGGACAGAAAAGAGACCAAAGTTAAAAAGACAAATGAGAAGGCAAGACAGAAGAACATTTAATGACCTCAAATTCCCGGTGCATCTCCTGCAGCTCTGTCATGGAGCGGTGAACCTCTGCGTGCAGGATCATGCTGCTGTGATCTGCCGTCCTCTTGGTCTCCCTGAGCAGCGCCACCTCTTCCTCCAGACGCCTGGTGTTCCTCTCTTCTGTCTCGCACCTGCGAGGGGATATCGACACACGTCAACCTAGTTTTATTATTTAAACAGTAAAATGCATGAACACACCAACCACCCGGCATCCATTCACATTGTTTTCTGGAGGAAAACTTGCATTTTTGAGGCCATTACAAAAATATGAATTCATCCTAATTTCAACCTTGAACTAAAAATGCCTGCTGAGCAATTTATGATTGATTAGAGGACCAGCTAACATCTAACTGGTGCAAAACCAGTCCAGGGTAGCATCTGCTTTAATCTGGTTCAGTTCAAACTGGAAGTTTAGCAGATCATGTGCAGCCAATGTTTAATAAAATGGAATAAGCTGATAAACGCAGCAGAATAAGATGAACGACGCCACATGAATTAAAATTAATGAATAATAAGTCAAGTTAAATTCCAGGTTTTTGTTTGATTAGTCCTGATTTTTATATCTTCTAATTTAAAACATTTGAAAGGTACTTTATAGATGACAAAAAGTCAAAAGCTTTTTGTGTTTTATTAAAAATCACTGCTTGCGGCCTACCTGGAGTACCTTCAGGGCTCACCACAGGGTCACAGCTCACACTGTGGCAAGCATTTAAATTGGTGTTTGATCTTTGTATTGTATCTGTGTTGTAAGATTCAACCTTTGCTTTTCCAGTTAACTGTTTCAGAGAAGTGTAAACGGGTTAAAAATGTGTCATTTTTATTTCAACTTGTAAATCTGATGAAAACAACTTGATTAATCCTGGATTTGTGTGTGAAATGCTCATATGCACTGTTTGTGACATGCCAGGGTCCAAAGTGGCGCAGTGATCAACAATGCTCCCTCACAAGAGGAAGGATCTGGGTTTGAATTTTGCAGCAGCTGTATGGACAAAGTCATGTTTTATTAACGCTCTGGCTCGAGACCGAGCTAATTTAGCAACTGAAATGACTGGTAGGGCAATTTGAAAGTAAACTAAGAAAAACACCCCAGAAATTCTTATCATTGGTCCAGACAACATGGAGGAAGATCGCAGAGAAGGTTGATGTGACAGGGTGAGACAGAGACAGATGATCCCTAAAGAGACCAGGCAGGAGGAAGAAGAGGGCGACGATGACAACACGACAAGCATTTTTGAGAAACATGTAAATAAGGTCACCTGATCCCTGGTACTGCCACCTGAGGGTCGGTATAATCCACACTCAGTTTTTCCTCTTGGACAGATTATTGTAAAGCTCTTCTACAAGCTATTAATCAAAAATCGATCAATAGACTTCAAATCACTCAAAATGCAGCAGTAAGACTTTTTTCAGGAACTAATGGAAGTGTCTAAAATATTACACAGATTTTACTGACTCTACACTGGCTGTTCATTCGTTTTAGAATTGTTTCCAAGATTTTGCTTCTTACTCTTAAAGCTCTTTGTGGCCTTGTTCCAGAATACACTGGAACCCTGTGCCAACCAGCACATGGCCCGAGATCCTCAGGCAGGAACCAGTTAACTGCTCCCACCTCACACTTACACACAAAAGTAAATTCAAGTCAGTTTAATTCAACTTTAATTTTATAGCATGAAATGAAATCTATCGCCACAAGGTGCGTTTGTAAGGTAAGGACCCAATAAAAGACCCAAACAATCAGACGACCTCCTGTGGTGACATACTTGGCGACAGTGGGAAGGAAAAACTCCCCTTTAAAAGAAAGAAACCTGTTAAAACCATCTGCCACAATTCATTTGGTTCGACGGAAAGAAAACTGGACAAAAGATGAAAATCAACAGGGAGCTAGTTCCACAGAAGGGCTAATCTTTAATTTTATTGAATCCCCTTGGATTCAAAGAACTTTGTCAAGGCTGCGGCGGCAGACGTGTGGAGTGCTGAGAGAAAAAAAGAGATTAATATTTATACTAATCTCTCTTCCACAGCATGTCTTTATCCTGTCTTCCTTCTCTTTCCCAAAACGGTTGCAGCAGATGGCCCCGCCCCTCCCTGAGCCTGGTTCTGCTGGAGGTTTCTTCCTGTTAAAAGGGAGTTTTTCCTTCCCACTGTCGCCAAAGTGCTTTCTTATAGGGGGTCATATGATTGTTGGATTTTTCTCTATGTATTATTGTAGGGGCTACCTTACAATATCAAGCGCCTTGAGGCGACTGTTGTTGTGATTTGGTTCTGTATAAATAAAATTGAATTGAACTGAACTGAGAAAGAACCCAAGTGCAGGCACTGACAAATGACGTATTGTGAGTGAGCTTTAATTACAGCGGGGAAAACGAAACACAAACAAAAGCTGAACATGGCAGCAACTAAACTGAAACAAAACCTAAACTGGGTGAAACTAAAGTGATACAAAGGAACAAAAGCCTGGGACTAGAAACTGGAACAAATGGAACATGGCGCCTGGAACACAGAGAAATGCAACAGGTGAAACAGACAAACCACCAACGCACAGACAGGAAGACACAGGGCTTAAATACACAGGCAGGACAATGAGAGGATGGTGAACAGGTGGGAACACAGCTGGGACAAATCAGACATAATGAGACAAAGGAAGCAAAGCAGAATACACTAACATAAGACAGGGACTATCAAAGTAAAACAGGAAGCATGAGACATTTGCAAAGACGCAGACTCAGAGACACGGACTAGACCAGGGGTGGGCAATCTCAGTCCACGAGGGCCGGTGTCCTGCAGGTTTTAGATCTCACCTTGGGTCAACACACCTGAATCACATGATTAGTTCGTTACCAGGCCTCTGGAGAACTTCGGCTGTATCCCAATTCAGGGTCTGCAGCCTTAACGGTCCTCAAGGGCCGCGTACTCAAAGACCGCTAAGGCCGGAAGTGTGAGGCTTGTAGGCTTGTGAAATGGGACGGTCTAGCCTCCGTCGCGCTGCCCAGGTTGCCTAGCAACCATGATACTAACAGCTGGAAACGTTTCATACAGCTTTGTGTGACAGAAATGAAGGAGAAAATCTTTTGTTTGTTCATTTGTTTGTTTGTTTCTACATGAGCTTTGATCATTCTCTGTAAGATTAAGCTCAGCTATTGAACGGCGAATATTTTAAAGTAAAGGCTTTAAAACCAAGTTAGTACAAACGTCACTAATGTCACATAACTTTGCCGACATGTGGCCAACAGGAATGTTTTCATGTTCTTCATTATTAAACATTTGCACATAAATAAGTGACATAATATTCAGTACTTACTTAAAGTTTACTCTTCGGGCGCACCTCATCCGCCGTTTTTTTTCGGCAAAATTATCCACACCCACCGCCGCGCTATGCATTCTGGGATATGTTGGGCCACGAAGTCTACACCGCCACGTCCTTAAAATTCAGGGAAATGAAGGACGCATTTGAGGGCCGCATTTCGAGCAGCCTTTGAATTGGGACAGCCTTCGTCGCGTCGCTGTGACGTAATCGGCCTTAAAATGCGGCCTTTAAGGCTGCAGACCCTGAATTGGAATACAGCCAACAGGACATGTTGAGGAGCTAATTTAGCCATTTAAATCAGCTGTGTTGGTTTGAGGACACATCTAAAACCTGCAGGGACACCGGCCCTCGTGGACTGAGATTGCCCACCCCTGGACTAGACACTAAGACATGACTGACACGATGCACCGTGGAACACAGGGAAGACACAGTGACCGAAACTAGGAGATAGAACAACAAATACAGTATAAACAGAAACCCAGCCATGAATAACAAATAATCAAGGAATATAACTTAATCAAACACAAAACACTGGGTCACAGACTCAGTGCCATGACAAACTTAAAGAAGTGCAGTTGCTTCCTTCAAGCTTTAAAGACCGAGTCACATCCTAATTACAGCTTTCAACTCAAATCAATTTACTTTTATTCATATAGCGCTAAATCACAACAACAGTTGCCTCAAGGTGTTTTATATTTCAAGGTAAAGACCCTGCAATAATACAAAGAAAACAGAGAAAGCATTAAGTTTGCCTGTCTGCTCTGTTATCAAACCACATACTTCAGGATATCTCTGAATCTTTCTTTAAGTCTTATAGCAATGGTTCACTGCACAACATCACAATGTAGAGGTTGAAAGTGGAAAATTACAAATAAAATCAGACCACAAAACTTTCCATTACCCTAGCCACATCAAAGATCCAGTTCCTGGAATAAACTACAAAGAGCAGGAGAAAAATTCACTGTAGGAAACATTTTCATTATTAAAAATATCAGCGCACATACAAACATACGGCTAACCCCACCCAGTCACTCGAAGGTCAAGTATTGACTAATGCAAACAGCAATTCTAAGAATAGCTAGTGAGTGTCTAACCAGGGGCTGGAGTCTCTGGTATCAGCTGAAAGTTTTTATTTCACCACATGACTGTGAGTCATTGCGCTGCAGAAATGATACTAAAAGAGAAAAGGACATAAAAAGACCTTGGAGTCATCCTAGTGCATCATAAACAGACAGATGATCAGGAAACTCGTCAGGTGGAGGCATAAAAGGAAGAGACGCAGGTATTTCAGCCGCTGTCCTTTAGGGGTTAACATCCGACAGCAGGCGGGAGGTGTGTGAGGGAGGTAGAGGTGGTGCTGATTGTGGTGGTGGTGTGTGTGTGTGTGTGTGGGGGGGGGGGGGTCTGTGTCACTCTGCATCAATACATAAGTGAAAGTGCCGACGCGGCACAAAGTCAGGCCTGGATTTGTATGCAGGTTGGCTCACAGGAGCGGGAACTGGCCTGAGTGCGATAAAAGGGGAGCTGGAAAAGCATTGCAGCAGGATGAAAACAGGAAGTCTTTTATTCTGAACTCAACAGCTTTGCCTCAAACACTGAAACATCTTTATTGGCTGGTGATGATTATCCCATATTTGCACCTGTCATCTGGCAAAAACTACCAGTTGCACACAAACAAAAACATGTCTTTTGCCCACTGTGGCTGATTACTTTGGACATAAAATAGATGCAATAGGTTTATGCAATATGAAATCATACCTAATGCTAATTAATAATCAGAAAATTGTATTGATTGAGGAAGAGGAGCACTGGAGCTTCCAGGAAAACTAAAGCCAAATACAGCTGACCTGGCCTGGATGGCAGCCGCTCTGGACTTCATGCTGTCAGACTCTAAAGCCAGCTGAGCGTTCTCCATCAGTAGTTTACCGACCTGACAAAGCAAAAAACAAAAAAGCAAATAAGATGTGATTAGATTTGGAGGTCAAGGCAAAATCTAACCAGTGATTCTATACATACAGTTTCCATGTTCTGATGGCATGATCAAAGCTACAGCTCGCTAAGAAACAAATCATGAGATCAAAGTCACAAAACTTGGAAAAAGTGGGAGAGCAAGTCGCTGCAGTGGTTAGCACCGCTGACTTTTAGCAAGAAGGTTCTGGGTTTGAATCTCGTGATCTCTGGACTCTTTTGTGTGGAGTCTGGTTACTGTATTTTCTGAATTATAAGGCGCACTTAAAATCCTTTAATTTTCTCAAAAATCGACAGTGCGCATTATAATCCAGTGCACCTGATGTATGAATTCTGGTTGTGCTTACTGACCTTTTATTTGGTACACGGCGCTCAAAATCTGTCAAAAATGTTTTAGTAGGACTTTTGTGGCCTATGAAGCCGCACTGCTTGATAGATTGTCCGAGCCTCACGGCTACCGTAGTCAGGAGCCTCGCGGAGTAATCTGGGTCCTAAACTCTGTCTATTCTGTCCCAACGTCAAACGAACACTGCGGCATCACTGAGAGTTAAAAACTGTCTAAATTCTTTCATCTTTAATAAAATGATCACCGTTACTGCTTTACCGGATGTAACAATTAAGTTTAATATCCAGGCATCCATGAAAACAGAATTTATTAAATTTAATGGAGTCAGAAGTTAGCAGGAAGTTAGCTCGCTAGTTTCCACCTACAGCTGTTATCACTTCCAACATAAATGAAGACAGAAAACTAAACAGCTTACTACAACCACTGTTGTGGAAGCTAATGGGGTTCCTTATAAATAAACAAATAAACAGCAGTGACTTTTTTAGGGTTGCTGAAGTTGGGCTAGCTGGTATATAATGATGTGCTACGTGATCGCTAGCTACACAGCTATGTTAGCATAACAAACTGGAGGACAAACGCTAACCTTTTTCCACTCTGTAAAAGTTAACGTGAGGGTTCCCGTTGGTTACGAACGAATGCAGTTGCATGGTGGATGCTGTAAATGGACCAAACTTCAGGCAGGAGAACAACTGAGATAATCCATCCACAATAAGAGGTTAGTCATTAATATACTGCAACAACATGGGAATAGAGCAGCTGCGAGAGAATTCAACATTAATGAATCAATGGTATGGAAGTACGGAGCCCCACAAGGGACATGGGAGAAAAAAAAATTACGATGAACTTTTGCGAGATCTCGTGTTAGACCTCCCATTAGCTTAGAGATGGTGGGTGTCAGACATCTCCGAAAACGTTGGAGCACTTTTGCAAAGATGTAATGTCTTGTAAACCGAGCAGATATTTGACGTTTACACAACTACATTCACGCCTCAAAATATCTTAAAAGTTTATTTTGTGATCCAGAAAGAGTAATATTACAACTAAGTAGCTGCCGCAATGTTGGAATTCAACTTTTGCGAGATCCCGAGTTTGTTTTGCGAGATCTCGCAAAAGTTCATCTTAATTTTTTCTCTCCCATATCCCTTGTGGGGCTCCGTATGGAAGTGGAGGAAGCAGAATGAGTTGAGTAAAATTTGACTCATCTGACTGTTTTGTTTCGCTTAATGCGCCTTATAATCCGGCCTGCATGATGGTCCGAAAAATACGGTATTCTCCTAAACCCTGTGTGGGCTTACAAGTACTCAGGCTTGCTAAACAGTCCAAAAACATGCATGTTAGGTTAAGAGGTGATTCTAAATTGGTCGTACACAAAGAAGCTAAATGCATAAAATAAAGTGCAATATGACTTTGTGTGAAAATGTAAATGTGGCTTGTAGTCTAAAGCACTTTGAGTGGTAGTGAGATTAAAAAGGAGCTATAAAAATTCCCAACCCATGCTATAGACGCCTCATGCTTGTAATCCATCCTACTTTGCATGCCAAAATCCCCATATTATCAGACGCAGACAGACTCTGAAGAGATACTGTTATGAATTGGGCCTATTCAGAAGAAAACAAAGCATTTGTACATCAAAGATGATGCGATTGACTCGATTCAGCTCACGCCCTTCCTCTTTTTATTTATTTTTTAACATAAATTACACTAATACCTCAAAATATAGCTTGTTGAATATAAACCTGATATATTTAATTGACAGGTAAAGCTAAAATCGATCCTTTGAGTGTTATTTCTCCTCATGTCACCTCTGCACTCAGAAAGCCAATCAGTGTTCCAGTTTGCACATCCTGTTTACATACTGTTCGTGGGAGAGTTCATTTATTTCTAATATTATTTTAATACAGCAAAGTATAAAACATTGGATCCTTGTATTATATCAAACACAAATAAAAATCTTAACACGCCCTCATTCCCCTTTGTTTTCTTATGAGTACAAAACTTTTGAAAGAAGACACACCCTTGCTGAAAGAAAGCCAAAGATAACATCGACTATTCCACCATTTTTTACCATAAGCACCATTACAAGCTTCACTCATTATACGGATAGAGCATTACAATCCCAGCTTCTGACTCCCGGTGAGGATGTGAGTCAGGAGACTGACAACATCATGGAGTAATGTCTGCCCCGTCTCCTGTGATGTAACTAAACTGAGCACTTCTTAAGAAGACAAATAGAGAACTAATCCCTAACATTTATTTGGAAGCACTCCCTGGATCCACAGACAATGAAGTTGGCTGAATTTGTCTGTGGTAGTCATGGGAACGTGAACTACTAATTAGTGTCTGTCAGTGACACCTACTTATGCACGGTGTAAAGAAAGTGACAGTAAATCCAGGGAGCAGCTCAAAACCATCAGTTGAGTCACGGGAGATCGCTGCTGTTAGTCGTTGACTCAGCGCTTCCGCATTCTTTCCGTGGCAGCCATCAATCGTGGGTCTCTGTGGCAGCGCAATGATACGGGCACAAGACATATCTTTCTATATCTGCGGCGAGCCCTCTCACAGTACACAAAAAATCTTCGATTAGTCTCGTTGATACCAAGGCTGTTACAATGATAACTAATGTTAAAGGTTAAAAACTTGGGCGTGTGGTTCGACATGGTGCTCTCTTTCAGGTCTCATGTAAGAGAGACAACACAGACCGCCTTTCATCATTTAAGAAACAGAATCGGACAAGTTTTGTCAAGCGACACTGCAGAGGTTCTTGTCCATGCATTTGTGTCTTCACGTATTTATTATTGTAATGCTCTTCTTTCTGGGCTACCAAAGAAAAGTTTTAGAGGTTTACAGATGGTTCAAAATGCAGCTGCTTGCATTTTAACAAAAACTGGGAAATCTGAGCACATTACCCCAGTACTGACATCTCTTCATTAGCTACCTTGACAGGTTCAAGCAGATTTCAAGGTCCTGCTGCTCACCTACAAGGCTTCAAATGCACCTTCATACCTCTCTGACCTTTTGCACCCTGTGTTCCATCCCGTGCTCTCCGATCTCAAGACTCTGGCCTTTTAAAAGTTCCTAGAGCCAGAAAAAAGACTGTTGGAGAGCGTGCTTTTTCTTTTAGTGCCCCATTTTTGTGGAACAACCTTCCTCAAGATATCAGGCAGGCATGCTCTGTGGAGCTTTTTAAAGCTAAGTTGAAGACCCACTTGTTCACCCTATCCTACATGTCAAAATCCCATGCCTTTTAGTTTTTAAATAATAATAATAATAATAATAATAATAATAATAATAATAATAATAATAATAATAATAATAAGTCTAAAAGCATTTTACCTACCTGAAATGATTATTAGCTTAAAAAAATGTTATGTATTATGTGAGTACAAGAAAATAATTATTAGAATATCATGTGTTAAATTGGCTTAGATGAGAGGGTCCAGCAATAGATCAGAGGAATAGGGAAGGATTTGTTTGTGTTTTAGTTTGGTTTAGCTGTAGGCTGAGAGTGTGTGTGATTGTGTACAGGGAAAGGAATTTATGGACACTGTCAGCCTGTCATGAAAGGAGACAGGAAGCTACAGTTGGGGTTGCTGATGCTGATGCTTGTACCTTTAATAAAAACTCATAATTGTTATAACTTAGAAGCAGGTTTGCAGGAGACTCTCCACATGCTTATCTGTGAATGTAAGACAATAAGAGGCCAATGGCCCAGTGGATGCAGAGTGGGGGTCTCAGTGTTTGTAATATGTTAACTCTGTTTTCTATGTTGTCTAAAGGAATTTGGTGTAGTTGGGTGAGGAGATTACTTTTATGACCGGCAGGAAGTCACGTACACAGAGACACACACACAGTGCTTTGACTGTTATGACGCACCCACACCTACATGCACACTCACTCACGTGCACTCACACTTACACACAGGTACACGCACACACACTCACTCACGTGCTCGTGCGTACACACACAGACGCAGAGTTTGCAGCACACCATGGGGGTTTTATGATGGGGTCACTTCTATAAAGCTGACTGTAACAAACAAAGGAGTGGAAGATTTGCAGAGGGACACCGGCCTTGCACGTCTCCCCTTCTAGAAGATGCATGCTTAACTGAAGATGAATGAAGGTTTTGTGAAAATGACTACTGAGTCCGGATTGGATTGGATTTTAGTATTGGACAATTGCAATGATTTGTTTTATTACATAATAAAGCAAAATCACATTCAGGAGGGGCCATAGGGGTCCAGTCAATGTGGATTGGGCTCTTGTTGAGGACTGAAACTGGCTTTGGGTAGGTGGAACATCACCTGTCTGGTGGGGAAGGAGTGTGAGGTAGTTCTAGAGGCAGAGGGATACTGCGTATGGCTAAGTATAGTTAGACTCACCTCAGTGCACAACTTGGAACCTGTTAGCTGGAGAGCGGTTGGACCGACACTGAGAGGTGGCAGGCAGGGGTGGGTGTATTTTTATCCCCTCGGTTCAGTGCCTGTAATTTGCAGTGCTTATAAGCTGAACAGCATCTCAATGTACCCAGTAGGGTCCCTGAGTGGAGTCCTGGAAGATGCCCCGTCTGCCCTACTCAGGGCAGAGGTGCTCACGAGGGCAATGACATTGTGACCTGGAGGTATGTGACTGGGAGGAACACCATGCTCGCACATAAGGGTGCCCATAAGTGCACAGGGTACCAGGACACCCTAGGCCTCAGGTTGATGATTGGTATTGTAATCATATCATCAGCTCAGCTGCTTGCTGAGGAGCACTGAAACTGAGAGGAGATCGAACCCCCGCCCCCCAAAAACATGTCGGCTGCAGCCCTGATGCACAACTTTCTCTATTTTGAAGTTAGCGTAACGCTTTTTCAAGTTTTTATTCCATGCAAACGTCAATAGCATTAAGCAACACTAGCTAACCTTGACTTGTGAGCTACTAACCCTAAAATGCTGTCTTGAGTTGCTCCTGGAAGCGAATTGACTATATTATATTATAACTATATTATAACATTGGACTGAGTTTGGCAGATGAAATAAAAAGTAAAAATCTTGCTGTGTGTTTATGAGCTACTTGAAACTGTTAACTAAATCCTATAATAACCAAATCATGTTTTACGTGTCAGTGAAACGAGCGCACACACACAGCGACAGCTAACTTTGAATATAGCAGTGCAACAGCAGCAGCCTTCCTTCTTTGGACATGCCTGTTCTCCAGTGACTTCGTGTCACATGCCATGACACGATTAATCGACGAGCAGCGCTGTCTAGTCGACTAGACTTTTCACATCTCTGGCCTTTAGTAACTCATCTGATTCCTGTGGCCTGATATTTGTGATAAATTAACTTGTAGTTGTCAAATTATTTTATCAGCCGTGAATGAACTGTTGCCACAAAGTTACATCAAGCTTTCGCATATTTAATTCAAAATGATCAACAACAGATTAAATTTGCGGTCCTTGTATGTCGTCCTAACAGGAACTTCAGAAGTAAAAGGCAGCTCATTTTACAAACTGTGATGTACTTAAAAACAGGGTGCCATTAACCACCTATCCTATCCTTTAACTAAACGTGTTCGAGGCTGTTCACAGGATGCTGCATCCAGCTGTCATCGACACTACACTACACTAGACAATAGGCTGTGTTTTTACTGCACTCATTGTTTGATTATACACCCCCACCCCTGTCCTGTGGCTGCAAGATGGCCTTGAGCTGATTATTATAAAGCCTGAGTAGAAATAATACTGCAGCGCCACAATTATGTCAAACAGCTGTGAAATTTACATAACTCTTTATACCATCTGACCTGGGCACGGAGCTCCTTGACGGTCTGTTCCTGTTTGGACCAGTCCTGGGAACGCGAGGTGTTCCTGACCCCCCAGCTGGCTATCTGAGCCTCTAGCCGCTGGTTGGCTTCCTGCAGCCGGTTCACCTGCTCCAAGAAGCTCTTCAAGCGAGCATTCAGGCCCCACATTGTGTGACTGGAGTCCTGCAGCGAGTCCATGGACATCTGAGAGAGAGCGAATGTTTACAGTCGCACGCATTTGCTGAGCCTGTGAAATTTTCATACAGTCAAATGACGCAGCTGCTGGTGCCGGTGATGGCCAAACCTTTCACGACTGACAGTCGCGTGTTCACAACAGCTTACAACTTTCTCTGCAGTGTGAAACCCACACGCTGCCAAAGGCGTTTACAAGGTAAATGTTTACCTAGTGATACTCACCTGCTGCAACGTGGCCTTCCCTGAATGAAGCACAGTATATGTAAGTCACTGTTTGCCCGGTCACACAGTCCACCACTCCTCACAGCTTAGCTGCATTCCTCCACAGCGAGCTGGAGAGCACTTCCCACTGTGTCCCAGGTCATCGGCAGCAGGTCCCCGAGACAGAGCAGACAGGCTGCCGGTTGGCCTGCCGGTATCAGCGTTCGCTCGTCTTCAGGGTCAGTCACGGCAGGGACGTTCCTCCCTGTCCCACCTCGGCCCCTCCCAGGCAGCATGTGGGGTAAGCGCTGGACACTGGACACAGTGCTTGCATCACCAACGCTCTGGGGTCCCTTTGTACTCTCTGATCCAGGATTACTGATCTGCTTTCAAACAGGCAGCAACACAAGCTGCGGAGGGAATGTTCAGGGAGACACAGTGACAGGACCTGAGTGTGTGTGTGTGTTTGTGTGAATGGTCCAGTAATGAGAAGTTACATTCACTGTAATGAATGTGAAGCCCGCGTCCCTGAACGCTCTCTCACTCTTTGTGCAGACTTGCTCAATGACAGCCTTGGTTGGATGTGTTTGTGCTGTCTGGGCCAAAGGTTTTCTCTTCCAAATATTATTATGTGGTTTTTTTATCTTCCCTTGGTTACAAGGACTGCAGATATGCTTTCTTAACTACTGTTTAAGCAGTTACTTAATGTCATCTGGAGTTTGTAGCTTTCTGTTGCTTTCAGCGGACAGACTCTGCGGCATCATCTTAGACTTCAATAATATCATGGAAACAGCTAATGTGTTATGATAAGAGAGGTATGTTTTTTTAAGGTGGGGTGTGGTTCAAACACTCTCTCCTCTCGATGTTTAAGAGGATAAACCCAGTATAAACAACTGGGTGGGCCTCTGTAACAACTAGAAAAGAAAATAAAACTAAAAACAAGGCTCAACGGAGGATTCAAAAAGTGCATGTTAGAAGTTGATGGTGGGCGTGTCTAATGTCTGTAAGACAAAATCAAAATCAGCTGAACTCGCATGAACTCACAAGCAGAATGACAGAGCTTTGTGAGTTTTTGATCAGATTACTCAGGCTTCACTGCCACGAACAGATCCCTAAAGATCAAACTGAGGTGTTTTTTTCCACCCTGTGTGAAGTGATATGTTTTTATTGATTAGCATTCAAATATCTCAGTGAAGACAGAACAAAGATTTACCACAAAGCAAGAAAGCATGAGACAAGGCTAATCAAAAGGTATTGGCTGAAGCATTTGCTTATTACGCCAACCCTTTTAACAAAAGATCTTTTAGCATGCAGCTCCTGTACACAGGGCTCGAAGCAAATAATAAAATTCAATTCAATTCAATTTCATTTATATAGCACCAAATCACAACAAATGTCGCCTCAAGGCGCTTCATAGATACAGAGAAAAGCCCAACAATCATATGACCCCCTATGAGCAAGCACTTTGGCGACAGTGGGAAGGAAAAACTCCCTTTTAACAGGAAGAAACCTCCGGCAGAACCAGGCTCAGGGAGGGGCGGCCATCTGCTGTGACCGGTTGGGGTGAGAGAAAGCAAACAAAGCAAAAACAAAACAAACAAACAAACAAACAAGAAAAAAACAAAAAAACAAAAAACTTTCCACCTTAGTAAGTAACTACATCAAAGCAAAAGAATCAAGAGGTTTTTTTGTTTTTTGTTTTTGTCACATGAATTCATAACTGAAACTTGGCTTGTTTACCTGCGAATCTTTGGGTCAACTCCCTTTAAAGCCACAGCAGCCACCCAGGTTACTGCAGCTTTCAGCACTGCCTTCGGCATCAAAATTCTAAGCATAGTATAAAAGATGAACGTTGCTTTCGGCTCTGAAAAATTAACTTTGAACGTGCATTCTGCATAATGTCCACCAGGGGCGGTAGCTGCCATTGCCAAAAGACTTCCTGCCCAAGTCCATGGGAAAATTGGCCTTTGACCTCTCTAAGTCTTTCCTGAAAAATAGGCTGTATCCCAATTCAGGGTCTGCAGCCTTAACGATCCTCAAGGGCCTCGTACTCAAAGACCGCTAAGGCCGGAAGTGCGAGGCTTGTGAAATGGGACGGTCTCGCCTCCGTCGCGCTGCCCAGGTTGCCTAGCAACTATGATACTAACAGCTGGAAACGTTTCATACAGCTTTGTTTGACAGAAATGAAGGAGAAAATCTTGTGTTCATTTGTTTGTTTGTTTCTACATGAGCTTTGATCATTCTCTGTAAGATTAAGCTCAGCTATTGAACGGCGTATATTTTAAAGTAAAGGCTGTAAAACCAAGTTAGTACAAACGTCACTAATGTCACATAACTTTGCCGACATGTGGCCAACAGGAATGTTTTAATGTTCTTCGTTATTAAACATTTGCACATAAATAAGTGACATAATATTCAGTACTTACTTAAAGTTTACTCTTCGGGCACCCCTCATCCACTGTTTTTTTTTTCGGCAAAATTATCCACACCCACCGCCGCGCTATGCATTCTGGGATATGTTGAGCCACGAAGTCTACACCGCCACGTCCTTAAAATTCAGGGAAATGAAGGACGCATTTGAGGGCCGCATTTCGAGCAGCCTTCGAATTGGGACAGCCTTCGTCGCGTCGCTCTGACGTAATCGGCCTTAAAATGCGACCTTTAAGGCTGCAGACCCTGAATTGAGATACAGCCAACAGGTCATACTGAATAAAACATGGAGTCAGTTTTATATATTTTGGTTTAAGTTTCAGAAAGGACTATTCTGAGTTTGTGTGTGGTTCAGCAGTTACATCAATAACGCTCATCTCAAGACTTCAGAGCAGGAATTAGAAACCATTCGATGACATCACAGTGGCTACATCCATCCATCATACTGTCTGTGCTTACAAGGTTGACACCAAGAAAGCTATGTCAGCCTCTAAAAAGACGATAAGTTTAAAAAGTTCTTTGTTTGTTTCAGAACAGTCTACAAATACACTTTTGTCCTCCATTAAAAGAGAAATAAAGCTAATAAGTTAAGTTTGGCCATTTTGCTTGTCAGCGATCGACGTGTGTTTTACAACCAAAACAACAACAGTAGATTGATAATAGATCACTACTGCACATTATAGCATACATGCCAACTCTCCCATTTTTTCCGGGAGAATCCTGAATCTCATTGCCCTCCTTAATTTACGCCAGTGTCCGGTTGAGCAGACGGCAGTTTTTTTTTGTTGTTTTTTTTTTGAATACATTTTATTGACAAAACACAAAATACAGATATACAAATACAAAATAGCAAACACAATGTCAGGGGGTTCATATAAAAAAACAAAATAGACACAGTCTATTAAAGAATCACATGATATTGAACAGGGAACATAAGTTTATGGTTTTGACAGCTTTTTGATTTTGAGAATGTTGTATGGTTTTAACATATTGTTTGGCTTCATTTAAAAAGCACCGAAAAGATGGTTTTGCGTTAGAAAATTTCGACTTATGTATATGAAATTGAGCAGATGGCAGAGTTTCACTCCACCGAGAGAGCTCGTGACGTAATTCTGAAGGCTAGACCGTCACGGTCGCCCACTTCCGGCCTACCCGGCTTTCAGAGGAAACCACTTAGACCACGAAGGTCGGGTCCTCAGGTGGATGCAGCCTCTGAATTTGGACACACCCGGCTGGGGGGACAGTAATAAGGGTGACATTTAACTTACTTTAAATAAATAATTTGAAATAAATAAACACTGTAAAATTTGTATATGTATTCCTAACCCCCCCCCCCTCCCCCCCTCTTGAATGTCTCCCTAATTCTGAGGTCTCAAGGATCGCAAGTTTGCAGAGACAGAGCAGGAGATGTAAGAAAAGTGCATGAAATTAAACAACCTTGTGTTTTATTTCTTGGGCTCCATTTTTGGGACTTTTACAGAAGAGCAGGATTTTTTCCCTTTTCTGTCACTTACTCGTATCGCTTTAAGGTCTGCTACATTAAAAATTTCTCACAAAGATGAATTTTTAAGAAGATGAACGTTTCACTTTACCTGGACGCCTTTTTTTGTTTTCAAAGAGCCCTGTTTGTGGATTTGCAAATACTTGATTTGTCTGGATTTGCTTGCCAAAACAAGAATGTTTTGCTAAGAGAAAGGACGTGTGGGTACTATTACACACGTCTGAGCTTCTTTGTGCTGCTGCAACCTGATATTGTCTCTGTCTAGACTTTTATTCTTTATCTCTGACTTTTTCATGTGGCTTCGCTGATGGTTGTGGGTGTTGTGGTTATCTATCAGCGTGGTCAGAAAAGACAGGAAATGGGTTCATGTGCAGAGAACAAAAAATCAGATATAAAGAGTGAAAGAGCAAGAGAAGGAGACGTCTGTGACTGGACATGAGCTGTGTAGATTTTAATAATTAAACGCACACACACAAAGCACGCTGTCTAACTAAACAATGCCAGACTCGTATGCCAGGACACTTACTGTCACTGCACTCCCACACCCTGTCAGTAAGATGGATTGGCAGGTGAGCAGCGACGATGATAGTCAGTTGAAATCCAGGAAACAAAAAACATTTCCATGATTTAAAAAAAACTCTCTTAGGGCGTAGCAGGTGGCTCTGCTTTGGGTGTCTGTGGCAGATGATTTTTGCTGCAAGCGTGACGGGGGAATGCCATCGAGCCAGTTTCTGGATGCCGTGTTGCTCCCTCAGACATCCAAGAATGTTTTTTTATTGCACTGCATTTAACTGATGGGTTTAAGCAGGTGTTAACTTGTTACACAAATTTAAGGAGAAAAGGTGGAGGCGTTAGTTGCCCAAAAAGAGAGTGAAAAACAAAACAAATCCACCCCGGATTATGAGTTTACCACCAAACAGTCTCACGAACGTGAACTTTGCCTCTTCGCATTCCTCGACCTCTGTTTCCTTCGAGGGAGGAGGGGCGCCAACAGCTCTTTGATCCTTCTTCATGCGATCCCTCATTTTCACGAGCCTTTTGCTAAACGTGTCTGACAGAAAAAACCTGTTATAAACACACAATACCTTTCATCCTTTGTTTCGTAATTACTGTTTAAAACCAACTCAGTGCCAACAGTTTTTGTTCGTACACGGTATCCCCACAACAGTCACTTCAGATCTGATTTAGAGACTATTGTGGGTTAAGTCCAAAACTACAGAAAGGATTAACTTCGCATAAACTCCACCAGACTCTGCTGTAGGGGTTATGTTCAGCTAAAGCGTGTGTCATGTGCTTTTACTTGTGGTATAAAGTACACAACAGTTATACTTTAACCTGGGTTGGTTTTTATTTATCCCTGTAAACCGCTCGCTCGGGCACCATGAAGTATGTTTCTACTCAAATCACTATTATCAATCATTGTGCTGTTTAAAGCTTCACTAAGAAATGTTTTTATTTCCACAATGCCAAATGACTAATGTAAAGGACAATGCAACAGGGGACCAGGCCGTCCTCACCTCTGCAGAAAGTTTTGACATCTTTCAGGTAATTGTGTTTGTATTTTCCCTCTAAGCAGCAGCCAGCACTTTTAGGACACTATTCGAATCCTTTTAACCTAGATGGTGGAGCGCTAGGGATATATTGCTGCATTCAGTTACTGTCCATGGGCATCATACGCACGCAGTTAGCTGCTAGTGAGTGCTAACAGGGGCGATCGTGGCTCAAGATTTGGGCGTTTGTCTTGTAATCGGAAGGTTGTTGGTTCGAGCCCCGGCTCCGACAGTCTCGGTCGTTGTGTCCTTGGGCAAGACACTTCACCCGTTGCCTACTGGTGGTGGTCAGAGGGCCTGGTGGCGTTAACCATTTAATTAACAGACTAATAAAAAAACTGGAATTTCACTCACTAAAACTGAAGCACAAACATGTTGAACAGACAAACTGTGCAATTCTTCAGATAATTCCACTTAAAACCTCCAAAAGTTGATTCTGTTCATCTGGACGTTTTCAGTGTGAAGTGAAGTGACGTCTTCAGTCTCAGCTGACTGCAGGTTTCAATCTTATAAACAGCACATTTGCATAATCACTAAAACCAGCCCACTGAAGGAACAATGGGCTGAGAGGTCAGTTCCTTAATCATAATTATGCGAATTCTCATGACCATTGATCAACAACCATTGATCAATGGCCATGAGTACCATTCACACAGAGTTGGGGAATGGCTGCAATCACAGCACTGTAAGATAGCGAAAGATGTACCCTTAGGCCCCCTCCTCCATTCAGAGATGGTCTTTCCCTTTTCACATAAATGGCCTCCTTGACTCCGCGCTCAAACCAGCGTTCCTCCCTGTCCAGGATGTGAACATCCTCATCACTGAAAGAGTGTCCACTGGCCTGACGAGGTAGCTCTTCTGTGTTGTGCCATCCTCTTAGCCAGAGGTTGTTTGGTTTCCCTGATGTATAAATCCTGGCAATCCTCCTGCACTTAACAGCGTACACTATGTTACTCTGTTTGTGTCGGGGGACACAAGAGAGTCCACCTTGGGGTGGACCAATTTTTGGCGCAGCGTGTTTTGGGGTTTAAAAGCCACAGAGACCCGGTGTTTAGAAAAAATGCGTCTCAACTGCACAAACTTTCGCTTGGGCAGTGGTTGTCCTTCTCTCCTGGATCGGCTGGAGCTTTCTTTAGGTGCCTTTCCAGCTTTGACAAAAGTCCAGCTGGGATAACCACATTTACTCAGGGCCTTCTTGATGTGCTGTTCTTCTGCCTCCCTGACAGATGTCCCCCCATTACTGATGGGGGACATCTAGACACAGTGTAAGAAGGCTAACCTGCCACTTTTCATATCCTCTCTGGTGAATTTGATGTGTCAGTCCACCGAATTAATGTGATCTGTGAAATGTGGTACGTCATGAGATTTGATTTTCACCCAGGTGTCATCCACATACCTGAACCAATGGCTTGGTGTTCCAGGGTAGGATAGCAAAGCCCTCTTTTCCACTTCTTCCATGTACAAAATGGCTACGATGGGTGAAACTGGGGAGCCCATGGCACACCCATGTTTCTGCCTGTAGAACTGGTGGAATGAAGACACATTTCCAAAAGCAAACACACTTCGATGGTGAGAGTGGTCCCGTTGCTGATGTTGGGGTCATCCTGTAATCTCTTACATTCAAGTTTGTCCTTTAACCAGTTCACGAGGCCCTTGCGATGTGAGCGCTGTCGCTTAAATCAAATGAGCCACACTTCAGTATTTTTCCACCCCCTCATGGAATCTGTGACATCACAAATACCCCCGATTGATCGTTTGCTATGATCGGCAGCACCATCACTGTGATATAAGCCACATCAGTATTCTTTATGGTTTGGTTTGGCCTTTCAGTTCTACACAAGTAATTTACAGACAGTGTTGGGGAGTAACGGAATACATGTACCGCCGTTACATATTTAAAATACAAAATATGAGTAACTGTATTCCGTTACAGTTACCGTTTAAAAAGGTGGTATTTAGAATACAGTTACTTTGTTGAAATAAATGGATTACACGGCGGTACTTCCCTGTTTCATATTGTGGCGGGTCAGGACTGTTTGGGTTTTGTTTGACAGCTACGTTCTGTTGTTCCAGGCGGCAGCGTTACGGTTGCCATGGTTACAGGGTGACGCTCTCGCTCTGCGTGTTTCCTGGGTGAGAGAGGCCTTTTTGTTGTTGTTGTGCTAAGCTAACAGGCAGAATGCTACAGGTATAGCTCTAAAGAATGTAGCATCATGGGCAGTGTAGTCCGTGCTGCAGGGAGAATGGACTGCCATACACGTTATGTGTCTGTGAGCGAGGGAGGGAGAAAAAGGAAAAGTACGAGCTGTCATCGAGCAAAAACGGGAGCTGGAAGCATGTAAATATAATAATAACCACTGCAGCCAAGAAGAGAGCCTGACGAGCCCAGTTGTAAGTAAGCTATTAAGACTCGACTGTACACCGTGTTCGTGTTTTCCTCCAAAAACAATAAGTTCTGTTGGAGCAGCCTTTCAACGCCTCTCTCTGTCTCTCGCTAGCAAAGTTGACCCAGACAACAAAGTAAAGCTAGTTTTCAGCTACGAGCCGACACAGAACCCACCGTATTAGCCAGAGGTCCCTTTACTACGGTTCGGAGCCGCGGACCTTCAGTAACAGTAATAAATCACAGCAATAGTACATTCATGTAGTTGTAAACAGCATGATAATATATTAAGTAATCCAAAGTATTCAGAATACATTGAGTAACGTAACGGAATACGTTACAGAATACATTTTGGGGCATGTAATCTGTAATCTGTAATGGAATACATTTTAAAAGTAACCTTCCCAACACTGTCTGTAGATATTAAAGCATTGATAGTGGTGCCAACTTCCTGCTTACAGTTTGGATAAGGAGCCTTCCTGTCTCAGCTTGTCATTTGCACATTGTGAAATTAATGGTTTTTGCCAGTTTGGAACAATCTGACTCAGATACCTCGTGAATTCATGGGAATGCAGACTAAAAGCAGATTTTTGTTATGTTTGATCCCAGTCATTTCCAGCTAACACGTTATTCAAAAGAGCTTTTAATCATCTGTAATTGAGTGGTGTGGTTTCTTCACGCGTTCCAGCACTCACACAGTGTCAGAAGCAGAACGAGCACAAGTTAAGCCCTTCACACCTTAGAAATAAATGCGGATCAAATCACTGGAAGCACTGGAAACAATGTGGTAACGACCAGAAATGCATCATGCCATGCATTTCACGGCTGCTAAGCCAACAAACAAATTTGTTCATAACAGTGAGGATGATTGAAGGGAACAGCTTGATCGTTTTGTCACGCACTGGGCAAGGTGGCTCCTCCCAACAGAGCAGGAAAGTGAGCAGAACGTCTTTAATCAGTCGTTTGTCGTTAACATATATTGTCAATCTCATTCTTACATATCAATGAGACGTGAGGAATCAAGACGTGAAACAAGTGTCTCAGAAAACAAGGAATAAATTGAGTGGAAACAACCTGAAGGGACAAAGTATTAAATTCCTAAAATATTTGTAAAATATATATTTTTAAACGTGCCTGAAAAACAATTATCTCCATCGCACTTTGTTTGACATTCCTAAAGCACCCCAGGGTTACAGTGTGCTTGCTTCTCACAAAACAATTAGACTAGGCGTGCCACTGTCGGCTGTCATTTATGGTTGCGTAGAAAAAAAGGTTGGGCAAATATGTCAAACGTCTCGAACAAGTCAGAGCTGGGAGCTCAAAGGAGTTCCCGGCGTCAGGACTGGGGTCAGCGAGTCAGCTGGATGGCGAGTACCTGTTAAACTGCAGAGGCTTTCTCACCTCACTCAAGTTCGGCTTTGGCATCTTTATGGATGTGTTTAGTTGAGTGAACGGGGTCTAGCATACTGAGTATATTTCGGCTGTTTAGCCCAGGACACAGGGGCGCGTTTAAATATATATTTTACTCACATTTAGCCACTTCTTTACTCCTTGTGATTTGACCACTAGAGGGAAGGATTTGACAAACTGGAAAAAGCACAAAAACACTGACAACAATGATAATGATTTTAATATCATGAGGGGGAAACTGAATGACTGAGGCCTGAAAAATATATTTTATGTAGTTCCACTTGACTTTATTTGTATCCCACTGTAACTTTACTGTATAAAGAGCAAACATCTCCAAAATGTCAGGAGTAGTTGGTCATTACAACAAGTGTTTGTGAACTAAAAATCAAGAATGTGGGATACTGTTTGTCCGTGATTTGGAGAACCCAACGGTGCTCCCGACGAAGGGAAAACCAATCCTGCAGGGAGACCTACCTCGGCACTTGTGCAGGTGAAGCCAAAGGGAAGATTTGCTTCACCATATTTTCTAGTCTTTGGCTTAGAATGAAGTTGGTTTGGAAACATATTCAGCGATGCTTCATCTTCTGCTTTGCGTTTGTGTGGGCGCCGTGCTAGCAGTGTCCAAGTGTTGTTTTTGTTTTTTTTCCCTTTTCATGCCGCCCCCCCCCCCCCCCTGCAATGGCTCTGCGCCCCCCCCCTAGGGGGCGGGCCCCACACTTTGGGAAGGTCTGGACTAGAATAAGATTAACTGTAATTTACCATCAACCATTAATTTAATCTCATCTGTTTAATTTCTAATCCTAATGAAAAAACTCTTACATCTACCTTCAGTTTAAGACCTAAATATAGCTAAATCCTTCAATAAATGGTTATTTAGTCACCATTAGGGCAGCCAACAAGCTGTAAACGCTTATTATAAAAGCAGCTGTCTCCTATGTGGACAACAATTAGCTGTGTACGGGTTCTGGTCTTAGAACCTGCAGTTTTATTTGTCTTTGAAAACGAGGAGTTGTGCTCATTGTAGAAAACGTTCATGCTTTTTCACTCTGTTCCTCCTACTTTCTGGTTACACCCTCTGTTAATATTTAGTGTGTATTTGTTCCTTCAGTGGTCTAAAGAGCTTGGAAATAAAAGGTGGATTTCTTTAAGTTGTTTGAAGATGCTTCACCTCTCATCCAAGAAGCTTCTTCAGTTAAGAACTGATTAATTTCACAATGTGCAAATGACAAGCTGAGACAGGAAGGCTCCTTATCCAAACTGTAAGCAGGAAGTTGGCACCGCTATCAATGCTTTAATATCTATAGATTACTTGTGTAGAACTGAAAGGCCAAACCTAATCATAAAGAATACTGATGTTTATATCACAGTGATGGTGACGCTGCTCCAGGCCCCTCATTGCAACCGATCAATCGGGGGTATTTGTGATGTCACAGATTCTGTGGAGGGAAAAAAGAAAAAATACAGAAGTGTGGTTTATTTGATTTAAGCGGCAGAGCTCACGTCGCAGGGGATCAGGGGTCCGTGAACTGGTTAAAGGACAAACTTGAATCTATGAGACTGGGGTTCAAGTCCACTGTGATGCCCTGAGTTCATGCGGACTTAGTTTTATAGTTACTTGTTTTGTTTTTTATTTAATTACGTCCACACCTTTGTTAGGTTCATGCAAAAAAAAAGTACTTGATTTGAGTAAAAGTCAACAGATGTGCAGTTGCTCTGATGGTCTAATATTGTTCTAATCTTGAGGCTATCTCCTGCACCACCAAGAGCATCCTGACGGGAAACATCTGCACCTGGTATGAAACCAAGCAGGACTGAGTGGGGCGAACGCATCATCCTGACCTTCAGCTCTGAACTGAAGAAGCTTCTCGGATGAGAGGTGAAACGTCTTCAAGCAACTTAAAGAAGTCCAGACGCTTTTCTTTCCAAGCTCTTTAGACTACGATGACCTGGATGACTGAGAACCTTCACAGACTTGTTCCTTCAGTGTTTCCCCGTGTGCTGATTTCTGTTTATTTTGGTAGTCTTATGATAACCCGTGTTTTGCATTTATGTGTGTGTCTTCCCTTTGTCCTTTATCACATCGTCTGTTATCCTTCCTTGCGTGAGTGTTTCTGCCAGAATTCTGTTGGTTGTTTGTTTTGGACTTTTGGTGAAGAAGGTGCCAGATGTTATCATTTCTGTCTATTTTACCCGCCTGAATCTAACCTGCCTAGAGCACCAAGACTGACATTAAAACAGCAAATATTTACATGTCAAATTAACCTCCTAGGACTTGGCGGCCACATATGTGGCCATCAGATTTTGGGTTGTCTAGACCAAAATGCTAAATTTTGCTCTACAAGGGCCTAATATCCACTAACGGGGCGATTGTGGCTCAAGAGTTGGGAGTTCGCCTTGTAATCGTAAGGTTGCCGGTTTGCCTCGGCTTGGACAGTCTCAGTCGTTGTGTCCTTGGGCAAGACACTTCACCTACTGGTGGTGGTCAGAGGGCCCGGTGGCACCAGTGTCCGGCAGCCTCGCTTCTGTCAGTGCGCCCCAGGGTGGCTGTGGCTACAATGTAGCTGCCATCACCAGTGTGTGGATGACTGGTTGTGTAAAGCGCTTTGGGGTCCTTAGGGACTAGTAAAGAGCTATACAAATACATAACAAGGACATTATACTGCCACTGTTCTATCGAAATTTAACGTGAATGTCCTCGATCTAATTTTTCTCAGAGACAAAATAAAGGTAAAAAAACAAAAACAGGTAATTCTTTGTTTTTTTTATTCATCAGGCCCTAATCAACCAGTGAGCTGAAAACACACAGAAAAGGGAAGCTAATGCAGCGGTAGCTTAAACCTGCGTTCTTTCTGGTCGTCTGCTCTCGCTGCAAAAACATCTTTGCTCACCTGATCTAAGATGTAAACATTTACTAAGGAGGTTGTGCTTTAAGTCACTACTTTAAATTCTTATTTAATACAACATGATTTCCATTTTTCATCATTATCCTCCCATTTGCAGTAAATTAGATGATAAAGCAGGGCAATTAAAGTTTTATGGACAGAGTTAAATCTGACAGTTTTTAGAGCAGGGCTCCATGATGTAAGTTAGAATAAACATATGCACCGTTTCATGTTCACCTTCTGCTTCAGCAGCATCTGCTGCTTTTCAGTTTTGCTACACGATGACAGACGCCAGGACGCTTAACTCGAGCCTTCAGAGTCACAGCGCGTGGCTGAAAGCTGCTTCATCAGAGGTGAACTCCAGATCACAGCGATAACTGTTAAACCTGCATTTTTACAAGCGATCATTTTCACATTACACGCATTCACTCGATTCTTACTTTAAGCTCTTGTGTGTCTAACTCCAGTCGTGTTGGTCCAGAGCTAAACTTCCTTGTCATTTTAACCTGACATTTAATCTTGTTTGTTTAGGCATCGAGTAGGAGTGTATACTTGCACGCACTTGCACCTTCTAAAACCTTCTGAGAGAACCATATCTGGATTTCATCTGTGTTTTCTTTTTTTCCTTGCAACGAATTTGCCTGCAAGGAATTCTCGTCAGTAATTCTTTGAAAATCCGGGATAATGTGAATTATTTCAGAGCTAAATACTTTTCCTAATTACACTGAAAGGTAAGGGACACTGAACAGGACCTACCTCTGCATTTATTAACAGTAAAACATCTGCCTCTAGTTGAAGTAATTGGACATAATTTAAATGAAGCATTGATGTGTTTGGATAGATGTCTGTGTAACAACAAACAGGCTTCATGGGAATTGGAGCCGATTCGCAAGTTTTAAAAGAAGGCTCTTGGCAACTGCTGTGAAAATGAAAATAAAATGTGTTTGTAGTTTCTGTTTATCCAGGAGTTTACCACCATTACTGCCAAGATCAACACCTACCCGTACTGTTCAACAGTTTTTGTGCAACAGATAAGCAATGCAACCATATCAATCAGAATGGAACGTTCCTACTCTCAGTTGTTTAAATGTGGATGAGGCCACAGATCTGTGATTCCTTCAGGATTGAAATGTTTCTTCAGATGTTCAGGTTTTTTTCCTTCAGGCTGCCACACATCATGTCTAATAAAGAAGAAAACATTATTCGAACTTTGCACATTTTATTCTTGGTAAAAGTCTGATTTGTGGACTGTTGGTTTATTAGCACTCAAGGAAAACATGGATCCAGTAGCGAGCTGTAAGTTTACAGCGGTCCCCACCTGAAGCTGAACACGGCTGATTTTATTTAACTAAGCTTAAGATGCTTTTTGTCATGGTCCTGGGTCCTTTTGACCCAGCGTTTTGTGTTTTCTATTAGTGTGATTGTTGGTTCTGTTCTTCCTCTGTTTAGTGTTTACTCTGTTCTGCCCGTGTGTTCCTGTATCAAGTCCGCGTTTCTTAGTTTGTGTCCTTTCATGTGGAAGTTCCTGTTTTATTGTGAAGGTCTGCGTCTTATGTGAGTGTTTTCAGTTCGCCTCCCTAGTCTCGTCACGTTAATCACTCCCAGCTGTGTCCCCCACCTGTGTGTGATCTCCCTGTGTTCTCTGAAGCTTGCTGTGTCCCAATTCGGGGTATGCACGCTTGAAGTACGCATTTCAAGTGCGGTTACGTCACCGCCACGCGACGACGGCTGTCCCAATTCGAAGTGTACTTGAAATGCATACTCCAAATGCGCCGTCGATTTCCCCAAATATCAAGCGTGGTCCGGTGCACGCTTTGTGGTCCCATATATCCCACAATTCATAGCGCGGCGGTGGGTGTGGATAATTTTGCCGCAAAATACGGCAGAAGGGAGCGGCCGAAAAGTGAACTGTTAAAAGTAAGTACTGAATATGACGTCACTTATTTATGTGCGAATTTTTAATAATGAAGAACATTAAAACATTGCTGTTGGCCACATGTCGGCAAAGTTATGTGACATTAGTGATGTTTGTACTTTCAGCGTTAACTTAGTTGTAAAGCCTTATATATATATCTCATAATAATCTGACAATAACTATAATATTGGCCATATTATACTTACATTACCACAGTGAGATGACTTTAGTCTCATGAACAACATCAGCTAATTGTTATTTACTAGCTAATCTTAAATGACTGTTCAGTACAGAAATGAAGCCCAACAATCATGTTTTACAGTCCTGTGGTCTCAGCCTCAGATACTCAACTAATCAAAGTGATGTCATGACAAAAATGATTGACCAACAAAACATTTTTTCTCCTTCATTTCTGTCACACAAAGCTGTATGTAACGTTTCTCGCGGTTAGTATCATGGTTGCTAGGCAACCTGAACAGCGCGACGAAGGCTAGACCGTCCCATTTCACAAGCCTCTCACTTCCGCACTTCTCGTACTTATAGTACGCACCGTACGTAGTACGCGTACTTCAAGCGTGCGGTCTCTTAATTGGGACACAGCTTGTGTGTATTTAAGTTGTGTCTTCTGTCATAGTAGTTGCTGGTTCGTCTGTGTTATTCCCCTCCATTTTCCTGTGTATTCTGGCTGCATTACTCTCCCTGCATCTCCGTCTCATGTCTCAAGGTTTCAAGGGTTCAGGTTTGTTTTCTTAGCTCTGCCCAGTTTAGGTTTTCCAGTTTCATGTTCACCAACCATTGCTGTTTGTCCCCACTCCTGTAAATAAACACTCACCTGCACCAGAGCTGCCGCCTTTTGGGTCCTTTTCTACAAACTCCACACATCTGCCACACCGGACGTGACACTTTTTTGTTTATTGTCCACAGATGCACATTGAACTCAGTCTACAGTCTGTTAGATGACGTCTGCAACACCATCCATGTTAGTGTTTTGGTCACTGCTGCGTTTGCTTTTCTTTGCCTTTTTCTGGGCAATTGGGAACCACCAGTGAACTTAACTCCACTAACTTTACTTAAAGAAAGAGTGGCAACCACTGCAGACACACACGTCTGCTAATCCGAACTAAAGAACAAATAACTAACAAACACTAGAAATCGCTCAATGAAATAGAAGTCGTGCATCTTTGATAGTTTCTACAATAGAATACAATAGATAGATGTAATAGCCTTTTATTGTCATTGTGCATGTACAACAGAATTATGGGTGATCCACAGCGACTGTGAGGGAATAAAATGTAAATAGTAAGACAGCAGAAATAAATAAGAAACGGAAGAAATATATACAAAACATGAGAAAGACACATTAAAGAACAAAGTGCTTGGAAGTAGTGCACAGAAAAGACTTAGATTGGTGGGTGGGTGGACACCGGTGGGGTGTGTCGGTGTTTGTTAACAGTCTGAATGGCCCAGGGGAAGAAGCTGTTTCTGAGTCTGGAAGTGTGGGACTTGATTGATCTGAGGCGCCAGTCAGAAGGCAGCGGGTCAAAGTGCTTGTGGACAGGGTGCGAGGGGTCACCTGTGATGGCCCAGGTTTTTCTGAGACAGGAGGTTCTGGTGATGGCCTCCAGGGGTGTTTTAGAGGGCAGCCAGTTATGTTTTGGGTGGTGTTAATTATCCTATGTGTTCCTGTTCTCAGTCGTGGCCTCTACGTACCAAACATCCAGACAGTAAGAGAGGATGCTCTCCACTGAGGAGCGGTAGAAGGCCAGCAGCAGCTTCTGCACACGGAGGAAGTGCAGCCACTGCTGGGCTTTCTTTACCAGGGCGATGGTGCTGTGGGTCCAGGTGAGATCAGCGGCGATGTGGGTGCACAAAAACCTGAAGGTGGAGACAGATTCACCCTGTTCTACATTTGTGATGATGAGTGGAGTGGAGCTGTCTGCGCCTCTTGAAGTCCATTATGACACAGCACATCAACCATTTGTCAGTTAACTGAATTAAATGCTCCAAAATGCACCAACAGCACAAACAGAGTCAACTGTTCCACTTCAGTGACTCCAATTAGCTGAGGTGAGTCCAAGAAGACAGCTAACAACTAAAGATGGAAACAACCTGTCAGTCAAAGCAGGCACTCCCTTCATGGGATTGAAATGGATCACTTATAATAACGGTCACACAGTATGAAGTTTTGCAAACACACGATTCATCTTCTAAATTGTAGGAAAAGTTTCTTCTCTTCTGGTTTGTACGAGCGCTCATATGAACCTAAAAAGCTGCTCATCCAACTTTTAGCAAACGCAACCCAAGTGCTCACCTACAAAAGCTTGTGCAACAGCAGCAGCCCGAGGGAACAACACTCCAGAGGAAATTACTTTTTCAGAACTGGCTACATCTACCAAAGATGTATCAAATCCAGTTAATTAATTTCTTGGTAACACTGACGTCACGCTGCGTTTGTTGGATGTGTCAGTGTTTTTTGATAGAAAAGGCGAGCTACCAGACCTAACTCCAGTGCCCCCAAAGGAAGAGTGCCACCAGAGCCGATCTAGGAGAGCCGTTCCACTTCATGGTAACCTCACTGTGCAGAAGACAACTGCAGTTCAGCTGTGTGTGCAGGAGGGGGAGTGTGCCCTCAAAGCTTTTTAATTAATTAATTTAATTGTTTCCAGACAGAAAAAAGCACCCTTTTTTTGCAAGTACAGCATAAAAAATGTCAGAATTTAAATAAAATAACACGGCCATTGTTCGTGCCCTTCGTCATGTTCAATTAAGCCTCTTAATCTGAGGAGGAAACGAAAGATGAATTTCTCTTTTGGTCCTCATCTGGACAACCAACTGCTCCAAGTTGGTCAAGAGGCGCTTCTTCTTCTTCTTCCTCTTCTTCCTGAGGACTCTGAGGAAGAACCACCTGTCCTCAGACATCCTGGTGAACTTCTACCGCTGCACCATCGAGAGCATCCTGACCAACTGTATAACAGTCTGGTACGGGGGCTGCTCTGCCTCGACCCAAATAAACGGCACTACTGTAAATGCTATATAGACAGTCGTTCTGTACTATACTATAATTATAGTTTTACAACTGTTTATAACTTGTATAGTTTCATATTTCATATTTCTGTATAGTTTTCATATTTATATCCTGTTCATAGCTTGTACACTCGCTACAGCCTGTACATACTTATAGTTATAGCAGAGAGAGTATGAGCGTGCAGCGTTTAAAGCGTGGAAGTACTGACCTTACTTTGAGTTTGATTCCATAAAAAGTGACAAAAACATTAGTGTCCGTTGTGCGTGGGAAGAAAACTTCTTTTTACAGCGAAAAAACCCCCTAAACTTCCGAGCAAGCACCGAGTAGCTACGACGTAATGGGAAACTCACAGAGAAACACACGGATTCTTCCACTGACCGCTGCACCAGGGTATACCTCCGCCTGCCCCACTCCTGCTTTACAGGTGAAAATAGAGCAACAGGACCGCTAGTCTTTGATTTTATTTATTTTCTGCTGTGTTTTACTTGCATCTATTTGAAAGACTGAGTGTAAACACACAAAAAAAAAATTATTTTATGTGCTGGAATGTGCAGAAAATAAGTTTAAATATTAAACTAATTTCTTCCAGTCAGAGAATGTTGCATATAATTAAATTTTTGCTTTATGCATAAAGTTAAAAGATTAAAACTAATAAAACAAGTTTTAAAAAGAGACTTTTCCATTTGATTACATTTTGTATGATGATTATGCAGAAAAAGTAGAATTGGGCTGAACGATCTATCACTTTATCACCTATTCAGGTTGTAAATCGTGTTTTTAAAAAGTAACTAAGTAACTAAGTAATTAATTACTTTTGAAAATAAGTAATCAGTAAAGTAACGGGATTACCTTTTGGGGGAGGTAATCAATAATTAGTTACTGATTACTTTTTTCAAGTAACTTGACCAACACTGTTCATAACATACCTTCATACCATGTACATTGTAACATACCCATAATAGACCCATATTTTGTATTGTATCTATATTATTGCTAAAGCACTTTCTGGATGGATGCTAACTGCATCTTGTTGCCTTGTACTTTTGATATGTGCAATGACAATAAAGTTAAATTCTGATTCTGATTCTTTTCTCCGTAAAACACAACTTTTGTATGTTGATTGGTTGGTCCAGGATTTATGACAGGACACATTTTTTTGTAAGAGATAATTAAAGGTTAGACATGCAGCACACTGGAGACTTCCACGTGTACATGAGAAACAGCTGGTTGTAGGGAGGGAAAATGATGCAATCCAGTAACTGCTGCTTGTTTCCTGACATCAAAGGGGCTCGTGGCATGGTGACATGCCTGAGACTCGCATAAAGACACTTTACTACTACTTAAACATCTATACTGCACCAACCAGTTGTTTTAAAAGTGTGATAAAAAAGTAGTAGAAACTTGAGCTTCAGCTCTGTAGGCTAGAGGTGTAAATACTGGCCCAGTATCACTGATACCAAGTACCAGTAGTGATACAACAAACTTAATGAGGTGAATGCATCATTGTTGTGCTATAAATACATTCATCTTAACAGTTAACACAAAAGGGTTATTACATTTTTTCACTTCCAATAAAATCATTTAACATGTTTCAAAAGGATGATTATATTATTTCAATCTTTGAATGTACTCTATTGGTAACCAGTCAGCTGATGTAACAGCTATCGTGACCAACAACACTTTGAAAATTACTAACGCTGTTGAGCCCACATGAGTCATAACTGAAACATGAGTTTCACCACCATAAACTATCTGGGTTTTCTCTACCAGGAGGCTCGGCGTCTGTGCCGGGGATCTTTGAACGTTTTATTTCTATTTTGCAGCTTGTTGTTGCCTTTTTCAGTTTTTCATCCGTTTGTACAAACTGGCAGTTTTGCAACAGCAGAGAATTCCCTTCTCACACGCATATTGCAGTTTGCTGTGTGTTCACCGACAGCTGTAAAATGTCCCTGCCGGATGCTCCTCTCTGCAGCCCGCATGTGTCTTTGCACACGGTGTCACATGACAGAACGAGGGGGAGAATCGTATGTGCATGAGAGGAGCTGTGTTTGCACAGACACGTCTACTTTGTGATGAAAGGGGAGCAACATACTGAACCTAAGGAGTGAAAAACTGAAACTGAAGTATCACTTCAGCATCTATATGATGCCATTAGCAACGTTGCATTAATACTATCAATGTTTGGATCAGTCCGCCCACTCCTACCACAGGCCCCCATTCATATGCATTCCCAAGCGAACTGTATCAGAAGTTTTCTGGTTTCACCCTGATTGCAAGTCTATGGCCACCCCTTGGCTCCGCCTCTGTTCAGAGAATGAAGCCTGTCTGGTCAGGTAACCCTCTTATCCCTGGGTTTTACCACTTCTTATACCTCATATGGAATACAGTCACTTTTTAGATTAATACATATATAATATATCATTTTGAGAGACTCCTTTTATTCTTGTGGTAAGTTTGTAGGTCTGTCGCTCTGTAACACCTACTGTAAGAAGCAGTTACTAAGTAACAGCCCTACAGGCGATACTTTCGAGCCTAATCTTAGCTGCATTTGCATTTATGGCTTAACTACCATACACGTCTGGCAAATGTTTTCAGATGTGTCTGAGCAGAATCACCATGAGTCACCTGAGTAAATTCAAAATGCGGCCCATAGAAAAAACCGCAGATGTGGCATAGACAGATGTGAGCAGACGCTAACTTCTGGTCTCTGTTAGCCACAGACCACCTTTAAAGGGAAAGAGTCTGCGTTTCACCCATAGAAGGTGGACCTGCGCCTGACTTTGGGCATCCTGTCTTCAGCCTGTGTCAACAGGTCAAAATGCCAACTGTGAGACACGTTAGGGTGAAAGGTTCATCTCTGTAAGGATCTTATTTTTGGTCTTTGTTATGAGCGAATTATTCTATAAAGATTATTCCCACATACTTCTACCAAAAGAGAAATTCATCTTTCGTTTCCTCCTCAGATTAAGAGGCTTAATTGAACATGACGAAGGGCACGAACAATGGCCAACACGCCTCTTGAACAAAATATGCAACGACGGCCGTTACAGCGAATACCAAAAAGACCCACCACGCCTGGTCACACCTGCAGTGACGAGCAGTATACCTGTTTGGCAGCTCCCTCCTCTCATTCCCCTATAAAACCTTCCTCCGGGCTCCGTCAGCACCACCTCTTGCGTACCACTCGTGGAGACTTAGCGATCGCCGCACCTGAGAACAGACACCGACTCATCATGACCTCCATGCGCCACGGATTATCCGCTCTTTCCCTCTCCTCTGCGCCCAGCCTGCGAAGCTCTCGGGGCACGATGAGCGTCTATGGCGGGGCAGGTGGTAGAAACGTCCGGGTGTCTTACGCCTCCAACGGCCTCGGCTCCGGCTTTGACTTGTCACAGACGCTCTCGGGTGACAGCGGCAGCTTCTCCGTATCAGGCAACGAGAAGGTGACTATGCAGAACCTCAACGACCGGCTGGCTTCCTACCTGGAAAAGGTGCGCTCTCTGGAGACTTCCAACGCGCAGCTGGAGCGTCAAATCCGCGAGTGGTACGAGAAGCAGACCCCCACTGTCAGGGACTACAGCAAGTATGAGAAAATCATCGAAGACCTGCGCAAAAAGGTGAGCTCCCCCCTTCAGTAAATGTTTAAGTAAAGAAAACAATTTCAAAACTTCAAAAAAATGAAGCTGAACTCTTCTTTCCAACCCTTAAACTTATTTTTTTTTATCTCCAACATCTGTTGTTGATAATCTCTGAATGTTGTCTAACTAAGTTCCCTTCGTTTCTTAGTATTTTTTAACCCTTTCTGCATTAGGTGATGATGAAAATGCCGTTATTTGTTTGAAGAAAAACATAAAAATCAAACACAAATTAACGTTTCAACATATGTCGCCTCTTTTTCAAAGGAAGTCATCTGCTTCTTTTAAACACCAATAACTACTCTGCAACATTATCAGTAACATATGGCATGCTACACCAGCAGCATCATTCAGTTGTCTGTCCGTGTTATGTGGATCAGATCTAAAAAACTACACACGACAAACTGGACTTTGTTACTCAACAGGATGTAGAAACCCTGCCAAGAGAGATGCTCAGACGCACTTGATGAACAGAATATTCTTTGATCCTGTTAAAGCATTTACACTGGAATGAATGAATAAACTTATTCTCAACCTTGCCAGCCCACATTCTGGACAATGAGTCACTACGCCTTTGTGGTAGTATTATATTCGGATTAGAAACCACTCACGCTATTTCTGCTTTGTTTACTTTTCCTAGATCAGCTTGGCCACACAGGACAACGCCAGGCTGATGCTGCAGATTGATAACGCCAGGCTGGCAGCAGAGGACTTCAGAATCAAGTGAGTGGGAACATTTGTCGATGTCTGTGTGGTGGAAAAACAATTAGCTGACTGGTATTTATTCAGACATGACTTCACCAGTTCTTGTTCTCTCTTGATATTATCACCGACCCGTAACAGTCAACAACAAAAGGAAAAAGTGGTTTAACTGGCCCCGCTGGTTTTTTAACGCTACATCGTCTTTGTTTGTTTTTTGTTTTAACATCAATCGAGCAGCTACGGCAATATAAGCAATATTTGATCCCCAACAGGTTTGAGAATGAGCTGGCGGTGCGCATGTCGGTGGAGTCGGACATCGCCGGGCTGCGAAGAGTTCTGGATGACCTCACCATGAGCCGGTCTGATCTGGAGATGCAGGTGGAGGGTTTGAAGGAGGAGCTGGTCTACCTGAAGAAGAACCACGAGGAGGTGAGCGGCCTGCTGTCGCTGACATCAGAGTGGACATGTGATGCACTTTGAAAGTCTCAGGGCTGCACATCCGGGAAAAGTGCAGAACAAAAGCATGAAAGTAGCTTTTGATGAGTCAGTTCACCAGCAATTTGACATCATTTGCCTACTCAAACAGCCGTTAATCCCGAATTTGTTTAGATCATTTTAATGTGACTTCAGAGCCTCAGGCTGATAAAAAAGATACAACTTTTCAGATGACAGTCTGAGTCAAGTCTCAGCATAAAAAAACACATTCAAAGAAAAATGCTTTGGCCACACAGGACAACAGTGGGATACAGTGAAAACACAGCGAGTCAGCAGCACACATCAGTGCGTGGCTACATGAATGCAGTGTTTATAAATGTTGGTACTTTCTGTAACAGTCTGGTTTTAACCGGCTCTTCACCTTAGGACCCAAACTGTTTTTTTTTTTCCTCTCTTAGCGTTTCACTCTCTTACCTGTTACTGTTGTCATGGTTTCAGGAGCTCGCAGCCCTGCGTGGACAGGTTTCTGGCAGCTCTGTGAATGTGGAGGTGGACGCCAAGCCTCAGGAAGACCTGAACAAGGTCTTGGATGAGATCAGAGCTCAGTATGAGGGCATCAATGAAAAGAACCGCCGTGAGATGGAGGCCTGGTATAAGGTCAAGGTGAGGAGAAGAGGCTGCACTAAAATAAATGTGATCGCCCGATGGCTTGAATATTTTTGTGACCATTTTGATACCTTTTAGTTTGATGAGCTGAACAAGCAGGTGGCTTCCAGCACAGAGACCCTCCAGACCTCAAAGTCTGAGATCAATGATCTCAAGAGGACCCTGCAGGCCCTGCAGATTGAGCTACAGTCCCAGCTCAGCCTGGTAAGGAAGGCTCTACATAGCAGCAACACATTTGCAGCATTTTCCTGAACACACCACAAACCGCAGTTAGTCAACCTGCCAGACACCATTTTTTATGCCTTATGCGACTCAAGTGGAAATACGAGTTTCAAAACAAGCAATTAGCACTCGGCACACACTCATTTATCCTCCTGTGTTTACTCTCCCATGAAGAAATCTGCCTTGGAGGGTCAGCTGTCAGAGACAGAGTCCCGCTACAGCCTGCAGCTTAGCCGGCTCCAGGCTATGGTGGACGGCTTGGAGAAGGAGCTCAGCGAGGTGAGGGTGGACATCGAGAGGCAGTCCATGGAGTACCAGCTGCTGCTCGACATCAAGACCAGGCTGGAGATGGAGATCGCAGAGTACAGAAGATTGCTGGATGGAGAGGATATACAGTAAGTTACTTATAAATAAACATCCATCACTGTAAATCGAACTACTTTTGCAGTAAAGCAGAGGTTTAAACTGGTGCCAGTGGATGTATTAATGTGCTAGTGCTCTGGCAGCAATGCATTTAAAGTCAGCCAAAGCTGAAGAGAGGAGCAGGAGTTGCAGCTAATCCAAAAAAATTGAATAAAAAGTTTGTAATCAGTTAGTTAGCTAGAATAGTTCCTGGGTTTTTCCAATGTTAGCTGCATAGGCGAAGACCACCCTCACTAACTTCTGATTCATCCCATTCATTTTGTTCTGGACTGAAATATAATACAAACCGCACAGTTCAAGAGTTACTCCTTGTCAGCTTTCAAAGGTTAAAGGGTTGGATGAAGAAATGGTGGTAAAAAAACTTCCTGCCAGAAGAAGGAAACATTAGAAAAACTAATGTGTCGTAATCTTAAAGCTGTGGGCATTAAAAAAAGACCCAACAACATAATTTTGTTTTATAGTTTGTTTTATTAAAGCAAACCAAAGTTTTGGGAATGCTAAGCATCCTTAAAACATTAAAATGTTTCAAGAGCACAAACAGGAAAGGCAGGTTCAGTTCAGTATCCTGAGTATGCTCAGAAAGCAAGAGGATACAGCACTCTGTGGCCAAATAAAGCAAACTTTAACCCTTAATAAAATCAAACCAGCTGAGCTATACAAATTCCCTCTCCATATAGATGTCATAAAAGAGGAAATTGGCTGTAAAGACTTTTATTTTTTATCTTATTTTATTATATACCAGGCTGTAAACATGTTCATTTGTGCTGTAAAGCTGGAAACTTTAACATGTGGAATGTTTTATCTTTTAAAAGTTCCTGCATCCAAAAGTTCATCATTTAGTACAAAATTAACTTTTTTCCTTTCATGCAGGAAAACCGTTAAGGTCGTCGAGGTCAAAGAAGAACGTAAGTTTACATCACTGCTGCTTTTATTTATCTCAATGCTGTTGCCTGGTAAAATGACACATACTTCAGGTTTAAATGATGTTCCTATTCGCTCCGCAGGTAAACCAGTCAGAACCCAGAGGAAAAAGGTGGTGATTGAGGAGATCATTGATGGGAAAGTGGTGTCCCGTACAGAAGATGTAGACACAGAGGTCCTCAGCAAGTAGACAGACTCTCAGCAGATCTGTACCAAAAAAAAAACAACCAATAGGTGCCCTTCCTGTCCTCAGGTGTCTACTAAAGCTATTCAGGAAGAGAATTTGTAAATATTTCTCTCCTAAATCTTTTTTTTTTTTGCATTGCTATTTGGGTTTTATTTTTCTCAGAAAATATTTATTCTGATTTAATGTTTCAGAAAAAACAAAGCTATTAAAATTGGAATAAAAAGTTTCTAAAAACCAGCGACAACAGTCCTAGGAGTCTACTCCTGCAGTACCTCACTCATACATTAGGTGGCACTGTTAAGCAGATTAGTGAAAAAGCATTTGTGCAAAGTCAATTTGAATATTAAGCTACATTTTCAATGTTGTATGAATGGAAATGGCATTTTATGTAGCAATTCTTACATTAACAGTGCTGAAGGTGTTACATGTTGCTTTTTATAAGCGAGCCAATATCCTTGAAATGCTTAGACCACAGAATGAGAGCAGACCTCGCTTCCCATAAACATTTATGTCTCTGACTTCTTTGTGTCTTGTTTTCATTTCCTCAAATGAACAAACGTCTGCCTTCCTTTTCGTGTCATTTTCTAACCTAAACACAAGAAACGCGCACAAAGCTTTCAGCTCTTCCTTTGTGCAAAAAGAACGTGCACGTGCCTCATAATTAAACTTAATGTGACACGCTGCAGTTTTGGTGCTACTGTACAAAAACAATTAGCAGGTGACAATATTTTCTTTGCTTAAATAGTATTCTTAGAGCAGGTATATCTTTCACACACACACACACATTTTGATTATTTGGAGGCAAATGCATCAACGTATTCTTAATTATAGACCATAATTAAAATGAAAATGATGTTTTGTGGGCAATTCTTGTCTGTAAGTATTAAATATAAACATATGTCTACAGATTTACAATAAATTCATAACTAACGCCGCTAAACACTCCTACCCCTATCCATGGCATACATCTAACGAGCTACACTGTGCGCTGCAAACATGGTGAGTATTCAGGATCAGCTCTTAACATTTAACATTCGTACGAGATCGATGTTACTTTAGCTTTATCATATTTATCATACGATTATTAATAATCACTTAATGTGTAATTACACGCAAACATATTTTAAGTTTTAATGTTTTTCTTTGGTTTGTTGTCCATAAACCTGAAATCAGCGCTGAGCTGAGGAAGAGTTCCTCACTCGCACTTTAAGTGACCAGAAACATCGTGATAGTCTGAAGATTGACTGCTGCAAGTCTTTTTGTGGTCTTCACCTGTTAGTGTGAGAAACCACTTGTGTGAGAGGTGAAACGGCTTCACAGTTGCCTTTTATTTTCAAGCTCTTACAGTTACCACGACGGATGAAAACCTGCACAGACATAAACATCATGTAGTGACTTGTGAAGTGATTCACTCCTCTCTGCTCATGCAGTGTACGTCAGTGTCCACTAGATATCAGTATGCTCACAAAGATCGTCTGTTCCTGTTTCTGCAAAGTCTTTGACAAGTGGAGGTGATGCTTGTTTGTGCCCTCAACATGTGACAGCTGGGACAGGCTTCATACTCGGGTCATGTCTATTTTTAGATTCAATTAAAACAAAAAAAGTCATTTAAAATGAATATTGGCTGACACAAAGATATATTTGAAGACACACAGAAGTAGAATGACACAATTTTCAGTGGGAACAGACCAGTACATCTCTTATATGTGAGACTGTTATGAAGACTGGGGGGGGGGGGGCTAATTCCATTTAAGCAAAAGTTTTAGCATCAAAATATAGTTAAAGCACCTTACTCATTAATTCCTTCTCTATTTGTTTGTTTGTTGTTTGTTAAATTATGAATATGTACTATAGGAAGATATATGTATTAAATGTATATCACTTTGAGATGGTGTTAACTACTTATATTCTGTTGAGTAGCTTTATCTGCGTTAGCACAGTAACATATATTACAGAGTACAAAGGATTGCACTAGTACTAGTATTTTCGTGTCAGATGAAAATAGTACTAAGTGCTACATGTTCTCATCCAGTGTGGTTCATCTAGCGCATGTTTTGGCGAGAGGGCATCACTACTCGGCGCCCAGAGGGCCCAGTTTTTCCACTTCCTGGTAGAAGTGAGTGAAAAGTCTGCGGTGTAGTTTCATGTCCTGTAACATGAGACTGTAACATGATAAAAAACAAACTCCGGATTATGTGTGCATGATGTTATATTTACTCCTGTGTGATTGTCAGAGTTCGTTAAATAAAAACAGTAAAGCTCTTGAAGCTCTGCTTCCTCCTGCAGACTTTCACACTCTGCAGCAGACTGTAGCACGACTGTGCCACTCAGGGCTGGGGTCCCTAGTCACGACCTAAATGATGACAAAATCTTGCACCACGGAAAGCTGACGTCACCGCGGTACAGTCACCGCTCCGGTGACGTCACGTGACGGAGGCCCAGGCGGCAGCGTAAACAAAAGCCGAGAGTTTAATGCCATCTGCTGGACGGACACAGCCTGTCACCCAGCATCATTACGTCATCCGGGAGAAACCGGTGCCAGCTCCGGATCGATGTAACCTGGGAGCCCGGACCTGAATGCAAAACGAGCCAGGAAGCGAAAGAGCAGGACAGACAGCGAGATTAATAATGGACAGAAGCTGTTTGAAGGAGCAGCGAGCATCTCACTCTCTGACAGATCTCTGAAGTTTACACTTAATACCTGGAATCGACAGGTTTTTCTTATTGTGAAAAACACAATGAGACACGAAACCTAAAAAGGTTTATGAAAGACTTTCTAGAAATCTGTGTATTCATTCAAAAAATATTGTACAGATTACTGAGAAACCCAAATATTCATTATTTTCTGCCTTATTTTGTACCAAACTTCCCTCCAGACTACAATAAATGTCATGTGGTGTCCAGTCGTGTCTCGCTCTCTGTAAAGAACCGTTAAAAATAATATTATTCTCAGAGCAAACCAAGCTGGCTAATTAAACACAGAAGTGGCTGACACTTTTACAAAAATGAAGTATGATGAGCATACTTTATGGAAATAGTAAAGTTAGAGTTTTTAGTGAGGCATAAAACTCTGATAGTCTTGTATTTATTAATATTAGTTAAATCTGGTAAAACACATATCACAGGACAGAGGTGGTGCTGCAATTAAAAAAGTCATTTAGGAAAGTAAGGTAACACTTTTTAAAAGTTATTTAAAACTAGTCCAACTATGAAAATTAAAATGCAAATGTTTTATTTATTGTAAATGATATTTCTAAAAATGAATCTAAGTCAAATTAAACAAAACGTTTAAGGAAAACACGGAAAACATGTTCTGTTTTAATCTTTAGTTGTTTGGTCAAAATATTAAATATAATAAACTTGTATGACCTGTCCTGTATTTGTTCCATAACATCAAATACACCTTTTTGTCAAAGACTCCACATATAATCATAATAAAAACAAAATAACTAATACAAACTGATACTATAATACTAATATAAAACTGAAATGAATTCAATTAGAATTTCTATCCTGAAAAGCAGAAAAATATGAAAAAATGTTTAAAAACGAAATGAAAATTAATCTTTTGGTCTGGACACAGTGTTTTATTTTGGAAACTGGCCACGTCCTCTGTGCTGTTCCTGTGTGTGACTTCCAACATGCTCTGTGTAGCCTGATGCACTTCACCCTTGTGAATGTGAGACAGCCAATCCCAGACAAGCCCCTAATTTGTAATTTGCAGAATTTAACTACAACTTTCCCCACTAGGGGGCAGTGTTTTGACAGTGGGATTATTGAATTGTTTTTGGATGTGTCCTGCTGTATATTAATCTGCCTTTTTCCAGTTAGCCCATTGCTTTTATTAATTTGACTGATTAAATAAAGGTTATTCTGACTCACTGCACCATCTTGTGGTATGAAGTGGTGTTATATGAAGGTATAATCTAGCCGTAGTATGGTGGTTAACACATTTACATAACAAGCAGAAGATCTCTTTTTTAGTTCTGGGAGATAACGCAGCTGACTTTGGGGTTGTGCTGGTATGGCATCTGCACCAAAACAAACAAACAAACAAACAAACAAACAAACAAACAAACAAACAAACAAACAAACAAACAAACTGCCAAATCAAACATGTGATTCTTGTTTGATTCCTCATCTGACCCTAGTTTGACTTTGGTTATTATGTCTTTAACACAACACTCAGATATTTGAACATGAAGTTGTCCAAAATGTCTGTGAAATTTTGTTTGTTTTGTTTTTCTGTACATTCAGTAAATAACTAGATGAGTTAAAACATTTTTTAAATTATTTTAAACACACACCTTTAACAAGGAAGGACGCAACGAAAGAAACTACAATATTAAAACCGACTGAACAGCAATCAGCCTGACAGTTGGTCAACATTTACTTATATATAACGAACAAAGATGGGAAAATAAACAAAAGGGAAATAAATGGATGCCTCTAAGGCTAAAATGACCCAGAGAAACCACCTTTCTTTCAAGAATAACACAAAAGCTACATAATGTTAGAGGAAAGGTGGGTTAAATGGAAATGTCAGAGACCCCTGCCCAGCTTCCATTGCCCTAAAGTAAAGCGCGTGAAGTACGGAGGTCAGTCTAAAGTCTGTATCAGGACACACGTTTCAAATGACGTCAAAGAATGGTTAGATCAAGTTTTGTGCAGCAGCTGCTTGTGCTCGCTTGTGCTTGGTGCAATCTCAGGTCCGAATACGGAAGAATAAGCTCGTTACTTGCTCTCGTGGTTTGGAGCATTTCAAAAATACAGCATAAACACGACGTGGAGTCGCTCAGGTGTGGAAACCGCTCACAGAGAACTGAGCAGCTGTCCGTGGTGCTGAAAGTGATCGCGCATTAAACCGGCGGTGATTTATTCGAGTTGACGAAATATAAAAGCATTGAAAGGGGACCGGAAGCAGCCGGTAGTGTCAGACACCGACACGCTTTGTGCTCCCTGAACTTTGTGTGGGTTTGAGATGCGCGTGCCCGAGCGACGCCTGGGATGGTTGAGGACCCCATTCTCACATGAGTAAGCGCGCCTCTGCAAAAACGGGAGATGACGGTGGGCTGCATTCCCATTGACTGAGAGAGAGAGAGAGAGAGGGAGAGAGCGAGCACGGACTCCGCCTATACCAGCCCGACATCCAGCTCCAGTCCGACGACGGCGGAGGCTCCACAGATCAGCCGAGCGAAGAAGAACCACGGCCCCCTCCTCAGCTCGACTCAATTCCCGGCGTGAAAAAACGGAGATGGGCTCCGTGTGAAACCGGGCGGTGGAGGGGAGAGGAGGGCAGGCGGGGGGTGGGGGGGAACGACGACGAGAGCGTGGTGGGGGCAGAAACACCCATAAAGAGGACAAACAAAAGCACAGCCGAGGGTGCCTCCAACCATGAGCGGCGCGCACTATTCGCCGGAGCTGCGGCTGCCGCTACCGCGTTCACTACGCCCGCCGACCATGTCGTGAGGTGTGGCTCGGGAACACTCCGGGGAACCTGTCAGCCGAAACGACACGCCGAGGAGAAGGAGGAGGAGGTGGTGGTGGGGTGGTGCTGGTCGAAAAGATGTCCGCCTCGGTGGGGCCCCAGGGCGGCCCTCGCCCACCCACCGTGCCGCCGTCCATGCCAGATCTGCCGGACCTTAGCCACCTCACCGAGGAGGAAAGGAAGATAATCATGGCAGTGATGGCTCGGCAAAAGGAGGAAGAGGAGAAAGAACAAGCCATGCTAAAGTAAGGGCAACATTTTCTTCCTCCTCTGTGGAAGTTCTAAGGCACAGAAAGCTGCTCTTGTAGCCGAGCTCTCCATTATAACCATCACATCCAGTAACCACCAGCCTCTGCGATTCCGTCATTTTGCACTTGTGGAGGTGTTGATGTGTTCCCAAACATGCAGCCACCGATATAACAGCACCCAGGGCTCGGGAGGTGTTTCCGAAAAGAGTCGTGGTTGCATTAGAAGACCGGATGCTGCTGAAAACAATCGATACATTTAAAACAATTTACGGTCACAGTGAGTGGAGACGGCCCGGGTCAAACAGGTGTAGAGAGGGGCTGTGGTGAGGGTGGGGTGTGACAGTGCTGATGGGGGAGAGAGGTAGGGGAGGAGGGGATGAATCATAGCATTATCCAGCCCTCACCCACTCGTTTTCATCAATGGGGACTGCACCCCATCCCTCGGTTTACACATCCAGCGCCGCTCAGATTTCCCTTTTTACGCACGCGTGCAGGCTGGAGTGTGAGCTTTATCGCTGTAGGTTTCTGCGGACAGTGTGTGTGTTTGTGTGTGTGATATCCTTTACAATAACAGCAGCAACAATGACATTATAGCTCACTAGCTCACAGGCCTGGAGCGAACCAAGCCGCTTTCATAAGCCCAGCAGAGGGCCGGTGGTGAGGCGGCGTGTAAGACTGTGCTCCCCTCGGCGGAGAGGAGAAGATGGGGTGTGGTTGGCATTCTTAGCAGGCCACAACCAGATAACATACAGATTAGGAAAGACAGAATTGTAATAACATAATAATGATATTGGACGTTTGTAAACCCTCTGCCTGTCGATGGAGCCGGCTGTCAGAGAGAGAAGAATAAGAACAGAGAGTGCTGGTCTGGGGATGCTTGGCTGTACAGAAGCTTTATGGGAAAATGACAGAAGGCACTTCAAACTGAACAAACCCACTATGAGATGATAGGGAGACGTTATAGAGGGTTCGGTGTACTCCAGCTGCCTTTTACAAAAGCTGGGTTGCATTGCAGTTTGATGCATCGGGGGGCGGGGGGTTGAACACAAGCAATCTTTAAGACACCGTGAATCAGGGCTGTATGTGGTAACTTGCTCCTGAAACATGCGAGGACCCTTATTCTGCTCCTGGCTGCTTTTGCAGCATCTTTTAGCTTCTCTGTCCTCCTCTGAGTCTAATGACTGTTTTCATTTCCTCACTGAAGGGAAACAGAGTGAGGGCCAGCGTTGGGCCCCTTGAGAGGAAGTGATGTATTTAATGTTCCATGAGGCACAGGCAGCAGGTTCAGTCAATAATGGCTTCATCATCTGGCTAATCATTAACCGGACCAGAACACCATGGCCAAAGGAGTAATGTGATTTTAGAGAAATGTGCAGGCATTAGCTACTGAGGCACTCTGTGATATTTACCACTATATGGTGTAAGATTATTATGCACAGTATAGAAGACAGACACAGGACTGAACTAATATTTTGTGAGCAGAAACTTACCTTAAACTGGGTTTCATTTCAACATTAAACCCAGCGGTTCTTTGTCAAAGTCCTTCTAGAAGCACGTTTCGCCACTTGGGGATCTTTGGCCAGTTATTTTGAAGTTCCTGTTTAAATAAACTTTAATTGTTCAGCTCTTTAATTAAACTGTAAATCAATCTTTTGCATACCAGCTGGGTTGCGCAAACTGATGGCAGTGTAGTTTGATCATGCTTGAATGGAAGAGCTGAATTATATAGAACAGAGGAAATCAGACAAGCATATGTTTTACTTACATTGTTCCACTTATTCCACAAGCAGGACAACAATAAAAACAAGGGACACACAAGTTCCAGCTGAACAGTAGGGGATGACCATCTTCATGCACGCTCACACAAATGGGGTCAACAGATTTAGGATAGTCACAGCTGAATGAGACTCCAGGATTAAGTCCATACTTCAGTGCAGAGAGTTACTGGATTTGAACTTTTGTTTTAGAGGAAAAAAAAGTTTTCTTGTCACAATATGTTTTGAATTATGAGTTAACAAGCAAGATGTGCTTGCAGCAAATGTTCCCCAACTGTGCTCATCTGCAATCTGAAGGAACCAATTCAATAGCAGTCAGTGCGTTAGGACGAAAATCTAAGGTTAAAAATGATCATCTGGATTACTGGGAACTTGAATCTTCTCATTTTGAACGTATAATGGCGCTACTGGAAGGTAAAGTTCGTTATAGGTTACTCATATCCCTTCAAACAGGATGCATTTTCTTTGTCATCCTCATGTATTCATTAAAAAATACTGCAAATAGCTTGTGCTACCAAACCTTAGGACAGTTCAGCCTATGATGAATTCCTTGATCTCAGACGCGTCTGTTTCATCAAAACACTAAGTGTCCAGTGGCCTGATGCTCCAGGTCATGTAGGTATACTTGATTAGGGACGTTTTTTAAAATCAAATCACAATCTTTTTCTACATCTAACCAAGAGCCTTTAGCTTACGCTCGTAGCCGCAAACTAATCAGAATGAAAATGAAAGTAAAACGCTCCCAGCAGGAGGCAAACTGCAGCCTTCTGACTCCAGCCTCCTCATGCAGCCACCGTCGCTCTATATAATGTGACTGTTGTCTCTCAGTGTTCACCACAGTTATAGCCAGTGTGTGTGTAATGGTGAGGAACGGTGTGGCGACATCACCCATTGGTTTCAGGATATTTTGCAGCTTCAATATTAGTGTTTTGGCTACAGAAAATGCTAATGTTGCTAGAAGTGACCAGAGTTTCAAGTTTGCAGCTAACACTAGCAAACTTGGTAACTTGGTAGCAAACGTAGCGAGCTGCACAGGTGCTATTGCACAGAAAGTAACAGAGAAATAAAATACTGCAATTTCACTCTAGTTAGAGTTAGAGGTGATGCCCGGCAGATGCCTGTGTCTGGACGCCTGCCAATGAAAGTGGCAAAGCCTCACACTCCAGTATCCAAACAGATGAATTAATGAAAAAATAATTGTCTCTCAGATTCAAGTGGCCATGAGAGGAAGTGCAGCTTTGGCTTCATTTTTCTACTCGGATGTGACTGGTACCTGATAGAGTGACAGCACGTAATGTCTGGGGATGAAAACATGTTGCTGTCTGTGAATGAAGCAGAAATCAGTGGGTATAAAGGAGACATAGCTTCCCAACAGGGCACTAAAATGAAAAGTTTTTAGCTTTTTTGTAATTTAAGGATTTAAGAGCTTAATAAATATTTATTTATGTGCATCCACACTGTCTATTAAACGTGTAGGGTTTATTTATTTATGTCCAGAGATGTTTTCCAACACCAGTGAGAGCCTACAGCCAAAAGGACATTCAGTACCTCAGTACATCAAGACTATTCCACCTGGCCAGCACTGCCTGAGAGCCAAGCAGCTGGCAGCGATAAGGTTATACTGATATGGGACTTTATCTGTCACGAGTTTAACCTCCAGTGTGAAAGAAACATCGCAGAGCCAGATCACCTGCTTCTGAGCTCACAGACGGTGAGAAGTCAGCACCTGGGTTTTCCTTCACTGATTCACAGCTACAACAAACAGTTTCTCCTCTAATGCATTGTAGACTTCAGAAACTCCCTCCTTTGACTTGGCTAAATCTCCATTGACTTCCTAATCCAGAGGAAGGTTGGTGCAGGGGAGCCGTCGTGCAAAAGGGGAAGGATCCAAATGCAGTATGCAGCAGTGACCGTAATCTCAGGAAAAAATAATTCTAAGCACAACAGGAAATCTTTTTTCCATCCACCCCTGGGAGCTTTGAGGTTCCCAAAACGTAAATATAGAAATAATGTTTAAAATATTGATGTGCTCAGAGCAGAGTTTGTAGACAGGGTGGATGCACAGCACAGGGGGTGGCAGGGGTGGTAGGTGATGTTAATGGAGGCCTCCGCTTATGTTGATCTTAAGGGAAAGAAGTAAAAGCACCATCAGCAGTCATCCCATTGAATCAATGAGCATGCACATCTGCGTTGGTTTTGTTTTCAGGACTTTAAACTTTTTTCTGATCCGTACAAGGTGCAGATTGTTCCTTGAAACCAGATGGGCAGCAGAAGAAATAAGGACTTGGGGGACAGAAGGAGGGAGAGGAGGGAGGATTTAGAGGTTTTAAGGATTAGAGTGGTGGAAGAGAAGGAAAGGGCGAGACTGAAAGAATGGGAAGTTTCCCACTTACTCAAACACACACACACGCACGCACACACAGCTAATCTCCCTTTACCAGAGCTCCCCAGTGCTGTAAGGCTGCAGGGTGCACGGAGAGGGCAGCGGAGTCCTCCGCCCTGTGTGCCGTCTGGTGCGGCTGCTGCTGTCCAAGAGGTCAGCTACAGCTGGGAGACAAGGTCAAAAACAGGCTGGGTCTTTGGTTCTAGCATCTGTTCTAATGTGTGGAGTCTGGTTTCTACTTTATTGAACCGATTGTTTTCCTCTTATTTAATATTTACATAAACAGTGAGAGATAGACTGTGATGTTACAGGGTGAGAAGTCCTGCCTGACTCTGTCGTAGTTCTTTCAAAATAGACCACTCCCCTTTCTGCATAAGTTCCTGTATGTAAACAATCTGTTACAGGCAGTGTTGGGGAGTAACGGAATACATGTACCGCCGTTACGTATTTAAAATACAATGCAATACAATGAGTAACTGTATTCCGTTACAGTTACCGTTTAAAAAGGTGGTATTTAGAATACAGTTACTTTGTTGAAATAAATGGATTACACGGCGGTACTTCCCTGTTTCATATTGTGGCGGGTCAGGACTGTTTGGGTTTTGTTTGACAGCTACGTTCTGTTGTTCCGGGCGGCAGCGTTGCGGTTGCCATGGTTACAGGGTGACGCTCTCTCTCTGCGTGTTTCCTGGGTGAGAGAGGCCTTTTTGTTGTTGTTGTGCTAAGCTAACAGGCAGAATGCTACAGGTATAGCTCTAAAGAATGTAGCATCATGGGCAGTGTAGTCCGTGCTGCAGGGAGAATGGACTGCCATACCCGTTATGTGTCTGTGAGCGAGGGAGGGAGAAAAAGGAAAAGTACGAGCTGTCATCGAGCAGAAACGGGAGCTGGAAGCATGTAAATATAATAATAACCACTGCAGCCAAGAAGAGAGCCTGACGAGCCCAGTTGTAAGTAAGCTATTAAGACTCGACTGTACACCGTGTTCGTGTTTTCCTCTGAAACAATAAGTTCCGTTGGAGCAGCCTTTCAACGCCTCTCTCTGTCTCTCGCTAGCAAAGTTGACCCAGACAACAAAGTAAAGCTAGTTTTCAGCTACGAGCCGACACAGAACCCACCGTATTAGCCAGAGGTCCCTTTACTACGGTTCGGAGCCGCGGACCTTCAGTAACAGTAATAAATCACAGCAATAGTACATTCATGTAGTTGTAAACAGCATGATAATATATTAAGTAATCCAAAGTATTCAGAATACGTTACTCTCATTGAGTAACGTAACGGAATACGTTACAGAATACATTTTGGGGCATGTATTCTGTAATCTGTAATGAAATACAGTTTAAAAGTAACCTTCCCAACACTGGTTACAGGTAACCAGTATTTACATGTAAAAACCTCACAGAGTTACTACAACTATAGAACTTTTAAAATATGAAACAACAAGCTCCTGGTAAATATTATGATCCAATGCCGTTTACTTTCTGTGACTTAGCTGTCCACCTACTTATCCGGTAGACTGGCGTAACTCAATGTGATGCTGTTTCTGTGTTTAAAAGCTGAAAAAATTAAAAGGACAATTAAAATAAAATGAAGAGAAGAAAACTGCGTTTACGCTGAAGTTTGCCTGGAGACTGACCAGCACGAGGGACATGAGACAGGCAGTCAGGGCAAGGGAGCCGATTACAAAAGGAAGAAGTAACCCTGTTTCAACCTGTGAAAGAAACCCTGCTTTTATTGTAAAATAGGAAATAAACAAAAGACAACTAACAACAGATTCAAGAATCACACTTAGATAACCATGAATACAAGCGCATGGATGAGACAGGCAGAAAGAGGGAATCACCGTGGAGACTGTACCACTACATCTACAGCTAAAATGATCACGTGAACCAAACACAACATCACAAACGTGAATTTCATCCTCTGAGAACACTTAACGTAATAACAACAAACAAAAACTTGACGAATATAACAAGAAATAAAAAAAACAGAGTTTAGTAGAATATTAAAGAAATCAACAGAAGAATCTAAAAGTTCACCAAACACAGAAAATCGAATCTTCAAACAGCGAAATGATGATATGAGCCAGACACAAACTAAAACTCAAATATATGTTAACTAAGAATCCAGAACTCAAAAACCACACAAACCAACAGCGGCTACAATTATGTCACCTTACCAAATAATGTCTCCGGAGTAAAGAAAAAAACTTGTTGTCTTTCAGCTGAAATTAAAAGGAACATTTTCAGATCAGACTGAAGAGTTTCGAGGTTTCTGGGAGAAAAATGCTAATGCTGAATTATGGATCAGGTCTGAAAATAGCACACTTGGAGGTGGTTCCTGAAATATTTAAGTATTCAGTTCACTGGCTGCTGTTGATGCTCTGAACCTTTTTTGTTTCTTGTTAACCTGATTCATTTGTGTCCTGAAGTTAAATTGCACTAATTACAGCGTGTAGTGTTTGCACTTTGTCCCGGCGCACAGACAAACTGCACACAGGGAAGCATGTGTGCCCATTTTTTCCTATTTTACACTGGTAAACACTCGCACTCATGCAAGATTGTACGCTCAAAATCGACACCCACCCACCTCCACATGATGCATGCGTTCTGACAGCATGTGTACCGCTGTCCTTATAACGAGAAGCGAAACGCAAACAGCCACAAACCCAGATGGCTTGCAGAAGGAAAGGACACTCTAGCAAAGACAGCACGCCTGCGTTACTGTACAGTTTGTCCTGTTGCTTTGCAGCGAGCGTTCGCTCGCTTTCCAGACAGCTGGAGCAAGTGTGAGTCCATGTGCTTCTGTGTGTGTTTGAGTTTCCTGGATTGGATCGTCACACTTTGCTCTTAATTAAAAGAACTTCGAGGCAGTCGGGTGTGTCTGCAACACCTGGAGGGAATAGAAGCCCGGCGTGTGTTTGTGTGCATCTGAGCTTCCGTCCGTCATCTTTTTACTTCATTTTCATTTAATTTGCAAGAGAAAAAAAAGAGCGTAGTGCACCTGTGTGTATGCATGTGTGTGTCCAATGCAGTAAATATGGGCCAGAATCCAGGTTTGAAAGCCAGAAACTTAACTCCCTGTGGGTTGAATGTATGTGGACGGGCCTGTTCACACATTTTCTGCATACTATTTCTGCAGCATTCATTCAATTGAAAGCTTTCTGTCACCAGAAACAATGCTCACCAAACACAGTGACGGATTCTTACAACTCCCGATGACATTCAGTGACAGTTTTTGTTTAACGCTCACTTCTGCCATGTGCACATTGTTTTCTTTTTCTTTTGCCATTATCAGATATTCTCTGATTATTACTTTCAGGAGAAATAATGTGGTTATGGTTAAAAACAACAACTAAAGTTTGTGGAAGGTTGTTTGGTTGTAAAAAGGGGTAAAAATGTTGGAATCTGAACTTCAGCCAGATTTGTTACAGCCTCTTTTCCACCTTTTTAACACTAGTATTGGTTACACTTTAAAATCTGTATCGGTCAAGAATAATCATAATTTTTGTGATACTGAGTTATTTGAACTGCTGGTTCCCCCATGAAACTATATGAAGGAGTGTCAGTTTTAAACCTTTTTATCCAAAAATATCCATCCGTCTTAGGGCGACAGGCAGGGTACACCCTGGACAGGTCGCCAGTCTGTCACAGGGCTGACACATAGACAAGAGCAATTTAGAGTCACCAATTAACTTATCCCCACTAACTGCATGTCTTTGGACTGTGAGAGGAAGCTGGAGCCCACGCTGTGAGGCAACAGTGTAAGCACCATGCTGTCCATGCATTTTGTTAAACAATTAAAACTAAAGACTGTATAATGCAAACACTGATCTTAAAATTGATGGAGTCGACCACTGTCATGCCATGCGACAGGTGGCATAAAAGCACCATTAGGCTCCGCCCCCACTGTGTCCCTGAATCAGATATATGGAATCAAACAGATAATTAACAACAAAGTGAAAGTGATGCTTTTTCTATGAGTATAGTATAGTCAGTGACGTAGGTGAATTTAAATAATGTAGACTACATAAGCACAAGATGGATGTTACCACTGTGATATCAGCCTTTACTTTGTGAAATCCTGTTATCAATTGTTTTTTTTTTCTTCTTTATATACTAAAATCTGTGATCACATGATGAGGAAACGACACACTCCTACTGTAGTGAGCAGTGTTGGTCAAGTTACTTGAAAAAAGTAATCAGTAACTAATTACTGATTACCTCCCCAAAAAAGTAACCCCATTACTTTACTGATTACTTATTTTCAAAAGTAATTAATTACTTAGTCACTTAGTTACTTTTTAAAAACACGATTTACAACCTGAATAGGTGATAAAGTGATAGATCTTTCAGCCCAATTCTACTTTTTCTACATAATCATCATACAAAATGTAATCAAATGGAAAAGTCTCTTTTTAAAACTTGTTTTATTTGTTTTAATCTTTTAACTTTATGCATCAAGCAAAAATTCAATTATATGCAACATTCTCTGACTTGAAGAAATTAGTTTAATATTTAAACCTATTTTCTGCACATTCCAGCACATAAAATAAAATATATAATTTTTTTGTGTTTACACTCAGTCTTTCAAATAGATGCAAGTAAAACACAGCAGAAAATAAATAAAGTCAAAGACTAGCGGTCCTGTTGCTCTATTTTCACCTGTAAAGCAGGAGTGGGGTAGGCGGAGGGTTACCCTGGTGCAGGTGTGCAGCGGTCAGTGGAAGAATCCGCGAGTTTCTCTGTGAGTTTCCCATTACGTCGTAGCTACTCGGTGCTTGTTTGGAAGTTTAGGGGTTTTTTCGCTGTAAAAAGAAGTTTTCTTCCCACGCACAACGGACACTAATGTTTTTGTCACTTTTTATGGAATCAAACTCAAAGTAAGGTCAGTACTTCCACGCTTTAAACGGTGCACGCTCATACTCTCTCTGCACTCGATATATGATCCATTGTTGATCTGCACACAGCTGTTGTCACGAACGTCGCACTCGCTTACGTCACTGTCATGAGACATTCTCGCAAAAAATCACGGTTTTAGTAACGCAGTAACGCAGCGTTCCTACGGAAAAGTAACGGTAATCTAATTGCCGTTTTTGCAATAGTAATCCCTTACTTTACTCGTTACTTGAAAAAAGTAATCGGATTACGCGTTACTGCCCATCTCTGGTAGTTTTCAATCCTAAGGCAAAACTTGAACCTAGTGATTAACCAGTGAGATATCGAATATAATCAGAAGTAATTTTGTTTGTCCTCCTGACTATTAAAAAGAATGAATCTTCGTTCCTTTTCAGATCTCTTAGTTATGTCCATCTTTTATGTGCAGCCTATGGATTCAGCACAAAAAGCTGAAAACAAATGTTTCATCTAAACAGATGCAGAACAAAGTCAGCCTAAAGTTGGAGTCATGTTTCCATAATTGGGATTACTCTCAGCATCAACAGTATTTGACTTTACTCTGTTCTGCTCTCAATAATAGAGTGCATGTAAATGATGTGACAGCTAAGTTATGAACTAGGCCAAAAACACAGCATCTGTCGAATAGTTTTCCCAGTTTGGCTTGTAAAAGATTAGATTTTCTTTCCCCACCTGATCAGTCCAAGCTTTTCTCATCAGCCACAAAGGCTCATGTGGCTTCATAAGAGCAGTGAGGGTTCAAAACCTGCTGGTAATCTTTTTGAGAAGAGCGTAGACGTTTACACGGTGTCGGTACATTAACAACATTATCCTGCTAATAAATAGTAATGATTAAATAAACACTGCTTAGCTTAGGAGTAAATCTAAAAAGGTTTCTGCCTCACTTGACTATTTTTGTGCACTTTGGGAAACAGCCGCGTGTCTGTGTGTTGATACAGCTGCACACACTTGATATCTGGTTAATCATTAGCTACAGCATCAGAGACACAGGGAACAAAATGTGGCAGAGAAGGAGGTGCAGCCTTATCAGACTCACAGAGGAAGGGAGGAGGTGGAGGCTCGCGGTGTCTGGCTGAGTGTGCTGAGAGTGAGCGACCTGAGTGAGTAGCCCCCGTTAGTGCTCCCAGACCTCAGCAGCATTAAACTTTAATGAGAATGCATTCTGCTTGGGATGACCAGACTCTCTACATTGCTCTCCCTTCATCTCTGTCTGTGTTTGTGGTCAAAGGAAGCTAAGGGAGTGTATCCTGAGCGGCCACACACAGCAGGCTACGGGATCGGCACATAAACGACCTCCGCACGCTGACTTAAACAGCACGGCAAGCAACAGAGCCAACGTTTGCAAACATGCTACATCGCGAACAGCTGACCACATCTGAGAACTTGATGTTCCCCATATTTCCCTAGTGAGGAGCAACTTTGTGTGTTTAGGGCAACCGTGGTTCAGGGGTTGGGAAGCTTGTCTGTAACCGGAAGGTTGCCGGTTCAATTCCCCAGCTCTCTCTGTCCTGGTCGTTGTGTCCTTGGGCTTTACCCTACCGCCTACTGGTGCCGATGGCGCAATATGGCAGCCTCACTTCTGTCAGTCTGCCCCAGGGCAGCTGTGGCTACACCTGTGGTTGTGCACCAGTGTTTTGGGTGCCTAGAAAAGCGCTATATAAATGCAATCCATTATTATTATTTAAGAAAAAGTAACGCTTATTGTCATAAAAATTATTATTATTATAGGCCAGAAATAACGTCTGGTTTTAGGAGACAAATATGAAGCATCTAAAACAAAAAAGCTTTGACTGGAACACAGTCACGCCACAGCTCAGCTTCTGTATAACAGGGGTGTCAAACATACGGTCCTTGAGCCAAAAACGAGCCCACTAGAAATTTTCTATTTAGCTTCCTACCTGGACGTTTTGCAATGTGTCTCTCTGATAGAAGCAGAGCATAATGTTTGAACAATAAACGTCTCCAATTCTGAAGGAATTTTGTTGTTGGGGTTTTTTTTGGAGGTGGAAGTGACCTCGTTTAGACAGGAGGGCGGAGTCATGAGTTATCAACCAATACTAGCAAGCTTAGTAAACTGCATCCATCCACCTGGATCGGTGCTAATTGGGGTGGTTGTGGTTCAGGAGGTAGAGGAAGTCATCTAGTGTGGCGGTCCCCAATCCCCGGGCCACAGACTGGTACAGGGCTGTGAGTCATTTGTTACCTGGCTGCAAGAGTTGAGGCTCGGGTGTAAAATTTAAGGTTCTCAGGGTGAAGGAGCCATATGAGTTCCTTTTTTGACTAAGTGAGTTGGTTTAAATGGACTCACTGTATTGGTGCACGTGTGTGGTAGATGATAAATGTGGCTGCACTCACCTGTTCACGGCACCTGATGTTGATGAGCAGAAAGGTAGGGTGAGCATGAGGCAAAACTTTCTGTTGAGCGCAGCTTGAATGATTTTGATGTATTTTGACTGGAACTTGATGGTTTTTGTATATTTGTGCACTAATTGATGCCATAGACCAATGTTGTAAGTTGGCATTGTAATTAGTGCAGTTATTGGTGAGTTGCAGATATTTGTTTGTGCAGTCTGTGCATTTGTTTAATAGTTAATCCCATGTGCTGATTTATATATTGGACAGTTGCATGTGGAATAAAAGGAAGTTTTTATCATTATTTTTTAAACGTTTTTATTGTTAACTCGGTTTTCCTGGGTCTTTCCCAGTGTGTTATAAGTAAATCTTCTTTTTTTAGTACAGATACTGGTTTTATTTTGCTGTATTTATCCACGATACCTTAAAGGCCGGTCTGTTCAAATATTGTCAGCCATAAACCGGTCCATGGCGCAAAAAAATGCTGGGGACCGCTGATCTACAATCCTAGCTGCTCCAGTCTGCAGGCCAAAGTGTACTTTGAGCATGCTAAAACCCAGATTTCTCCTTTAACACGGGAGTCTAAGGGGATTGCCTCACTTTTGAATCTAGCTTTAAGCAGCTACATGTGGAACTGTATGTTTTACCATTTTGCCTGCACACTTTGCTGCAGCGTAGAATGGATAACATCACGGGAGTTTTACAGGCCATGGTTAATGCTGCTGTCTAAGGTGGTTAAATCCAGGAGTTGTGCAGATGTGTATTTTTTTTCCATTTGTGGCTTATTGTGTGTGGAGGTTGGGAGAGCAGGACGAATAGAAGAAAATAACAAAGGAGGTGGCGTGCAACGGAGAGGAGACTGCTGGGATACAGTGAGGGGATTAGAGGTCGCCTGTAATTACTCCACAACTACTCCCCCAACTAGAGCTATGGCTTACACATCAGCCAGCAGGCTGAGTGAGGTCAGAGGCTTTGTGATTTACATATGTGTGCGTGGCTCAGTATTCAACAAACAGGAGGACAACACAAAGTGAACTGCATGTAGACAGTGATGTGGAAGAGACCACTGTGATCGCTTTCAGAGCGGAATCCCATACAGCACAAACGAGATGAGCCAGAGGTATAGGAGGAAAAGAAATAAAGGAAATGGAGGAAGATGGATGTTAGAGGGATATAAATGGAAAAGAGAAAATATAAATGCATGTAGAGGAGGAAAGAGAGACGCTCAGGAGTCCATGCCAAAAAAGCACTCTCCTCCATAAATATGGCTAAAACACTCACAACATCAATAAAAGAGCTATCAACATCTAAGCACTATCTTTGGGAGGGGCTGCTGTAGTTTGATCCTGAAGGCTGAAGCCAGGCTGAAGCTGTGTAGCAGGAGGCCTGTGTAATTATGGCGCAGGAAGAACAGCAACGTGCTAGTTACACAAGACTGAACCTCCAGCGAACAATACAACATCAGCTCTGTTTTTGTACCCTCTTCACACCCATCAGTGACAGGGCGGTGCTGCTTCTCCAGTGCAGAGCTGTTAAGGCAGAAGAAGAAGATAAACACGGTTGTGCTTATTGGTTAAAGCAGCAGTCCCCAACCTTTTTTGCGCCACGGACCGGTTTAATGTCCGACGATATTTTTGTCGGACCGGCCTTTAAGGTCGTGGATGAAACTAACAAAACAAAAAATATACAACAACATACAACAAATAATGATACAACCAAGGCAAAAAACTGTGGTATTTTTAAAATAATAAACGCAACAGGATGATTCACTAACTGCAGAGCGTCCATTTTTCATAATTTATCCTAAAACTAATTCAATACTAGGTGTCAAATTTAACACTGGAGGAAAAATTCTTGTATATTTAACATTTCTGAATTTTACCTTGTAGTTGTTCTCAGGATATATACAGTGTATATATATATATATATATATATATATATATACACACACACAAAATCCTCGTATCGATATTGAACCGTTCGATACAGTGCTTTCAGCTTGGTATGCATGTGTATCGAACAATACAACATTTTTAATTTATTTGATCAACTTTCCTTCTGACGATGCTGTCTGTGTTGAGTGCTCAGTGGATCTGCGCTCGTGCGCTCGACAGTGCAGCCTAGGCGGAGTAGTCGTGTCACTGTTTTCTACAGTCAATGGTCACTACCCGATCCGTACCGGAAACCCGATCGGTACCCCGCATGCGCGAAAGGTGTCTACTTCCGGTCGTTGCGTTTTACGATAGTTATGGGTCAGAGTATCTGTTAAGATGTTAAGAATAATAAATATATCTTAAAATGTTTGCAATAATGAAGCATTTCAGTACAATGTAGACAAAAACAAAAAATAAAAAGATAGTTACAGATCGGGACTCCCCGATCCTTACTGCGCATGTGCAAAGTCGGACCGTACAATTCGGGTCTACCCGATCCGTACTGCGCATGTCTTCTTCCTCTGTTTGTTTAATGGCAGTTTACTCCCCAGTGTACGAGGATACCGCCACCTGCTGACCAAGCGAATGAACCCTATTGTAAACTGAATTGGCGTCAGTACAAACGTGTGTTAAATTTGATTTAGTGATAGTCGAGTGTGTTTATGCTTGTCTGTGTGGAGAGGATTGATTGGAATAGTGATGATGATGTCTGCTTACACTGTCAATTGTCAGTAAACACTTCATCTGGCTGCTGAATCTACACCTGAGATATTACAAAGTCTGTATTATTAACTCTGTAATTAGGCGCCATTCTTCTTATTTTACGGCGCTGTTATTCAATCGGGGGATGCTCTCTGTTGAGGAGAAAAGCATGAATTTGTTTGTAAACGGATTATCCATTGTTTAAATGTCCCGGTAGTCGAAAAGGAGGAAGAGCTGCTGAGAAATGCTAGGAGCTAACTGGGCGCTAACCGTATCATTCAAATATATTGAATGTCGCAATGTTGGCAAAGAGAGGAAGTGACGTAAGATTTGCGCATGCGGGGTACGGATCGGGTTTCCGGTACGGATCGGGTAGCGACAAGTCGAACGTAGATTCACTGAGCACAGGCAAGCTAGCCACACAGAACTTAAGCTCTCCTTGCAACATGCAAATTGAACCTCCCCCACCCTCATTCAGATCTGGCGTTTGGAACTATTTTGGTTTTCATGTGACGTATGACCCTGAAGGTAAGCGCGTCATGGACTAAAGTAAAACAGTATGTTGGATGTGCCACGCAATGCTCAATTACATGGGTGGGAGCTACTGCGTTAGCGCAGTTAGCTCGTTAACGTGTTGGCAGTCCAGCCCCACGCACGGGGCGATCCCCGGTAGCTCGTTAACGGAGATTTGCCGTGTTGTGGCGTTAACGTCATTTCAACGAGATTAACGCTGACAGCACTAGTGGGAACACAACGAATATGACTGCACATTTACACCGACATCATCCTAGTGCAAAGACAAGTGGAAGCAGACAAAAACAACAAGCACGCATGCTACAAACTTTAGCCGAGTCATTTAGACAGCCGTTAGCACATGATTCTCCTTATGGGGACCTGATATGTTTAATATGCTGCTGAGAATATAGCCCAGAAGAAGTGTATAGTATAGCTTTTATTTTGGAAAGAGCCACTTCTCTGTAATAAACTCTCTTTTCCAAAGATGAGTGATTTCTCGATCAGATAGATTTTTTTTTATTACTTTGTTGTTTCAGCAACATTAAATTTAAAAACTGTACTTTAGAGTTAAAATATATATTTATAATTTTAATAAATGACAAATTAAAAAGGCATGAACATTTTTTTTGTGTCGAAAAAATATCAAACCGTGAATTTTGTGTATCGTTGCACCCCAAATATATATAGATGTATAGATATATGATATATATATAGATATAGTACTGAAAGGATTGGTGTGGTGAAAAATGAAAGGTTCTCTCCACCCTGAAACTGAGTTTCCCTTTACAGAAGCCAGATTTTGTTTTTTGAACTGCAGCTCTTAAATTGTGTACTAACCCAGCAGGTTGGTGTAAATATAACAGCCTGAGAGGATGTGACTGTATGCATGAAAGCTGGGACTCAAACTCCATCAAGCCAGGCAGGATCAACCAGACTGCTTGAGACATGTCTGCCCTATAGAGGTACACAGCAGCCATCTGGGTGATTTTTTTCTGCTATGACGTTTGTACTATTTTATAGCCTTTTGAGAGTTGATGGAGGCAAGTATGTAAAAGTCGTCATAGAGAACATCATGGCAGGCAAACAAGAAAGCAAAGAAGATGTTTGCATTGGCTTAGCAGCCATCTCTTGCTCTTCTCTTCTGGTTCTTTACTTTTTTTAGGTTATTTCTAACACATTTTCTATCGGTTATTTCAAGTCAGTAGTAGCAGTAGTATTTGTAAGCAGAGTCTTCTTGCTTTTATAGATTGCAGTTGCCTGAGAGGATCTGTCTATTCTTTTGCTGTCTCCCCCCTCTTCTTCCTCCCCTTCCTCTTTCCATCATCCTGTCTCCATCCTCTTTCCATCATCTATTCCTCAAGTGGTATTTATAGAGTGGCTCCGGATGCATCAGCTTCTCTCCTTCATGGTCTCTGGCCCACGCTTGTTTCTGTCTTGGCTCTTTTTGTTCATCCTTTGCTTTTTCACTTGTTCTCTCTCCTCCTCCTCCTCCCTGTAGACAGTTTGTCGATCCATGTCTTTCTGAGATGGGATTCTGTGTGTTACACACTCCTCACCTTTTCTTCCTGCCATCCTGTTTCTTTTCTTTTTATCTCACAGTCTCTTCTCCCTTTCTGGGTCTGCTTGCTTTCATTTACCTCCTCTGATTACTCTGTCGCTATCCCCGAGCTCCCTCCTCTCTTTGCTTCCTCACAGCATGTGTCAACATGTCTGTTGTCTTCCCTGGTCTCCAGCTCCAGCAGCAGAAGAAACATTTTTCGCTTCAACGCCCTCTGTTGTGCTTGGATTATTGATCCAGTGAACTAAAAAAGCTGCCATATCTCTGAAAAGTCCCAGTCAGTGTTCAATTCAATTCAATTTTATTTATATAGCGCCAAATCACAACAAAAGTCGCCTCAAGGCGCTTCATAGATGCAGAGAAAAACCCAACAATCCTATGACCCCCTATGAGCAGCACTTTGGCGACAGTGGGAAGGAAAAACTCCCTTTTAACAGGAAGAAACCTCCAACAGAACCAGACTCAGGGAGGGGCGGGGCCATCTGCTGTGATTGGTTGGGGTGAGAGAAGGAAGACAGGATAAAGACATGCTGTGGAAGAGAGACAGAGGTTAATAACAGATATGATTCAATGCAGAGAGGTCTGTTAATACATAGTGAGTGAGAAAGGTGACTGGAAAGGAAAAACTCAATGCATCATGGGAATCCCCGGCAGCCTACGTCTATTGCAGCATAACTAAGGGAGGATTCAGGGTCACCTGGTCCAGCCCTAACTATATGCTTTAGCAAAAAGGAAAGTTTGAAGCCTAATCTTGAAAGTAGAGATAGTGTCTGTCTCCTGAATCCAAACTGGAAGCTGGTTCCACAGAAGAGGGGCCTGAAAACTGAAGGCTCTGCCTCCCATTCTACTTTTAAATACTCTAGGAACAACAAGTAGGTAGTGTTCAATCCTGTCTGCTTCTTCTGTTGTCCACCTTAGGAATAAGAAAATAAGAAGCCTTCGATAGCTATTGATATTTGAATCACAGTCGATTGGGGAGTGGTGTCTTTTTCAAAGTCCTTCCAAATGCAAGAATGCAAGCGCCATCTTTCCTGTATCTATGCATCTATCTAAAACAGGGGTGGGCAATCTCAGTCCACGAGGGTCGGTGTCCCTGCAGGTTTTAGATGTGTCCTCGAACCAACACAGCTGATTTAAATGGCTAAATATGCTCCTCAACGTGTCCTGTAGTTCTCCAGAGGCCTGGTAACAAACTAATCATGTGATTCAGGTGTGTTGACCCAAGGTGAGATCTAAAACCTGCAGGGACACTGGCCCTCGTGGACTGAGATTGCCCACCCCTGATCTAAAACAATGGCAAGACAATCATAACTTTAATTTATTGCATGTTTAGAATATAAGTAAATTAATAAAACAAAAATAAACAAACACTTCCATGGATGGGCACCGTTGCGGATAGTAAAAAGCATGGATGTAACTCCCCATTATGAAGCCTTGAGACGAGTGTTTTTGCCATCACTGTGTTGGTGCTTTGAACCCGTATATTACAGTTGAGCAGTGGATGACTCTCATTGTCTAATGACTTATCAATCACAAATCTTTAGCTGATCCTCTTTTCTACAACTTAGGTTGACTAAAATGTATAAATAGACTTAATGTTTTATTCAATATGAACTGAAACACGTGATTGAGTCCATATACTCGTGTTGTTTTACAGAGGCTGTTTCAGAGCTGTTCTGTCACAGCAAGAAGGTCCTGGGTTCAAATCCACCATCACAGCCAGAGATGGGCAGTTACTGTAATCTGATTATTTTTTTCAGGTAACGAGTAAAGTAAGGGATTACTATTGCAAAAACGGTAATTAGATTACCGTTACTTTCCCGTAGGAACGCTGCGTTACTAAAACCATGATTTTTTGCGAGAATGTCTCATGACAGTGACGTAAGCGAGTGCGACGTTCGTGACAACAGCTGTGTGCAGATCAACAATGGATCATATATCGAGTGCAGAGAGAGTATGAGCGTGCAGCGTTTAAAGCGTGGAAGTACTGACCTTACTTTGAGTTTGATTCCATAAAAAGTGACAAAAACATTAGTGTCCGTTGTGCGTGGGAAGAAAACTTCTTTTTACAGCGAAAAAACCCCTAAACTTCCAAACAAGCACCGAGTAGCTACGACGTAATGGGAAACTCACAGAGAAACTCGCGGATTCTTCCACTGACCGCTGCACACCTGCACCAGGGTAACCCTCCGCCTACCCCACTCCTGCTTTACAGGTGAAAATAGAACAACAGGACCGCTAGTCTTTGACTTTATTTATTTTCTGCTGTGTTTTACTTGCATCTATTTGAAAGACTGAGTGTAAACACACAAAAAATATTTTATTTTATGTGCTGGAATGTGCAGAAAATCGGTTTAAATATTAAACAAATTTCTTCCAGTCAGAGAATGTTGCAGATAATTAAATTTTTGCTTGATGCATAAAGTTAAAAGATTAAAACTAATGAAACAAGTTTTAAAAAGAGACTTTTCCATTTGATTACATTTTGTATGATGATTATGCAGAAAAAGTAGAATTGGGCTGAAAGATCTATCACTTTATCACCTATTCAGGTTGTAAATCGTGTTTTTAAAAAGTAACTAAGTAATTAATTACTTTTGAAAATAAGTAATCAGTAAAGTAATGGGATTACTTTTTTGGGGGAAGTAATCGGTAATTAGTTACTGATTACTTTTTTCAAGTAACTTGACCAACACTGATCACAGCATCATTAATGGATCAGCTGACTGCTGATGACCTGTTGAAGTGTTGAATCAATATGGACACATTTGCTTTTCATCACTGTATCAGGTTTGTCTGATAATCTCAGACGAATATGAACTTCAAATTGATCTTTGCGTGAATTAGATTCAGCATACAGCAAGCAATGTAATATTCTCCAAGTTTGAACTCTACTTGCATCCAAATAACTTTTGTATGTGTGAATTATTTAAGATGCTATCAATGATCTGGAAGCTAGCTAGCACTGCTAGCTTTCATATGTAGTAGGTGAGGGTTTGTAGGATTTTGTCATGTATGTACGTGGTACCTTTAAAAGTTACTTCTAAAGGTGTAGAAAACCAGAATTCTTAGTAAAGAACAATTCACAGGATTTAGCTTTAGCTTAGCAGCAGTCTTTATGCTGGCTGGTAAAATCCAGGATGTTGAGGACTACACCATGGGTCATGAAAGGGGCGGGGCAAATCAAACCAAACGCTTCCTGCTGACCTTTACTGAGAGTTGAAGCACACACGGCCTTCTTTCCAGTTTCTTGAACCTCCTCCTGCAGAGAGTCTTCTGCAAGGCGTCACTGGAAATCAGCTGATGGGACAGAAATAGAACTGCCCTACACACACAAACACACGCCAACAAACACATACGCACAAAACACACACGCACAGAGCTTTCCCCTCCCCATCCTTGGGCCATGTATTCATAGCGGCGCTAATTAACAACTCAACACCAGTGACTGGTGAGGAGAGCAGAGACAGAGGAGGGAGAGATGCAGAGGGAACAAGAGGAGGAGGAAGAGGAGGGAGGGAGTTCTTGGACTTGCTGAATAGTTTATGCGAGGCCTGAGGCGAAGGCTAACCCGTACGTGTGTATACGTGGGGTTTCTGTCTGTGTCATTGTTTATTTTTGTGCATGTGTGCTCATTCGCACACACGTGTTTTGACAAGGCCACGGCGAACACACATCTGGCTCTCTGTCCCTGCCGGACCCCCGGCGATCACCGAGGGAGACGAGGCAGCCACAGATCAGCTGGTTCACACCACTGTGGCCCCTGTGGTCACTGTCTGCCACGGCCACATGCTACCAGCATGTAAAGGTGACTTTTTTCCATGATGTAATAATTTCATCACCGTATGAAGGCAACGTCATCTCGTAAAACGTTGGTCCTGATCAGATGCATTGTCTCTCTGCACTGAGTGGCTATAAATAGGGCAGCTATAAAAGTGATCCTATTTATAGTCTTAGTGTTGTGGAGTTAGAGAGACCCTGCTGGCAGACACTGAGACATGTGAGATGGGAGATTCTCCGTGTAGTTAAAAAAGATTTCCCATGTTTTATATAAGAAATTGATCTTATTCTTTAAGTGATCTGTTTTAGAGGTATACAGCTTCTCACTTCCGAGAGCATCAGTCCAATTATCAGTGGGAGGCCTCGCTTCCATTTCATTGCTGCAGACTTTTGGCTGTGTCTAGTAGGATTTCTGTGATTCTAATAGAATAACTGTGTGTATGATTAGATTGTGAGAGGTTGCCTAAAAGGCCTTGATGACTCTCAGGCTTCAAAAGTTCTCTTATTTTCATGCAACCGTCTGGCTAGCTACTGCTTCTAGAAATCCCATAAAGTTTGTTGAGAGGAGAAGTTCCACATTTAGCTTTTGATAGATGTTGAATGGCACTTCCAGATTAACCCACAGTGTCTCACATGATAGGTTTCGTTATGCGTTCTGATTGGTGGAGGAGTTGTGAAGCATGTACCAGTTCTCTTCAGGAGATTGAGTCATGGTGAAGGATTTTTCTGAAGGTGATCATTTAGAGATGCTTTTGTCTTTGACATGTGTTGAGACCTAGAGCTACTTCAGGTGGTAAACCTATCAATTTTGCAGGCAAAGGTATAGCTAAACTCTTATTTCGAATGTTTTTAGCAGATGATTTTAGTTGTGTTTTGTCAGACAAAAGTATCCTGTGAGGGAAGACTAACTTTCTTTATCATTGTTAACAGTTTTTAGTTGCTTGTTTGTCACTTCCCTTTCACATCCCATTGGAGGTGATGCATAGCTCCAGTTCTTAGTACTACTGACACCTGGCCTGTTACAACTGTGGTTACAGCTGGGACATTCATGGAGTGTTTCACCCTTTTTGGAGATGAATGGGTTGAAATGAATATAACTTATACACTGCTTAAAAATGTAGTGTATACAATACACGGTATCTGTTGGTCTTTAGGGATATCGACCTGTCAAGCCATGATTCAATTCAATTAAATTCAATTTTATTTATATAGCGCCAAATCACAACAAAAGTCACCTCAAGGCGCTTCATAGATACAGAGAAAAACCCAACAATCATATGACCCCCTATGAGCAAGCACTTTGGCGACAGTGGGAAGGAAAAACTCCCTTTTAACAGGAAGAAACCTCCGGCAGAACCAGGCTCAGGGAGGGGCGGGGCCATCTGCTGCGACCGGTTGGGGTGAGAGAAGGATGATGTATCAACTACTGCGAATCAATTGCACCCTGCTTTTGTTGCAAATGAAAGCGACAACAGGTGCACCAAACAGGCAACATTGAGACACCCCCCAAAACAAGGGGATGGTTTTGCAGAAGGTGACCGTTGCTCTCTTTATTCCTTCCGACTGATTTTTCTCGAGCGATGATTTCGAGAGCTCCTGTAATTTTTCTGAGGTGGTGTTGCTACATTATTTGTTAAATGCTAAGAAATGTGACCAGCCGTTGGTACTGTTGATGAGTTCTTATTGAGTCATGGAGCTTTTTTCTCAGTAGCCATGATTTGTCTTATTAGGTGAAACTGTATGTCCTTCATCGAGCCGCACTGTGCTTATGTCCAAGCAGTCTTGTATTTTTAATATTCGCTCTCCCTTTTGCCTCTGCTGTGGTCTCAGTAGTCTCAAAGAGAAAACTTTCTAGTTAAAGTTAACCCTATAATCATGTAGTTCTAGTGATAACCACATGACTTAATATCTAACCTTTCTGAAACAGCAGCAGAACACATGGAGTCAAAAACAAAGCTAAAAAGAAGCCAAAAAGTAGTAGTATTGAGACTGGTTCTCTTCTGGTTGATGGTCATTTGGGCCAAACCTGGACTCACTTACTGCAATGGTAAGTGTTGTGTGGACCAAAGGTAAGCTAAGTTAAGATAGCCACACTTACCGTGAGTCAAGACCAACAATCAAAGCTCAAATTTATCATCGTTTTCTCACAAAAAAAATCTGATATCCCAGAACAACAGTGTGTGATGTTTATTAACCTCTTAAGCCCCAAGCCTACCTGATCTCCTGCCTTTTGCCCCCGTATCAGGGGGCGTTGGGGCTTAAGAGGTTAATATATCGGTTATTGGAAGAGAGTGTGGGTAACTGAAGTTAAGCGTGCAATGATGTCCTACTTGAATGTAGGTATTAAAGTTGGTGCAGCAGAGAAATTTAGGAAGAATCCAAATATTACAAATCATGTTTGTTACCAGTGGAAAAGTGACTCTGAAATACTTTAGTTCTCCTTCACAACCTGTGTTCCCAGCCATGGTGGTGGACCCCCGGGGAAGCAGTAGGCTCAGGCATGTAATCAATGAACACACAGCAGAGTGAACACAAGGAGCATGTCCTCACCTGAGAGGACGTCTCTTCCTGTGTCTTTCCGTAGTGATTATGTTTTTATCCGTGTGGTTAGGGTGACTCATGTATCTGAAGCTAAGTCAAGGTTAAGCTCATGCATTGGTGGAAAGTGTGTGAGTCAGGGGAGATGGATCTGGCAACACACACTCACAAACACAGACTGTATATAAAAGATGTCACTATGATGTCACCCATTGGTTAGCGTAGTTCCAAGCAGAGAGTTTTCAGCATCATCCAGTGTCGCTGTTTTTGGATCTGACCTTGACGCCAGGCACCACGTTCTCACTCCCGAGCAGTGTTGGTCAAGTTACTTGAAAAAAGTAATCAGTAACTAATTACTGATTATTTCCCCTAAAAAGTAATCCCGTTACTTTACTGATTACTTATTTTCAAAAGTAATTAATTACTTAGTTACTTAGTTACTTCTTAAAAACACGATTTACAACCTGAATAGGTGATAAAGTGATAGATCTTTCAGCCCAATTCTACTTTTTCTGCATAATCATCATATAAAATGTAATCAAATGGAAAAGTCTCTTTTTTTTTAAACTTGTTTTATCAGTTTTAATCTTTTAACTTTATGCATGAAGTAAAAATTTAATTATCTGCAACATTCTCTGACTTGAAGAAATTAGTTTAATATTTAAACCTATTTTCTGCACATTCCAGCACATAAAATAAAATATTTTTTGTGTTTACACTCAGTCTTTCAAATAGATGCAAGTAAAACACAGCAGAAAATAAATAAAGTCCTGTTGCTCTATTTTCACCTGTAAAGCAGGAGTGGGGTAGGCGGAGGGTTACCCTGGTGCAGGTGTGCAGCGGTCAGTGGAAAAATCCGCGAGTTTCTCTGTGAGTTTCCCATTACGTCGTAGCTACTCGGTGCTTGTTTGGAAGTTTAGGGGTTTTAATTTTTTTTTCGCTGTAAAAAGAAGTTTTCTTCCCACGCACAACGGACACTAATGTTTTTGTCACTTTTTATGGAATCAAACTCAAAGTAAGGTCAGTACTTCCACGCTTTAAACGCTGCACGCTCATACTCTCTCTGCACTCGATATATGATCCATTGTTGATCTGCACACAGCTGTTGTCACGAACGTCGCACTCGCTTACGTCACTGTCATGAGACGTTCTCGCAGAAAAATCACGGTTTTAGTAACGCAGTAACGCAGCGTTCCTACGGGAAAGTAACAGTAATCTAATTACCGTTTTTGTGATAGTAATCCCTTACTTTACTTGTTACTTGAAAAAAGTAATCAGATTGCCCATCTCTGCTCCCGAGGTGTAATATTTTAAGCTACGTGACAAATCGTCAACATGTTACGCTTCCGGGCACCCAGCACGTTCCTAAATGACCAGATCGGAAAAATTAGGGAACACGAGAACCGTTTGGAATCAATCAACACATGTTTGTTCATTTTCCTCAAATTGCTTTGGAAAACACTATTTCATGTCATTAAAGTGCTGGTTAAGGTTAGGGATAAGGTTAGGGCTGGAATACATGGCTGGAATGTGTTTTACCGCGGGACCGTAATTCTACTGTATTTCACCCATAACCCGGCACGTACCTTAAGAACGCCGAAGGTCACAGAGATGGGATGTCTCTAACATAGTCATCTCAGGCACAAAGAAGCCCCACCCACCTTCTGCTCAAACCTTCTGTTTGTAAGAGGCAGCCAATCAGAAAACATCTGGATTGAAATGAAGGGGCACTTCAACAGCTTGTTCAACCAGATAAACCAAGCCCGAATATAAAATACATAAAGATTATTTTCTATATAAATCATGTGAATCTACTTTAATAGAGTCTAAAGGTAAATATATGGAGATGAGCAGAGTAGGTCCCCATTCATTAATTCAGATTAAAATCGACCATAGTTGCAGTTTGTTAGCTAATAGTAGCACGTGCAATCAGAAAACTGTCACTGATGTGGATAAACTTGGAAACAAGGGGGACGAGAGCCTCCTCAGCCGAGCTCATGATTTAGGCTGAGCGCACAGATTTATTTATATATCATGAGCCGCGTCGTGCAGCTTTAACGGTACGCGTCTGCTGAATGTGTGGAAGCGATAGAAAAAGGCTGATGAAACTGTATCCCTAAGAACAGAACAGCTGGTGCACCGACACCCGCTGACACCCAGCGCTTGATGCTGCTGCGTTACCATGACAACCTGCTGCGTACCCTCTGTTTCTGACAGCTGTTCCCATTGCGCCCATGCTTTGCTCAGCCCCTGGACTCACGTCGGCAGGATGGATGGCTTCTTGGGGTCAGGGGTCATGTTTATGACGTTGCTGCCGTGGAAGCGTCATGTTGGTTTTTCATCTGAAATACAGCTTAGGGTATAATTTTGGAAAATGTCCATTCAACCATAAATTAAAGCTTAAATTGAAGCATTTTTAAGTAAAAAAAATATATGAGCATATGAGTATTTTTGCAGACATGCGCAGACACTTTCTATTGGAAGCATGTGATGTTTGTATCCGTCCTCCTCTCATTATCTATTGAACCTTCAAGGCTTCATCCTGTTTTCCTCAGTCACACACAGCCAATAATGGTGATGGATTAAGAGCTCAGGGTCATTGTCATCATGCACTCTGAGAAAATAAAGTAACTTATTAACTTAACTTAGAGGCTAATTTTATAGTCTTTTATAGTACTCATAATTTCAGATTAAACATAACATACCTAAATGATTATCTAACGAATAATTTAACCAATTGATTTGTCATCTAACCTCAACATTAATGAATAAAAGCAGATTTCATTCAGCCCTCCTCTGCCTGTTTTAGCCATTTCTCACGTGAGCTGATTGGCCGAGATGTGTCCCAGACCGCCGGGCTCCTCCCCGCTCCAACTGTGCATGGTGGCAGTCTGCTGCAGCAGCACTGTGAGCCACAGACAAGCAGAAAGTCTTCAGTGAAGAAAATCATGGCCGCGGCTTTGACAGTTTCTATTCGACATTCTTTTTTTCTTCATTTGAGGACGACTGGAAATTTTTCTGAAATTTTTACCATTTCATCCGGATATAATGCCTTTTACTTAAGACTGACACAGACCTTTTTAGAGAAAGAAGAATCGTGTTGAGGCACAGCAACATTCTTGGACTTTGATTGGGTCATGCTGGAGGATAGTTATCGCTTTGATTATTTGTACCATGAAAAGCTGACAACAGATCAGGTGTTATGTTTTCAACCCGTTACCTGCCCAGCAGCTGACATACAGAAAGCGATGTCTGCTTACGATAGACCCAGGTAACCAGTCTGCACTAAGTGTATTTGAAGGTCTTTTAAATGTATTTATTATTAAGTTATCTCGAGATATGGGTGCTTGTGATGGGTGCTGTTTCTAAGCTCACAGCTCTGTTACCTCAGCAGTGTTTCCCACACATACTTTGGTTGTAGTTGAAGTTTTGGACCACAGGACAAGAAGCTGTCTGGAGTCCCAGCTGAATGATATCGAAACCACCACAACAGCAGTTTGCCCTGTGACGCAGCCAATGGGAAAACAGACGATGAGCAGGGCCGGGGCTAGCTGGTTAGCATGGACTAAACTGTCAGATTATTGAAATTATTGATGTTTTTCTCTTAAAGTTGTGGCTGAGTGGGCTGTCCAAGTAAGGATGATCTGATATCCTCGTGTTGGTGTTGTTCCCAGATCGTCATGAAAATGTTGTTCCAGGTTCAACATTGCAAGTGACCAATCACATTATTGTGACGTTATTCTTTTGCGCACCAACCCATTCGTGCATTTATGAAATTCCAATGTTGCAAGGACAATATCAATTCTGCTTAGCGTTTATTAAAGGGTCAGGGTCAGGGTTAGGGTCCATTGATCGGCGGACAAAGGCGGTTTCTCGCAGCTTAAGTACAGTTTTTTGTTTTACGCCGGTTTTTCCCGAAGTCGCAAAAATCTGACATCACAACATTCTGATTGGTCACTTGCAATGTTGATCCTGGAACAACCTTTAGTATGATGATCTGGGAACAACACCAACACGAGGATATCAGATCGTGCGTCCAAGTAATGCCTGTGTGGAAAACGCAAATCGGTGTGGAGCGTTCAGCGTCCTGATGACCAGCAGCTTTTCCACTTATCCCGCTTTATTTGTGGCTTTCATTCATTTGTCATTTTCAACTTTATCAAGTGTGCAGAAGTGTGAATTTCACAGTTTTTGACAAATAGCTCAGCTATAACGTCGGTGTGTTGCGAGAGCCCCGAGTAAAGTTTGTTTGCTTACACAAATAGACAAATTGGCTGCAAATGTGTGAATGAAGCCATCTCCTTCCTGTCTTAAATCTCTTACTAAGCGAGGTAATTAAAGTCCCTGTCTGGGTCCCATATATGCGAGCCATGCTATGCTAATTCAGTATTCCTTTGACACTTCTGTGGAGACAACATTGTGGGTGTTTTCACATGGCCTGATTTGCAATTCACACTCGGGTTATTTCCATCACTGGCATCCTGGGAAGCAGGAGGGAGGAAGTCTGTGAGCCACAGAGCGCAAAACTGAGCTGAAGTTTCACTTAATTGGGTGTATGATTTTTTTTTTTTTTTTTCTTAAAGGGACCTTTCAAGTGGAGCTCTAATTGCCACTTATTTTCCTTTAACTGAAACATCACTTTCTTTTTCTGAACGATTTATTTATTCTAAGAATTATTCAGTTATTCAGACGTCCTTCAACATCTTCTGGTTTGGTGTATGGATAATTAGACATCAAGATCTCTGTGAAGAGAGCTGGTGAGTTAAGAAGTTTAACAAACTAAAGTTCGTGATGTACCACTAATGGGCAATCTTCCACTTCTGTCTTCTCTCCTTTCAGAACCCTGCACAAGCAGTTTGAGAGCTACAAACAGGAAGTGCGTCGCATCGGGGCCGAGACGCGGCGCCAGCAGACCCAGCAGAAGGACGACGCGCCCACCTGCGGCATCTGCCGCAAGACTAAGTTTGCAGATGGCTGCGGCCACCTCTGCTCCTACTGCCAGATCAAATTCTGCGCTCGCTGTGGAGGGCGGGTCTCTCTGCGCTCCAACAATGTGAGAAGCCTCTGAACGTTTTCCTTCGTCCTCTCGTGCTCACCTCATTCCTGCTGTAGACGATACACGATCGCTCCTTCTGCTTCTGTGTGTTTGTCACGTCTGCTTTTTTTGTTTCCTTGTCACACTTTGGTGAGAACAAAGTGTTTTGGAAGAATGGCTTGGCACGAGACGTAGGTGCCAAGCCAATCTTCCAAAACAGGGGCCGATGGGAATATTAGGTTTGCAAGTAATGAGTGAAACCAACATTAAAGCATTAATGTTGGGCACAATCACGCTAAATTCTAGGCTAAAGTATAAATTTGTAACATAAAATTTAGTTTGTGTAGTTGTGTATGTCAGTACCAAAGAGATAGATAGCTAGAGATATAGAGATATATATATAGAGATATAGAGAGATATATATAGAGATATAGAGATATATATATAGAGATATATATAGAGATATATAGAGATATAGATATATAGAGAGATATAGATATATAGAGAGATATATAGATAGAGATATAGAGAGAGATATAGAGAGATATAGAGAGAGATATAGAGAGATATAGATATATAGATAGAGATATAGAGAGATATATAGATATAAATATAGATAGAGATAGATAGATAGAAAAAAAAAATCTTTGTGCCCTGGTTCTGGTGGTGCCACGTGAAGAGTCAGCTGATAAACAGCTTGGTAATATTGTTTGTCCAAAAAAGAAATAAAATGCCAAACTAAAGCCAGCAATGCACTGACCTGCACCAAGCCTGGGCTACAAGCTAAAAAGCAGCTTATTATAATTAAAGACACAGACTGTATCACCACGTTATCTCCATTCATGGGATTCATGTTGAATCAGTGTGCCTTCCAGCCATAAACTAAGCATGTTTGTGCTATTTTAAGACCCGGCCCCTCTTCCATCCAAGCTTTCTCTGGGCTCTCCTCCAACCCAAGAGAGAGGCCCACCTTCTGGTTATCTTACCTGACCACAAGCCCTCCACCCTTGGCCTGCTGGTTCCCAATCTGTTCAGTATCCGCCCATCCCAGCTGGGCCTGGACTCCCACTGGCACCACACGTATGCAGAACTCAAAAGGCCAGTCAAAAAAGGGGCTAAAGATAGTATCCCTGCTGGTACAGCCATTAATATTACTCTAACAGCAGGCACACTGCTTCACGGAAGTAAAGAGAGGAGGCTAGTATCATTTATAAATACAACAAATACGAACTTATTTGGACTTCAAATAAAACCAGACAATGTGGTCTTCTCGAAGAACTTTATGGTTATAAATTTAATTTAATAGAAATTTTACAAGTGAAATTTCAAGGTGCAAAATCGTTTAAATATTATTTTAGGTGTAACTTCATGTCTTTACTGCTTTGATCTTCTTGCTGGAGATTTTTGTTCATTTGTTTGTTTCTGTATTTGTGCTACTTTTACATAATGAATCAATTAATCTATAAACCTGCCTAATTAACTGGGATTAGAAGACATCAAACACAAAATCTGCTCATTAAATGCTTCATTTACTGTTCATTAATAGATATTTTTAGAACATAATTTTTCCCCTTTATTTTTCTGCTCCGTCTCTCCTAAAGCTGATACGTCATTTTTCAAAATTCTTTCTATTTATTTTAAACTAAAAGTTTCTGCATTCACAAGACAGTTTCATTAATAAGTCCTTACAAGGAATACGCAACATGCAAGTCGTGCTCCACTTCTTCTCTCTATTTGTGTATGCGCATTAGCGAGCGCGTGTGTGTGTTTTATGTGGGAGTGATGTGTCAGAAGTGACGCTCTCATGGTCTCGGCAGTGCTTGCCTCTGTCCCGGCCCGTTTGTCCAGTCATGCAAAATAACAGCATTAGGAAAGTGTGAGATTTGTTGCATCACATAACATTTTTCTCCTGCCTGCAGACTGCTCATTTACTCCACACGAGCAGAACACTTTATTTTCCTCCAGGCAGAAGTTTGTACCTCAAAATTACATTTAGTGCTCTATAAATATACTGTACGCACTTCATCACGTGCATTTTAATGAATGCACTACATACACTTTAAAAGCGAGCTGGCTAGAAACAGGCTTTTTGTCATTAAAAAATACCACAGTACAAAGACGAGAACTAAAGTAAATATCAAAAACCTGTTTTCTGGGGGATAATTTTAAAACTGTACTACAAAAACTGTCTGGGCTGTACACGACATCAGTATGTTGCACTTTCCTGGACATAATTTCACAACCTCAAAGCTAGAGACCCGTTTGACAAAAGGACAAGGATCCATTCTCAGACACACAGGGGCTCTGCAAAACTATAAAAACAAAATAATTAGGGAGAAATTATCAGGAAACAAACGTTTACTTGTTCATAAGCAGCTTAGTGTAATAATTAATTAATTCTGATTGAAAGAGCTGTGTAGTGCTGCCCTGTGCCCTGCAGAAGGCATCACAGCGACACACAAAGCTTAGCCTCTACGTGACGCTGGGCGCTCACTCTATTCGTTTAACGAGCAAAATATTTTGCATTTAAAGGACCTGAGATTGTTTTCAGTGTATGTAAAACCAAAACAGTTCTCTGTGTTGCTTTTAGCGTAGGAAGCATGGCACATCCTGATTCCGTCGCAGCTCACGAGCAAGCATGTTGCATGCCGCCGCAGCCTAACGTGTCAGCAATCACATACATGTGCGTGCTGTTGTCTCCGCTGCCCTCAGACTCTGATTATCTGATGTGAAATAACTCTGCAGAATGTAACTAACAGATGTTTGCACCACATCCTCTTTCTCCTTTTTCTCCTCATTCATTCGCCCTTCTCTTCTCGCGCTCTGTCCGCTCTCCCACGTCACAACTTCACCTCCTCTACTTCTCCGTTCATTTGATCATTTATTTCTCTCCTTTCCTACTCCGACTCACCCCTCCCTCACTTTTCTCGATTCTCCCTGCTACCTGGACTGCATGCCACAAAGGAGGACAAAGTGGTTAGCATCCTTTTTTCTTTTGTTTATTTTCTGTTTCCTCTGTGTGCTGTGAATGTGACGTCTGTACTACTCGAAGGTAAAGGAAGGAAATGCTGGCTGCGTTTAGATCTGGAGCTGATTTCTATCCTGGAAATGTGATGCAAAACCAAATAAGTTCAGTTTCTTACACATTGGTGTCATTTAATAAACAAGAAAACAGCAGTATCGGATGCAAGAGAGCAAGCTATTGGGTTGGAACGTAGCCAGTATTTGCACAAATCCGCTTGTGGATTACTGACTTAACTGAACAAAGGGAGTCTCTGAAAGTTCCTTTACTGTACCATCCAGGGTGGAGACACCTGGAACTGTTGTCTCCTCAGCGGTTACTCTCTCCGTATAAATCCTGACTAACTCTGTTTCCATTGTCTGTCTCCTCCCCCTGCGAAGTGTCTCATAGTGAAGGACAGGGTAAGACTTGCTGGACAATCCATGGGTTTTGCTGCATGGGTCACAACTATTGTCCCTTCCTCCCACACACGGGTCTGTGCTCATTCGCAGTTTCAGAAGAGGATTTCAGACCCGCCATCGGTTTTAAGAGTTCCTAGAGGGAGCTGGCTGGCGACCCCGTATTAGCACTCTAATTCTGAGAATGAACGCAGACCCTGAAAAGTAACTGACAGGCAGAGCGAGCATGAGCCATGACATTGGCTGTCTGCAGGGGCGTCTGAGCCATCCCGACCCTTCTTCCTATGGCTGTAGGCATGGCTGTGCTGTGAAGGGGAGGATATAATATTTATTTAAACAAAAAGGGGGTCTGGGAGATTGGCATTTCAACTGGCATGCATATAAGAATGCGAGAAAGACCTTTTATCTGCATAATGAATGCACACTCATGCCTGTGCATGCTTTCCCTGCCTGTGTGTTTGAGACCAGACCAGCCTTGCCATGGGGAGACGGGAAGGGCCCAGGTATATTTATATATATATTATATATGTGTATGTTCCAGTTTGTCCTCTTACCACTTCCTGTTAATGCTTGGTCACTGCAAACTGCTGCCAAAGTGTTGTTACTGCCGAGAAACTCAGAAAGTCAAAGCCAGTGAGCTTCAGTTTTTTGATGTTGCACCTTCCTCATATAGAACTGAAGAGGATTCATTGTTTTACAGTTTAAAGCCTGAATAGAAGTCAAGAGAGGTGACCCCAACAGCTGCGGGAATAGGACTATAAATCATAAATCTTATGGCGCTTAAAAACGGCCAGTCTTCTCGAGCACCTCTGGGCTGTAGAAGCGCAGCAGAAACAGCCATCGGTCTGCAGGACATGATACACGATACCTATGACGATTATGTTTGTGATTATAGTCTGAAACTTGAAATAAAAAGGCAGGATGACTTCGTTTTAAACAGTCCCCAGGTTGAAACCACAGCGAGCTCTGCAGTGTGATAAGAAGCTGGTGTGCGTTTCCTCTCTTTGAAGCTGCCCTGCTTTTGCCGGTGCTATAGCTTGTTAATGGCTGAGTGTTTGTTTATGTGTGTTTAATGTCAGCTCCAGATGGCTTCCAGAAACCGAACTAACTGCTGACAATCTGTCTGCTTTGTAGAGGCGCACTGCCTCCCAGTGGAGAACAGACAGGCTCCTGACACAGACACCTGACATCTTCCAGTGCCGATGAAAAGTGCATTTCGAGCCACGTTAAGGCTTTTCCAGACTATTATATACACTCTTCGTTGTTCGTTTTTCTCTGATCTGGTTGCAGCTGTTGTGTGCGTACATATTTGTAAGCATTCAGTGAGTTTGTGACCTGCGAGCTACTATTAACACATTCAAACTCCTACACGCCGATACTACCAGCGCTAAATCTTTCTTTCAGTGCGTCGTGCTCACACTGCTTTTCACCAGAAGGGCGGAAGCACTGCATAATCTCCATCATGTTTCTCAGTATAGGCGACTAACCTGCTGCTCTCTCTGCACACTTCACTCCTCTCTTCTCATACACGACTCAATCTGCAGCCTGTGTAACACGCGCGCTTTCTCCCTGCTTTAATTGTCCCAGCTTATGCCTTTTTTCTTTTCCCGCTGATACACTGACACAAATCTGTACACATTTTTTTAGATATAAAACAGTTTATCAGGCAGGAAGGTTTGACAGCACATCCTGGATTTGAAAGCTGATGGCTGTCCATCATGCACACTGTGCAGCTCTAATGACCAGTGTTGGTCAAGTTACTTTAAAAAAGTAATCAGTAACTAATTACTGATTACTATAAAAAGTAATCCCGTTACTTTACTGATTACTTATTTTCAAAAGTAATTAATTACTTAGTTACTTTTTAAAAACACGATTTACAACCTGAATAGGTGATAAAGTGATAGATCTTTCAGCCCAATTCTACTTTTTCTGCATAATCATCATACAAAATGTAATCAAATGGAAAAGTCTCTTTTTAAAACTTGTTTTATTAGTTTTAATCTTTTAACTTTATGCATGAAGCAAAAATTTAATTATATGCAACATTCTCTGACTGGAAGAAATTTGTTTAATATTTAAACCTATTTTCTGCACATTCCAGCACATAAAATAAAATATTTTTTGTGTTTACACTCAGTCTTTCAAATAGATGCAAGTAAAACACAGCAGAAAATAAATAAAGTCAAAGACTAGCGGTCCTGTTGCTCTATTTTCACCTGTAAAGCAGGAGTGGGGTAGGCGGAGGTTTACCCTGGTGCAGGTGTGCAGCGGTCAGTGGAAGAATCTGTGAGTTTCTCTGAGAGTTTCAGTGTTGCCAACTTAGCGACTTTGTCGCTATATTTAGCGAGTTTTCAGACCCCCTTAGCGACTCTTTTTCTAAAAAGCGACTAGCGACAAATCTGGCGACTTTTTCTGGTATTATTGGAGACTTATTTATGACGACTTTTTGACGTGAAAACGCGTATCGCTCTCACTCTCAACAAGCAGCGGTGCTGCCGTGGGCGCCTCACCCGTGCCAAAGCGCCCACGGGTGGAGGATAGTCCTCCCCCAGCTGCTATCAGGGCAGGAGACGTTCACACCTGTGCGTCCAAACGGCAAATGAATCGCGCATGAGTTCTTCTTTTACTGTTAGGCTGTTTTGTGGATCACAAGGTTTAAAACTACTTATAAACACACACTCTCACACACAAAGTAACTCCACCAGAGTGCCAATTTCGGGTCACTTTTGCCAGTCCAGGCCTGGATAAAGGAGCAGGGTTGGAATTGTGACATTAAAAATCAATAATTGCTAAAATAAATTTAATTTGTAGTTATAAATAAATTCTAACTGCATTTAGTACGTTTTTTACTCACTTTATGTCTTTTCCACAACGTTATTTCTCTCTCCAACAACGTAGGTTACAATTACATTAGCATGACAAATTATGCAAATTAGGTGATGACGTCATTTGGCGACTTCTAGCGACTTTTAGGACACCCAATAGCGATTTTCCTTACTAAGGAGTTGGCAACACTGGTGAGTTTCCCATTACGTCGTAGCTACTTGGTGCTTGCTCGGAAGTTTAGGGGTTTTTTTCGCTGTAAAAAGAAGTTTTCTTCCCACGCACAACGGACACTAATGTTTTTGTCACTTTTTATGGAATCAAACTCAAAGTAAGGTCAGTACTTCCACGCTTTAAACGCTGCAGGCTCATACTCTCTCTGCACTCGATATATGATCCATTGTTGATCTGCACACAGCTGTTGTCACGAACGTCGCACTCGCTTACGTCACTGTCATGAGACATTCTCGCAAAAAAATCACGGTTTTAGTAACGCAGTAACGCAGCGTTCCTACGGGAAAGTAACAGAAATCTAATTACTGTTTTTGCAATAGTAATCCCTTACTTTACTCGTTACTTGAAAAAAGTAATCGGATTACGCGTTACTGCCCATCTCTGCTAATGACAGGACTTCCTTGACTGGATACGTCAGTGTCAACAATCTGAAAACGCGCCTTTTAATGCTTAAAGTGATTTGTTTCAGCTCCTATTATTATCATCCTCGCTGGAAAGTGAAGGCCCACGTAAACAATTCAAAGAGTTTTTTGGACACACTTTGTGTGGCTGTTTCTAGTGCTGAATTCAAAGAGTCCAGCTGGGCAAGAAACAAGAGCAATCAGCAAGCAGTCAGATTTTAAACAACCCTCAACGTTAAAAGAGGACCTCTTGTTCTTTTCCTATTTTATGCTCCTATTAAACATGGTTGGGTTTCACGCAACGAGGTCGCTCCTCATAAATCAAGCAGACATATAAGATCTTCAACCAACAGAGAAATCGAGTTAACTTTGCTGGACTTTACTGTGAGAAAAATAGCAGATCAAACAGAGTTTAATCAGAAGAATGATGTGAAAATCAGATAAACGACTGACAGGAGCCAGAAAAAAGTCAACATTTTGCTTCATCTCCAAAATCTGAAATCAAAATCTCTCTCTGCTCTATGTTTGCTTAATTAAGATCTCAGAATGGCTCCAACATGAAAAAGTTTTTTTCTACTCTTCCGGATGTGTGACATCAGCGATAGCAGGTCTCCTTATATGGTCATCTGAAGGGACCGGTGGGGTTGTGTATTAATGCTGTGCAGAACTTTGTAGATCCATTGTCTACATGTTGTAGTTGTGTTGTTGTTGTTGGACCCCTAACTTAGCCTGTGCTTGGAGAAGACAAAATAAATGCACACAAAGAACTTGTGAAGTGAAGCCAACTGCAGCCATTACCTGTGCTTTGGTTCTTATTTTGTTTCGTTGATTTCCCCCTCTCTTACATGCGTTTAGCATCATCGCCGTTAATGTCAGGCTCTGTGTTGATGGGTGTTTTTTCAAGGAAGGCACACAAGGACTTCTGTGTTGGCTGCGTACCCATAATCTTTCCCTTTACTTAAACAAAGTTGTATAAAAGCTGATTACAAATGCAGAACATTAGTTCAGCTGTGGCTGTGAGCAGGAACAGGAACCCGCTGGTCAAATCTTTAGTTTGCAAGATCCAACCAATCAGTAGAAAGTTGCCTTAAACTGGAACTGAAGGGCTGCACCGAGGCCAAGTATGAGACAAACAAGGATTGTTCTTAACTGTAAATCAAGCGAAGCTACTGCGGTAGAAGAATAAACATGTGCACTGGAAAAGAGGACAACAGGAATGCTTGGTGAGCACATAACAATGTCAGCCATAGAAAATATTCCCGTTGTTACACTACTGGTTTGCATCACTGTCTTCTCTAATGCAATTAAAAAATGCACTTTGTCCACAGACACTGCTGCGTTTAGTGTTTTGTGCACAAAACACTTTCATCTTTTTCATTTAAAATGTTGTTAAACTGGTGAGAAATGTAAGCTGGGTTTGCGTGAGAGGAAACGTGACCACATTGTGTAATTTTGCTTAATCTTATGTGGTTTTAAAAGCTCTTTTTAGCGTGGTGATGTAGAGCGTGGTGAGAAAGGCATTTCAAGATCGGAAGTGGAAAACTGGTGTGGATTTACAGCCACGCCACCTTTTTCCTTCAGTCTTCTTCACCACAGAGTGGGTCTGGCCTGCTTACAGGCTTGATCTACAGCCTTATTAGTGGAAATGGAGCATTATGTCCTCGCCGGTCATCGTTCTTCTCACCATTCACGATTTACCATTCCCCGTGAATGATGGCAGTTTACACTCAGCACCGCCTCGTATGTCATCCTGTCGAGGCATGTGTTTGTGTTGAAGGCGGGGTCGCTGCGCACACTGAAAGCCCACTGCGTCTCCCCACTGATCTGCCATCCCCAAGGCTCCCATCTATTCTGCCCATTTAAGGAAAGCTGATGTTCGCGCAGTTCAGGCCTAAATGAATGCTGTTCTCGTCAAATGCTGCTGCCGCCGGCCGAGCTGCTGCAGCGATGCACGCCTTTCCCGTTTTGTCAGCAGATGGGCGTCCCAGACGCCGGGGGTGGGAAAAGAAGAGGGTGGGGGTGGAGAATTAGAGACATAAGAGTGACAGGTGTGCCGTGTCTTCATTTGTCAAGTCAGCCAGGTGTGTCAGCCAGGCGAGAAAGTGAGGAGAGATTAGAAAGAAGGAAAATGGAAAGAGAAAAGCCAAGAGAAAGGGAAAGAGGGGAAATTAAACCAACAGAAAGGAAAGACGAGAAAGGTGGATTTATTGATAAGAAATAAGGAATGGAAATTGGAAGGGAAAAGAAGAGGGGAGAAAGAGGAATAAGGGGAGAAACCAACGAGAGGAGAGAAGGGCTGAGGAATAATAGGAAAGAGGAAACAGAAGTCAAAGCTTTGAGAAGAGAGGGAAGGAAAACAGAGGGCTGGGTGGAGGTATGAAGGGTAAAATACAAAAGCCATTTGTAGAAAGAAAATAAGGAAAAAATTGGGATACACATCAAGAAAAGGAAATATGAAAGGGGAGGATAAAAACTAAGAACAGGAACAAGGAAATCAGGAAAAGGGAATAAGAATGGAAATAAAGAGCAGAACCAATGAAGCCAAGAAAGGTTAGAATGGGAAAGAGATCAAATTCAATGAATAGCAAGGAAAGAAATAGAAAAAGAGAAACATGAGTGTTGTAAATAAGGAGGCAAAAGAAAGAAAGGATAAAAAAAATGCAATGAAAAGCTGAACTAAAGGTTAAAAGAGGAAAGAAACAGAAGAAATGAACGAGAGAGATGAGTCCACGTTCACGTTCTTTTGAATCCTGCTGAAGATTCAGTCAGGTTATTTGTCAGGTGACAATTTTATCTTTTTAATTTTTGTTGTTATTGCCTTTTAGCACTAAACACACACACACACACACACACACAGCTTTGTAGCCCTTTCCCTCACTGGCTTGTCTGTGTGATTTGGTTACCATGGAGAAGCACATTTTTAGGCAGAAGGAGGTTGACATTATTACACGACAGAAACAACAACACTGCCTACACACACGCACACACACACACCTCGCCTACAGGCAGTCGCCCACGCCACACTCTTCCAGGCATGAAGGTTTGAGAAGCGTCCTACATACAAGTCCTGTAACGCACATCTGCACAGACGCGTCCTCACTCCGCGGCATCCAGTCAAGCTGCGACATGAACCCGTGGTGACACCAGAGTGGGCCGCGTATGGACGGAGAGAGCTGATTGGAGGGTCTCACATCATGCTGTGTCTCTCATGCAAACTCATTATCGGGTGTATGTATATATCTATGCAATGACACACCAGCATATACACACCGACACACTAATTCCCCTTACGACATGCTTCAGGCTATCTAGGAACACGGAGTGCAATCACTCCAGTAAAGGATTAAATTTATTACATCCCCTTTGTGTGTGTTTGTGTGTGTGTTTGTTTGTGCGTGTGTTCCTATAAATTCTTTATTGTTTACTACCCTCCCCCATCCATGGTGCAAGGTTTGAAGCATATACAGAGGTGTGCTTTGATAAATGTCTCTCTCTGGATCCAGAGCACACTGACACACGTCTTCTGTATGATGATCTAATTTCAGGATAAAGCTTGGGGATGAAAGTGGCAACAACTTGCAAAGCAACGCACACTGCAGATGGTGCTGAATGAAGCTCAATATAAGTGCTGAAAATGCTCTGTCCTGCAGTGGGGTTGGGTGGTATCTAGTTTTTCTTTAATGCCCTCATGATTTACGGAAATTTTACTGTGGTATGCATTAGGTTATAAAATAATGTGTTTCAAAAAAATAAATAAAAGCAAGACTGTATACCTCCACTGAGGATAAAAAACCAACTCTCTCCACAACAGGACGAACTGAGTCTCTGGATCCAGGGACATTTATATCTGTGTTTGTCGTTTGTGATGTTAACAGTAACGGTTTTTGCTGGGTCAGACTTTACAATGATGTTTGTGGCTTTTTGCGCTTAGCAGTCATGATGTAGAGTGAATGGAGGAAGAGGAAGGGGCTGAGTGCATCCATCTGAATGTTAGTCGACTCTTATGAGCTGGAGAAGGCCTAGCCCATTATTGTAAGGGCAGTCCTGGTCTGCATTACTGATGTAGAAGCTCCAACTGTCAAGGGAGTCAGAACGATGGAGGCAGGATGTGAGAGCCATGATAGGGGGTCCAATAAAAGTCTATATTCTGTCTTCACCTGTTTGACTGTCTAGCGTGCATGTTAAAGTCTTCAGGTGATCGGATGTCAAGGCTCGGGTCTGTGCACAGAGACCTTGTCATGGATCAACCTGTCAAGGGGGGCCTGAGGCCAGTGCATGGGAGTGGACCCAAATGCAGACACCAAACGGAACAGCAATACGATATTAGTAAACTTTATTGCAAACACAGAGATTAGAATTGACACGACGAGTTAATGCAAGGAGGAGAGAGGAATATTGATTCTGCAGGCTTACTTACAGGTGGATGTCGTGAGGCTCTGGGTAAGGCAACCAAGTGAGCGTCCGAGAACTAACTGCCGCAGGAATGAGGACACATTCAATCTCTTATATTTAGTGATGCAACGTGGAGCAAGTTCACAGGGAAAGCGATTTCAGAGGAATGTCATAGCGGTGAGCCATACCTTTTGTTTTGGCTCATACCTGGGAGCAGGCATTAGATCTTAATCGTTCTGTGTAGTAGCACTGACGATCCTCCCTGGTCCAAGTCCAGATGCGTTGGACTTGGACCAGATTAAACCACGAGGTCAGTCTTGACTTATGGGAACAGGAGAGGTCAGTAATCTAGGGAGGCTTCAAAGGGCAAGAGACCAGTTGCAGATGAGGTAAGTGAATTCTGTGCGTACTCTACTCAAGGAAGATGTGAAGACCAGGTTGCTGGGTTTTGTGTGGTGATGGAGCTGAGAGCTGATTCCAGAGTCTCTCGGTTTGGCCATTGGACTGAGGATGATATTCGGAAAATGGAGGCTGACCATGGCAGTGCAGAGCAGAAGGCTTTCCAAACCTGTGAATCTTCATAGGAATGCTGTGGAGTCCAAAAAACATAATCAACAGGAAGCTTGGCAGTCTCTTAGGCAAAAGGCAGTTCATCTAGAGCAATCAAATGAGCTGATTTGGAAAATCTGTCTATTATGGAATGAATAATGGTTTTCCCGGGTTGGTGCAGGTAAACTGGTGACTAAATCTAGTGGAATGGATGACCATGATCTGTGAGAGGGTATCAGTGGTTGGAGCAAGCATAACAACCATTGTCTTCATGCATGTTCAATCATCCAGGTAAGGAAATCTCAAAAGGTTGATTCTGTTCATCTGGACATTTCGTCACTCATCCAAGTGACTTCTTCAGTCTCAGCTGACTGCAGGTTTCCCCAACAGGGGGAACTGGCAGGACAAGGCATCAGGCTTGATATTCCTGGAACCTGGACAATATGAGACTGAGAAGTTAAAGTGACCAAAGAGCAGAGACTAACGGACTTGGCAGATGTTAAGTCTTTTAGCAGTTCTTAGATAGGTTACATGTTTGTGGTCTGTCCAAACAGTGAAAGGTTGCTTAGTTCCTTCAAGCAGGTCCCGCCATTCTTCTAGGGCCAATTGACTGCTAACAGCTCCTGGTCACCCACATTATAATTTCACATCGTAGGAGTAAGGCAATGCAAGAAGGTACAGGGTTGGAGCTTACCTTGGGGCCCCGAATGTTGACAGTATGACCCCCAACTCTAGAATCTGATCTACCGCTTTACTGAATGGCTGTGAGGTGTCAGGGTAGACTGAAATGGGCGCAAAGGTGAACAACTGTTTTAGCTTAACAAAAGGTGGAGGTGAGGTGAGTTAGCGGTGTGGCTACCTGGCTGTAATTCAGAATGAAATGTTGGTAGAAATTGGGAATACCAAGGAACCAAGACGAGGTGTGGAGACTCTTCAAGGAGACCAGCGTCCAGGTAATTGAGCTGCAGGAGAGTGAAGCGGGGACTTGACAAGGAAGTTGGAGACACAAGGAAATTACAGAGCATGAACACAAAAACAAGAAACAATGAGGCCTGGTTACCACCATGAGGTAGCTGACGAACTGGCCGGAGAATAGATGGCTGCGCTGGTCTTAAATATAGCCTCGCTGGTGAGTAGGGCAGGTGAGGAACCAGGGCTGCGCCCAGACAAACAGGACGACAATGTGAAAATACCAGATCCACTCATTCAGATCCTGACACATCCATGGCTTTTGGTTTTTATTTTTTTAAGATGGACCAACATCGTTTTTGCATTTTTTGATGAAGTCACTGATGTTTCTATGCAGAGACCTAAACATCTACCAGAACAATCCTGCAGGTTGGCATCGGATTTTTTTTAGAAACCATCAGTTGTTTTGTTTAACTTTTGTTCAAAACTTCTAACACAGTGAAATGATCCAGCTCCCCAGACGTTTAAGCACTTCAGCTTATTTCTGGTTGAAGAAAGTAAAGATTACAGTTGGCGCCTTACCAAAAAAAGCTGGGATGTAGGCGATCTGAAGAAAGGTTGCCGCAGTGCCATCACAATTAAAAGTTGGTTTAACATTTGGTATCAAAATAATAAGATTTGGCCATTTGGCAGATGTTTGTTGGGTTAAATGTTACACATCGTGCACATTAAGGAGGGGAGGCATGGTGAACTATAGGTTAAAAGCTATGAATTGTGAGCTGGCATTGTCAGCTGATGATGAGTTGTATAAGGGTGAAGGGATTACTGGCCACTGCTAATCTGATGCCCCTCCGCTGAGGTGGAGAAAGACACAGAGAGAAAGAGACTGTAGTGTGTTGCTGGGCGGCTGCCCGACAGCTGTGGGCCGTGCGGGCAGCTGATTTACTTTAGATTAGTCTGGACATGCGCCAACTAGGATTCAATCAGGCCATGATGAATGTGCTTTGGCTCACTGAGAGCTAACTGCTAAACTGACTGCTAACAGCGCACCTCACTGCCTGTCAAGGAGGGCTAACATTTTGGGGCTTTCCAAAGGTCCCAGAGGTGTTTTGTTTTCACTTTGTGCCAAGGCTCTGCGACGTAATACAAAGGACCACTGTGTTTTCTCTCTGCGGTGGATTTATTCTCCGCAAAATAAACCGGCGGGATTATAAATACGGAGGGAGATAAATCCTGTTTTTTTTCGTGCTGTTGAAGTGAGGTGATATTCTGTAGCCATGGCTACATGTGAGTATTTGATGTTGTCTGTGGGTTTGATTTAGACGATAAAGACTGGGATTTAATCATTTTTATCTTAAATCGGTATAATCGTCGCTCTTAATTTGTAGCTGGTTTTAACAGTTGTAAAAATGATGGCCTAATGGAGCAAAAATGTTTGAACTTTCATGTGACACAGTTAGAAATCACAGTTCTATGTGCTCTGTATCTCTATTATTGTCTGGCCTTATAACTCCTATATTAGATCTTTTGTTATATTATCTTCTTCAATCTAGAAAAATATGCATCTTAATAAAGAAGAACGCTGCAGTACCCATGAAGGTGTAACAGTTCTGTAGATGAGATCATGATGTCCACGTGGAGCCGCTGAAGCCCGCTAGTCTGTTTTGTTTTTCCTTCCAGTTCTTGCTTTTAAATTAATCAGCAAACCGACGTATGAACTGAAACACGGTCATGCTCCTAAATTCAAATCATAAAAATGTTATCGATAAAATTAGAGCTGTTTTAGAGGAAAGCATGATCTCTTACAGGACCCGTCTGACCACAGCCTCCAACAAGCTGTGTTTACAGAAAATAGATCAAACGGCAGAGTTTATCACATCATGGTGCTCTTTGTGCTCTTTAATATTTTATTTGTTTTTGCAAAGGATGGAAAGAAGCAAGTATGGGACTGGCATTTTTTTATATTAGAGTTGGGTGTTTGTTGATACACAAGCAAGACTCTTAATGTCTATGAAAAACTGATTCTGCTCCAGTAAAGTTATGGTGCTAAACTAAAAGCACATTAAAGTTCACCTGCGTTGTACAGATGTTTTAATGCTGCAGATTTGGCCTCCTGACATCAAGCAGGTCACCCACAACCCATCTGGAGTTAGAATCCACCTATTTTTATGGAATTATGGAAAGTTAGATGCTAAGAAAGCTTCTGAAAATGTACCTTTTAAGCATGTTAAACAATTCAGTGCTAAGCCCAGATGTGTTGCTGGTGACCTGGTGGATGTTCAGAGGTAACTTGAAATGAGTTTGCCAAACTCGTCTTTCCTTTCGACCTTTCCAGGTAATGTGGGTATGCAACCAGTGCCGTAAGCAACAGGAGATTCTCACCAAATCAGGAGAATGGTTTTCGGGGTCAGGGGTGCGGCCCGGGAGCCTGGGCACCTCTTTAAACAATCCAGCCACGGGAGGTGAGGCCCAACGGGACAGGAAGCTACTCCGCTCCAGGTCCCAAGCCCCACCGTCCAGCACCAACGCCAACACAGGGCCACCAGACGGGACACATCCGCCCGGCGGTGTCACTACTCCCAAGGGCGCTGACACCATGCCTGGCTCTCGCTCTCAAAGTGAACCCCCAAGAGAAAAGTGAGATTCCTCTTTATTTACAACCTTTGCCTCTAACATAGGAATTGGTGAAAGCCAGCAGCACTGCAGGATTCAGTTTTCATGGTATATTAATTTGCTGAAGCCCTTGTTGTGTTTTTTAATCCGCTATGTAGCTCTGAGTCTGCAGTAGCTTAACCAGAGAAGAAGGTAGGTCACACCAGGTCTTGAGAGGTCTTTGACTCAATCCCTTTGTTTTAATTCTTTGGGTGTGTTAGGTAAGAATTCATAGCTGTCTCATCCTGGTTAGTAGTTTTTTAATCTGTTGATAGCCCTTCGTGACTGAACTAAGAAGATTTTGAAAATAAAAAAGAAAGAATATATAAAACGCACAAAAATATTTCTGTCAAAAAGCATGCAAACAATGCTCCTGTGTTTGTGTTTGCTTTTATAAAATAACCGAATTTCTTTTCTCATTTAGGAAAAGGCCAGTTTCTTTCCATGAGCAAAACGGTAAGGGAGGCATGGGACGTGGTTCTGCCCGGAGACAAGCAGACAAGTTGTATTCACAGTCATCTCTGGACGAGCGGGTGGTTCCCGGAGACAGAGGAGAGAGAAGGTTAGGAGATGGAAGGCGGCTGGAAAAGATCCACTCTCAGGACTACGAGGACGGGAATGAAAACCTGGGTCGTTCAGAAACACACCGCAGGCGTCCAGAGGATGAGGAGAAGAGGGAACGGCAGCGGCGCGAGGAGGAGTTCCAGAACCGCTATCGCAGTGACCCCAACTTGGCAAGATACCCAGTCAAGCCACAGAAGGAGGAGCAGGAGATGCGCATGCACGCTAAGGTGTCGAAGGTGCGGCATGAGCGACGGCACAGTGATCTTGCAATAAATGAGGTCGGACTGGGGCCTGGTGAAGGGGGTGGGGGAGGTGGCAGCACAGGAGAGGTGCCGGAAAACCGTCTTGCCAGGAGGGGTGGAGGTGGGGAAGGAGACCGCAAGGCCCTCATGGAGAATCACAGGGCCTACTCTGCAGATAGGACCGTGGGGGTTGTAGGTGGGGCTCCCCCTGCCAGTGGAGGGGGACGATCAGGGTCCCAACTCGGGGGACCCGTGCCTTCAGACTGGGGTCCAAACAACAGTCGCCTGGAGCACGGACCCCAAGATGGAACGCGGACATCAAGAGAGAAGGGTGGGGTGGATAACCTGCTGAGGAAGGACTCTCAGGGCTCGGACCAGTCGGAGTCTTTGCGGCCACCCCCTCCACAGTCATACAAGGGCAAGCGCGGAGTCAACAAGAGGCAGATGTCCATCAGCAGCTCAGAGGAGGAGGGCGGCTCCACGCCCGAGTACACCAGCTGTGAGGACGTGGACATGGAAAGTGTCAGCGAGAAAGGTCAGTCAGACAGATGTGCTTACTAAGCTGAACCTCTCCTTACACCGTTAGCCACCATCCATTTCTGTACATTAGAAACTTCTTTTTCACTCACGAGTCTTCTCATTATATTTTGCTAATGATCTCTGGCTGGTCTTATCTCGACCACACGTTCATACTTTGTTTCCTCGTGTAATCCTCATTCAGTGTAAATGAAACACACGAGATTTTAATGTGGTCTCTCCTGTATTCTCATCATTGTCAAGAACCATGCCGACACTGTGCGCCCGGCGTGCTCTGAGCAAGATTAGAGTCACAGCAGATCTGATGACTAATTGAAATCTGATCTGCTGCTAATACTCTGGGAGACAGACAGATCAATAGACCGGACAAGAGATCTGCCACAGTTTTTAACCACTGTTGATCAGATATAAGGTAAAATAAAAACATAATCTCACACTTCATAGATATATTTTCCACTGAATTCTGCATCGGTAGTGGAATTACAAACAATGTGAGAAAAGCCAGATGTATTTTGACCCCCAAGATTACTCTAAAACCAACACTTTCTAGTTTTGGACTGTGAAACTATATGATAAGCGATAGGATAAAGTGCCCACCCAGCATGCAGTGCATTACTATCCCTGTGTGTCATCTACACCTCTGTGCTGTGGCTAAACCCTGCTGCTCTCAGGACAGCTCTCATTTATTTGGAGAGTCCCTGTGATTTAGGCCAGCAGATTTGTGGAATTAGGTCAGTGGCTCGCTGGCTATGTAATGCTTTGCTAACAGCCAGCTGCAACAGCCAACCATGTCCCACCGACTAAATTCAAGCCTGGTTGCAGTTGCACGCTACACGATTTCTGCTATCTTCTTGACACTTATGGATTTCCCCGCACTAACAGAAATCAAGGGCTGTGCTAAAATAACCCACGCAAGAGTGTTTGAGTTACTGCATCAGCTTATCTCTCGCTGGTCAGTCCCAGAAGGATGGTGTTCCAGATGTTTTAATCCAGCTTACTATAACTCAGGGACTGGTAATGGGTAGATGGTGTGGATTGGGATTATTAGCTGTTTTAAACACTCTTTAGCTAGCTGGGCCTCCAAACAGGATGTATCCTTTTACTCTCATCATCTCTGGCAATAAGAAAAAGTCACAGGATAATATGTAGCATTGCATTGTCAGATTAATGCTGGTGTCATCTTAAATTAGACATGGCCAGAGATCTTTCTGGTTTAAGAAATCACGTGTCATTACATGGATCTGAGATGTAACTAAAAAGTTCGACAGACTGTATCAAATCCCACCAATCAGCACTCATCTTGAAGCTCCTCTTAAAGGCACTTATTGGTCAGCTATTTAGAAGCATTATCACGGAAGCACGAAGGCTCTGCTTCCAAGACATAGACTAACCCCTGTGTGGAAACTTTTTTCAGTGGAGGTCTCCTTTGAATGTTCCTCTAAATCTCACATGACTGGAATCACCAGTCATTTCGATAAGTCCAGGGCTCTTGTCTTACTGTGTGTCTCTCTCTCACTCTCTTTATATATATATATATATATATATATTATACATTTAGTTTAGTCATTTAGGTTGAGCTGAATTATTTTATTATTATTACTGTATGTCCTTTACCTTACAATATATAGTGGTAACTCTTGTGATCTGGAGATATATTTAAAAAATGTAACTAAATTTTTAAGGAAACGCCCTGAACTGACCCAGAATTACCACAAGTTATTGAAGTGGGTCCATCCATTCATTTTCTTCATTGTTCATCCAACACATGGCCACTATTTTGTGTATATACACACACACACACATATATATATGTATATATATACATATATATTAGGGGTGCAACAATACTCCTATCGATATTGAACCGTTCAGTACGCATATGTATCGAACAATACAAAATTTTTAATTTATTTTATCAACTTTCCTTCTGACGATGCTGTCTGTGTTGAGCGCTCAGTGGATCTGCGCTCGACAGTGCAGCCTAGGCGGAGTAGTCGAACGCAGATTCACTGAGCGCAGGGCAAGCTAGCGAGACAGAAGTTAAGCTCGTTGCAACATGGCAAATTGAACCTCCCCCTGTCACTACCCGATCCGTACCGGAAACCCGATCGGTACCCCGCATGCGCGAAAGGTGTCTACTTCCGGTCGAAGCGTTTTACGATAGTTACGGGTCAGAGTATCTGTTAAGATGTTAAGAATAACAAGTATCTCTTAACATGTTTCCAATAATGAAGCATTTCAATATAATGTAGACAAAAACGAAAAATAAAAAGATAGTTACGGATCAGGACTCCCCGATCCTTACTGCGCATGTGCAAAGTCGGACCGTACAAATCGGGTCTACCCGATCCGTACCGCGCATGTGCAGCGGTTTTCTTCTTCTTCTGTTTGTTTAATGGCAGTTTACTCCCCAGTATAAGAGGATACTGCCACCTGCTGACCGAGCGAATGAACCCTATTGTAAACTGAATTGGCGTCATTACAAACGTGTGTTAAATTTGATTTAGTGATAGTCGAGTGTGTTTATGCTTGTCTGTGTGGAGAAGATTGATTGGAATAGTGATGATGATGTCCGCTCACACTGTCAATTGTCAGTAAACACTTAATCTGGCTGATGAATCTACACGTGAGATATTACAAAGTCTGTATTATTAAGTCTGTAATTAGGCGCCATTCTTCTTATTTTACGGCGCTTTTGTTCAATCGGGAAACGCTCTCTGTTGAGGAGAAAAGCATGAATTTGTTTGTATACGGATTATCCATTGTTTAAATGTCCCGGGCAGTCGAAAAGGAGGCAGAGCTGCTGAGAAATGCTAGGAGCTAACTGGGCGCTAACCGTATCATTCAAATATACTGAATGTCGCAATGTTGGCAAAGAGAGGAAGTGACGTAAGATTTGCGCATGCGGGGTACCGATCGGGTTTCCGGTACGGATCGGGTAGTGACACCCCCACCCTCATTCAGATCTGGCGTTTGGAACTATTTTGGTTTTCATGTGACGTATGACCCTGAAGGTAAGCGCCTCATGGACAAAAGTAAAACAGTATGTTGGATGTGCCACGCAATGCTCAATTACATGGGTGGGAACTAGTGCGTTAGCGCAGTTAGCTCGTTAACGTGTTAGCTGTCCAACCCTAGGCACGGGGCGATTCGCGGTAGCTCACTAACGGAGATTTGCCGTGTTGTGGCGTTAACGTCATTTCAGATTAACGCTGACAGCACTAGTGGGAACACAACGAATATGACTGCACATTTACTCCGACATCATCCTAGTGCAAAGACAAGTGGAAGCAGACAAAAACAACAAGCACGCATGCTACAAACTTTAGCCGAGTCATTTAGACAGCCGTTAGCACATGATTCTCCTTATGGGGACCTGATATGTTTAATATGCTGCTGAGAATATAGCCCAGAAGAAGCGCATAGTATAACTTTTATTTTGGAAAGAGACATTTCTCTGTAATAAACTCTCTTTTCCAAAGATGAGTGATTTCTTAATCAGATAGATTTATTTTTTTATTACTTTGTTGTTTCAGCAACATTAAATTTAAAAACTGTAGTTTTGAGTTAAAATATATATTTATAATTTAATAAATGACAAATTAAAAAGGCATGAACATCTTTTTTGTATCGAAAAAATATCGAACCGAACCGTGAATTTTGTGTATCGTTGCACCCCTAATATATATATATATTATACGTTTAGTTTAGTCATTTAGGTTGAGCTGAATTATTTTATCATTATTATTATTATTGTATGTCCTTTACCTTACAATATATAGTGGTAACTCTTGTGATCTGGAGATATCTTAAAAAAACGGGGTCCATCCATTCATTTTCTTCATTGTTCATGCAACACATGGCCATTATTTTGTGTGTGTGTGTGTGTATGTATATATATATATATATATATATATATATATATATATATATATATATATATATATATATATATATATATATATGTATGTATGTATATATATATATATATATATATATATATATATATATATATATATATATATATATCCCTCCTTAGCATACATTGTTTTACCGTATAATATGAAAATATGAATTGATGGACTATTTGGTCAATGATGGGAATATTGTTGGTCTAACATGCATGTCAAGAGAACTCGAAAGGAAATGATGCAAAAAGGCTGAGCAGCAGGTTTGATTCAAGAGCATTCTTCCAGTTAAGTGACCGTGCTGTACCACCACTGTGCCACCCTGGCTCTAATATGTTTCTCCTTATTTTCTGTCATATATACACAGTTACTAAACTTTGCCCTCGAAAGCTCAGGTGAATTTCTGTTATTTTACTTATGCAAAAATATAATGAATGAAACATTTGTTAAATTTTATGATGATAATAAAATTCAATTCAACTCTGAAGCACTCTATTAACAAATTACCACAGCATTGCTGGTATTAAACCTTTTATATGTGGTCAAGCTCTATGAGCCAAACGCTCAGGTTTCAGAGACTTATATCAGTTATTGGCTGTATGACAATCCTTAATATGCTCATCTCAGCCACACAGCTCTGTCTGTGAGTATAGACGTGACACCCGGGCATGAAGCTGCCTCAAAGACAGAAGAGCTAAAAGCTTTTTTCAGACAGTGGCTGCATGAAGGCCCAGTAAAGTATAGGATGCTGTGGCTTTGAGGCTGATATGTTTTCTCTAACTGGCTCAGAGAAAATGACAATGTGAAAGTCCACACAACAGGAAACTAAAACAGACAAATACCAAAGAACGCTGATGTGGATTGGAAGGACTAGGGAGAGAGCTGCTGAAGAAGGGTCAGGTGATAGCGTGGATGCTCACGTGCTCCTCTTAAACAGATGATTTTTCCATATCAGTCAGTTACCAATGAGAGTGAGCCAGGACTGCCTCCAGGACAGTAAGAGGGACTTGGTCAATCTTCAGTTGAGCGGAGCCTCTTTCACTTACTAAGTTGCTCAAGTCATTCAGACTTTTTTTTTCCTGATTTCTCCATCAACCATGATTGTATAGGCTTCATTTGGTTTCTACTCTTTCATCATCATCATCATCATCATCATCATTATTATTATTATCATCATCATTTATTTATTTATATAGCACTTTAAAAACACACCTGGTAGACCAAAGTGCTGTACAACACTAATATGCACATAGTAATAAAAGCAGACATAGCAATAAAATAAAATTAAAAAAATCAGTTACCCACAGAGTTAAAAGTCAGGGAATAAAAATAGGTTTTTAATAAAGACTTAAAAACTGGCACTGATGTAGCCTGTCTAATATGGAGAGGAAGGTTATTCCAAAGCATCGGCGCAGCAACAGAGAACGCTCGGTCTCCTCTAAGTTTCAGCCGTGACTTTGGGACCGAAAGCAGCAACTTCTCAGCTGACCGAAGGGAACGAGTGGGGACGTGGGGCTTCAACAAGTCAGACAAATAAACAGGTGCCAGACGTTTAGAGATTTAAAAACCAATAAAAGGACTTTAAAACGGATCCTGAATTCAATTGGAAGCCAGTGTAAAGAGGCCAAAATCGGAGTGATGTGATCAAATTTTCTTCTGCCAGTTAAAAATTGTGCCGCGGCATTTTGCACTAATTGAAAGCGTGACAAAGTGCCCCGCCCAACCCCTATTAAAAGAGAATTACAATAATCTAAACGTGAGGTAATAAAGGCATGAATAACACTTTCCAAGTCACGCTTGGAAAGAAACGTCTGAGGTGATAAAATGCTGATTTTACCACCCCGTTTACATGGTCATCAAAGGTAAGTGCAGAATCAATTTTAACTCCGAGATTTGTGATCGAACTCTTTAGTTGGGAAATCAAAGCTGCAAGATCAACATCCGGAGTATGAGAAAAATGATTTGGGCCAAATAAAATTGCTTCTGTCTTCCAATCATTAAAATTTAAAACGTTTTTTGCCATCCATGCTTTGACATCAGTAAGGCAGTCAAGCAGAGGTCGAGTTTGGAGACTATCAGAATGACTAAAAGGTAAGTAGAGCTGGCAGTCATCTGCGTATAGATGGAATGGCACTTTATGTTTCCGGAAAATCGCGCCAAGAGACAAAAGGTACAGTGAGAACAATAACGGCCCAAGAATAGATCTCTGTGGCACACCCCAAAGCAGAGGGGCCACAAAGGATGAAGCCGACCCCAACTTAACACAAAAGGTCCGATTTAAGAGATAGGACTTTAACCACAAAAGTGCCGAACCAGAAATTCCCACACAGTGCTGCAACGGGAGATCAGCAAATCATGATCCACTGTGTCAAATGCAGCGGTCACGTCCAACAAGACCAGCACTGCATATTTACCACAGTCTGCCGCTATCAGGATGTCATTCACTTCCACCAAAAAGTTATTTCTCTCCCTCCCTGCAGGCATTTTGCCAAAAAAACATCACGTGAATTACTCTGCCTGCCCATGTACCTCAAACTGAAGTTACTCAAAGGATTTTAAAGTCGCCATCAGATGTTTTCTTGCTGTTGTTTTACTCCTGCTTTAAAACAATGACTGCAAATCTCCCCGGCTCCTCTGTCTTGATGTAGAGCCAGTTAGCTTTCCTACTTGATCCGACCATCTGTCAGCGTTAATGAGTGCTGGGATACATGGACACTCTCTCGTTTCTCTCTCCAACTTAGCCAGTCTTGGACAGGCCAAGTTGGAGAGTCATGATAATAGTTTGATTATGAATGTTTTTAGCCGTTACTGCTGAATGACATTACTTTAATCCTGCATGTAAGTTAGAGGACACACACTAAACTGTGCTGCCCATTTCCAGCTCCATATTTGTATTCTTAAAATCTAGAGTAGCTTTGCATTATTCATGGTTCAGAATAATCCTTATTTATCTTATACTGGGGTGTGGTGCATCTACTCAGGTCATCCTCTGTTGGAACACAGGGTTTTAGCATCAACATCTGAGCACAGTTTAGTCACAGCTAGCAGGTATCAAAGGACCCAAACACAGATCCAGAAGACAGGATGTTGTAGCTGTTTGCAAAGTCCAACAAACACATGGGAGAGTAAAGCAAAACTAAATCCACATGGACGCACACAGGGAATGATCACAGGCTAAATAATTTTGATGTTTCATCTGATGCTTAAGCCCTGAGGCCTGTGTCAAGGAAAGGGGGCGTGCCCAAATAAAGCCCGTCCCAACACCTGTATTGTTTTCTTCAGAAACCACATGACCAAAGATAAACGAGGAACCCTTTCTCTGAAATGACGTGACTGCCTCATGTCATTTGAACCGGATTTGAGCGGTTGAAAATTTTTTTGTGGTCTGAGGTGATTCTGATGATCATCAGCAGTCTGCAACGATATTATGGAGCCAACAAAGAGGCGGAAAATATCAGCAGTTAGAGAGCATTTTGATCTGACATCTCCCACTGATAGCACGCGTCTTCTCAAAACAGTCTCAGAGAGGATGGTTAGGTGGAGGTGTATACGTGTATTTTTCACAGGACCTCAAACGGGCATTCTACAGTTGATACTAGAGATGGACCGATCCGATATTACGTATCGATATCGGTCCGATACTGACGTAAATTACTGGATCGGATATCGGAGAGAAATAAAAAATGTAATCCGATCCATTAAATATAAAAAAAAAAGCACCTCACAAAACATGCGACATGACACACAAAGACATACTTTTCTTTCTTAATCTCATTTAAAATGTCTAGCTTTTAATAAATAATTATCTGAATCTTACACCCAAAGTTTTAATCTTTAAAATTTATTAGATTGATCAGTGTTGCTGAACTATGAAATATTTTGGGTGCAGTGTATTTTTTACATACAGGTATAACAGAATAGCTTTAGTGTTGTTGTTTATTTAAACTTGAGTATGAACTTATACAAAATGCAGCAATATATTTAAAAAAACAGTTTTATTGATTAACAAACACACTATATTAGATTCATATCGGTATCGGCAGATATCCAAATTTATGATATCGGTATCGGCCATAAAAAAGTGGTATCGTGCCATCTCTAGTTGATACATTATTACGTTTACAGATCCACTGGTGTGTAGCCCACGTGTATTATCACAGCAGGGCTGCTGCACATCGAATGACCAGCAGATGTCACTAGTTCAAAATGAGCTGTTAAACAGGGTTTTGTGTGATCTGCCTTCTGGTGAAGCAATTGGCTGGAAAGATCCGGCACATTCACATCATCATCACACCATCACTACGGCGTTAAGAGACGCTAAGAAAAGGGAAAACAGCACTATTTAAAGTCATGAGGTAATTGTTAAGGAAGTTGACACAGCAGGGCGATGAGACACAGCTGAAGACAGTCAAGACGATGCCTGAGGAAGTAAACGAATCACAAGACGCCAGAGACAGATGACTGTTAAAATAAAACAGGAAGCAACTCAGCAGATAATCACCAACAGAAACACTTGGATGACATAATAAGTCAAAATGTAATAAAAATTCAATAAAAAATATAACTAACAGAAACTAAATACTAAAATATAAGAGCTTTGGAGCTTCAACAGGGAGTCTAAAGTATTTTTAAGTAAGAGATTTCAGATCATTTTAGTAAATTAAGTTACATTTTTATAGATTGCGAAATGGAATTTTTAGCTTTTTAAAATTAAACCTCAAAGAAAGCCTTTGGCAGGCCCTGGCATATCAAATAGAAATGGGATGATAAACCCATTAGTTATGTTGTTTGAATTAAAGCAGATCCCAGTCTTTAACGGTATCACTGAGTCATCTTTCTTTTCTTTTTTTTTAATTATATTTTTATTGAAGGCAAAAAAAAGGGACTTGTTACAATAAAGTGCATTGACATTATTTAGTCAAAAAAAGAAAAAAGAAAAAAAAACTTTTTCGTAGTCCTTTTGTTTTACATTCTGATAGCAAAAAAAATAAAATTAACTCGTTGGCTTGACAGTGTGTTACATAATGCAGCATGTTTAACTTATTTACAAAGACTACATTAGGTACATATTATGAAGTTGAGGGTCAACCTGACATTGTACGATACATGGGAGATACACCAATTCAGGGCTGGTCTTACCTAAATTCAGGGCGGATGGGGGACACAAAGCTAATCCATTTATTCCATATTTTGTAGAATTTGTCTTTTCGAATTTTTAAAAAGAATGTCAAATTTTCCATTTTAAATATTTCGGAAACCACATTAAACCAATCCTCAAGTGTTGGCGGAGTTGGATTTAACCACTTTCTGGTTATTGATTTTTTTTGCTGGCCGCTAATAGCGTTTGTAAGAGTTTTGTGTCCCCTCCCCGGACCACAAATTTACAAAATTGATGTCAAATTTTATCTTAAAAACCTCACACAAAGTTTTATGAATTCCCAGCCAGTAATTTTTTTAAGTTAGGGCAGTCCCAAAAGATATGATGTCATCTTTCTAAGAGTTTTTTGTAGCTTGGAATCAACCTGCACAATTACATTTAACATCATTTAGACAAATGACTAATTCCTCCCTCTCGAACTCTTTCTCCCTGCAGGTGACTGGGACTGTCATCCTCTAGATCCTGCAGTTTGGCATGTAAGTTTCACCAGTCAGGTTGTTCCTGAAGCTCTGCCCTGATCCCTTTCCTCACATATAGCTGCACTTATATTAAGTCTAATGTTGCATGACCAAATTACCAGTATTTACAGTTGATAATGTGCTTTGTAAACATCCTCATGACTTTGTCCCTTTAGCATCCAGTTTCGTGGCAGCCATCCAAAGAGGGTGACCACCTGATTGGGCGGATCACTCTGAGCAAGAGGTCAGCCGTGCCCCGTGAGGCAGGCTCTCTCCTGGGACTAAAAGTAAGCAGGGATTCATTCACATTAAGATCTGTCGGAGTGCTGGAGAGGACGGAGTGACATCTGATCTTATCGTACGTCTGTCTCATCTTTGTGTGCAGGTGGTAGGAGGGAAGATGACGCAGACAGGGAGACTTGGGGCCTTCATCACCAAAGTTAAAAAAGGGAGTCTGGCAGATGTCGTGGGACACCTACGTGCAGGTACAAAAAATAGAACATGTTGCTCCTTTGCAGGAGTTGCAGAACTGCAGACAGTAATGCTTTCATCGAGGAATGCATGTGAGATCAACCTTTGTAGAGACATCAGTATGTACCTGTCATGTTTGCAGGCATGAGTAGCGTGCTTGTCATTTAAACTGTTAAATGCTAAAATGCTAAACATTTGTAGCAGCTTGTGGTGGCCTACAGAATAGTAATAATACTGGTGTTTTTATTGGTGTAATGTCTGTGTGATCAACCAGCCTGCTTGTGCTGCATTCACATTATACCAGACCTTTACTGGAGTGTTATTTTGAGGAGTTTGGTTTTGCCAGTTTTACACTGATAAATAATTTTCAAAGCATTTTAAAAAAGAAGAAAAAAGGAATGTGGGCAAAAGTAAGCAACCGCAGTCAGCTGTTGGGATTAAAGTGAAATTAGAGCATATATAAGGAAGCACAGAATGTATAAACAGGCAATGTGTACAGTTCTGCAGTAAAGCAGTCGTCATTCATGCTACATTTTGCTTATCTGACCATGCTGTGTCATGATTTGAATAATAATGGAGTAATGTATGGAGTGCTGAGGTCACAGGACTACTTCTGGCTGTAAATTTTGACTGTACAGCTTCTTGTTAATGTAACATTTGAGCCCATGAAAGAGACAGCTAATATTCAGAATAAGGTCCTTGCAGCAGCTCCCAGCGACTCAGCTGCTGCTGAAAGTATTAACCCAGGACCTTATTTATGCTTGAACATAGTGTTAAAATCACTCCTGAGGGTGAAAAAACATTTGAGGAGGTTCTGAGAGCTCCGTTTTCAATTTACAGGTCGGAAATCATCGTAACTCACCTAAAATGCTTTGTCACTGTTAGGGCTGCCACGATTAGTCGACTACTAATTTAATGGTCGACGGGTCGTTTGAGGCTTTGTAAGATCCCAAAAGACGCAGGAATAAGTAGTAGGATTTAAGAGTGTAATAACGGACTGAAACAGAAGATGGCAGCACTGCATGTACAAGGATGCCAGCTGCCGTTAAACCCCGAAGAAGAAGAAGCTGTGTCCCAGCATTCACGCCCAGCTCAGTTGTCAACAATGGCGGCAGCTAGTTAGTTTTAATATTACTCTTATTATTCTTTCTGGGTCACAAAATAAACGATTAACATATTTTCAGGCGAGAATGTAGCTGTGTAAACCTCAAATATCTGCTCAGTTTATCAAGACACCACATATTTTCAAAAGCGCTCCGACGTTTTCGGAGACGTCTGTTAGCTACTAGCTCGATAGCTAGCCGGGGGCTAGGCTAACTAGAGCAGCAAATCGTTTTCAAACCCACCACCGTCTTTCGCTACTCAGGTTAAACATGATATATAAGTCACTTAGATAACTTAAAAATGTTATTGTTTGGCTTTTTTTTTTTAGTATTTTATTTGTTCCTGACTAAATCGGTTTGGCTGAGATTAAAGTTATAGTTCTTACACAGCTGAATAAACATCAAGCAGATTAAACTCCATCAAAGCAATCTGCAAATGTCATTAAAATTTAATAAACTATCATCTTGTCTTTAGTTTTAGTTAGCACATACCTTAAACACTTAAAGCTGTAAGCTAATGATAATTATATAAGAGCAGATGCTGCTGGTGCAATAAGCTGTATGTTTTATCTCCAATGGATGCATGATCTGATTAGTCGACTAATCGTAAAAATAATCAGCGACTAGTCGACTATCAAAATAATCGTTTGCAGCAGCCCTAGTCACTGTGGGTTTAGTCAGGAAAAAAAGGAGGAGCCAACAAGAAAACCCAGGCAGCAGTGACCTTTACGGTGGGCTAAATAGTGGGTTGGCATACCAAACCGAACATGTAAAAATGGGCAGATAAAAAGACAGAAATGTGTCTCATCAAGTGCAAAAAAGTCCTTCCAGTCTCTGAAAACTCTCAGAAGTGTTTTTTTTTTTTGTCTAATTTGACAACTCTGATCTTTTCATGATAATTCATGAAAGATGCAAGCGGCAATAAGTCACATCAATGTGCTGGACAACCACTTATTTCTGGAGATTAATTGTTTTCACACTAAAGTCACATTAAATTAAATTATTTTCTCCATTAAAGTCAGAAACGAGGATGAAACAGGGTGTGGTTAATCGTGTGATTGACAAGTTTTAAGTGTAAGACCATGCAGCACCCCTCGTTTTCTCCATCAGATCCACCCCTCGGTCATCCAGCGTCAAACAAGCTTGAAGTTTCACAAACGGACTTTTCTTACCAAAGGGTGATGTTATGGTGACAATGTCCATGTTCTGAATACAGCCTTTGACTGATCATCGTCGGGTTTTTGTGTGGAGCACCCAGCAGAAAAGTTGCGCTGCACTTAACTGCACACTGAGGACATTTGATTTTTCCGTTTGACTTTAAGAAGCATTAATCTTGTTTTCAGGTGATGAGGTGTTGCAGTGGAACGGGAAGTCGTTGCCAGGAGCAACCAAGAAAGAAGTGTACAACATCATTCTCGAATCCAAGGCTGAGCCTCAAGTGGAGATTGTTGTTTCGAGACCTATAGGGTGAGTTTGCTGTTACTAATGTGTACTGGTCATTGTTAAAGTACCACGGCTTTGATTTTCCTTCTGACGGACTTTTGATGTGTCTCCTTTATCTAAAAGCTCTGTGAACCGAATTATGTCCAAACACCTCTTGAGAAAAGTGTATAGAGCACATCAGTAAGTAGAGTTGCTGAAATGGGTGGAGCCCCTTCCCAATGTATCTTCCCTGAAATCCTTCAGATCCAAGAAAGACATCCCCTTTTTTCCACTTGTTCTTCAGTCCTTGGCCACCAGCTGTCTTTCCCACACTGTTAATTAGGGCTGCCACGATTAATCGACTAGTCACGATTACGTCGACTATTAAAATCGTCGACAACTAATTTAATAGTCGACGCTTCGTTTGAAGCTTTGTAAGATCCCAAAAGACGCAGGAATAAGTTGTAGGATTTAAGAGTGTAATAACGGACTGAAACAGAAGATGGCAGCACTGCATGTACAAAGATGCCAGCTGCCGTTAAACCCCGAAGAAGAAGAAGCTGTGTCCCAGAATTCACGCCCAGCTCAGTTTACAACAATGGCGGCAGCTAGTTAGTTTTAATATTACTCTTATTATTCTTTCTGGGTCACAAAATAAACGTTTAACATATTTTCAGGCGAGAATGTAGCTGTGTAAACCTCAAATATCTGCTCAGTTTATCAAGACACCACATATTTTCAAAAGCGCTCCGACGTTTTCGGAGATGTCTGTTAGCCATCAGCTAGCTCGATAGCTAGCTGGGGGCTAGGCTAACTAGAACCGTGAGAACACCGGACTCCCGGCAAATCGTTTTCAAACCCACCGCTGTCTTTCGCTACTCAGGTTAAACATGATATATAAGTCACTTAGATAACTTCAAAATGTTATTGTTTGGCTTTTTTTAGTATTTTATTGGTTCCTGATTAAATCGGTTTGGCTGAGATTAAAGTTAGAGTTTTTACACAGCTGAATAAACATCAAGCAGATTAAACTCCATTGAAACAATCTGCAAATGTCATTAAAATTTGATTTAAAAATTTAACTCTCATCTTGTCTTTATTTTTAGTTAGCACATACCTTAAACACTTAAAGCTGTAAGCTAATGATAGTTATATAAGAGCAGATGCATGCTGGTGCAATAAGCTGTATGTTTTATGTCCAATGGATGCATGATCTGACTAGTCGACTATCAAAATAATCGTTTGTGGCAGCCCTACTGTTAATATGACTGACTGTTTTTTTTCTTCTTCTACTGTGTTAGAAACTGTTGTTGTTTAGAGATATATGCCAGCTGAATGACATATAGTAAGGGAAGATTTGTATACACTCTGTGACTCTTCTGCTTTTTACAGAGACATCCCAAGAATCCCAGAGTCCTCCCACCCTCCTCTAGAATCTAGTAAGTTTTTATATCACCAGCTTAACAGGCTTTATATTTTAAAATGTGCTTTCAGTTAATGTTTTTTCCTATTATTCATTCTGTTGATCCCTCAGCAGGCTCCAGCTCCTTTGAGTCCCAGAAGATGGACCGTCCATCTATATCCGTGATGTCCCCTACTAGTCCCAGTACTCTCAGAGACATTCCTCTGGTTCTGCCTGGACAGCTCTCTGTGAGTATCAGGAACAAACACAATTAGGTTCATCTAACTGGATATAGATTCAAAAGGATGCTAACTGCCTTTATGCATTGTTACAGGTGAAGCTGTGGTACGACAAAGTGGGCCATCAGCTGATTGTCAACGTCCTTCAAGCCATAGACCTGCCATCCCGACCAGACGGACGACCTCGAAACCCCTACGTCAAGATGTACTTCCTGCCTGATAGGAGGTCAGCTCATTGTGTTCATTTTTACTTATTCAGCATCTCACGAGTATTTCTTCATCTATAGTTTTTATTTTGAACAATAAAAAAAAACATACTGTTCTCCTTCTTGCACACTGAATGAATCCATGATTTCTTCTCTCTTCCAGTGATAAGAGTAAACGACGGACTAAAACGGTGAAAAAGAGCGCTGAGCCCAAGTGGAACCAGACCTTTATTTATTCCCATGTTCATCGGCGAGACTTCAGAGAGCGCATGCTGGAGATCACTGTGTGGGACCAGCCTCGAGTCCAGGAGGAGGAGAGTGAATTCCTGGGCGAGGTGCGTGACAGCCACTGTCCAATCAAAGCCATTTTATTGGTTGAACTGTAAAACTTGTAATAGACACATCAAATTCCCTAAATCCACATTTTAACCTTAGTAGAAGAAACATATGTAAATGGTAAATGGCCTGTGTTTGTACAGCGTATTGTTTACATTTTCAAAATTAAAAAAATAAGGTGGAGATCAACTGAGAAGACCAGTTGCTAGATTTGCTGGACTTTAGGAAGAGGGATGTTGTCCCATTATTGTCTGGTAGAAGACTCCAGCTGCTTTACGGTCCTGGTTCTTCTTTGTGGAACCGTTGGTTTCATGATGCTCCAGATGTTTTTAGTTAGTCTGAACCTCAGGTAGGCCTAATCACTACACAAACTCTTCTACATCTATCTGCGGTATCTATGCTGTTGGAATCGATACAGTTTGGCATCATCTAGATGCAAAATGGAAGGTCTTCCCTGAATGTCAATGTAGATGTCATATAGAGGAAAGCATGCATTGCTCTAAGGCTACGTTCACACTGCAGGCGAAAGCGCATCAAATCCGATTTTTTTGACCCTATGTGACCCATATCCGATCATGGTGTGACAGTGTGAACGGCACAAATCCGATATTTTCAAATCCGATCTGGGTCACTTTTGTATGTGGTACTGAATCCGATACATATCCGATGTTTTAGAAAGCGACTGCTGTTTGAACGGTCAGGTCGCATTAAATTCGTCTTTTACGTCACTGACACAAGACAGACGCCAATTATCAGCGCCAGAGAAGACATTGCGAACGCCTCCTGGCCATCCAGTGTAGATGTCAGTGAAACTGTTGGGAAGACAACGTTGGAGAAACGTGAACATTTTATTTGTACTGTATAATCTGCAGATTCTGACAGAAATCTGCAACTATCCTTTGAAGCAGCGCTCCTCTAATACAGCAATAAGGATCATTATTAGGTTATTTACATTATTATGTAAATAACAAAATAACTTAAAGCAAAAATTGGGAAACATAAAGTCCGAAGTCTTTATATTAATGGGCCATCAGTCAAACAATACTGTTTGCTCTGTATTGTTTGTGTGTGACGTCTTCTTTTGCGCATGCGGGCCGCTTTGAGCGTTCACACTAGAGCGCGTTTGCAGTCGCATTTTATTTGTAGTGTGAACGAGCAGACAAAAAAAATCGGATTTGATCAAAAAATCAGAATTGAGCATTAAGACCTGCAGTGTGAACGTAGCCTAAGACGTGTAGATACTGTTGAGCATTGACAGTGTTTGAACTCTTCTTTAGTCCAGAGGACCCTATTATTTCTAGCTGCACGTCATGATTCTAGTCTGCAAGATTCGGTATTGGACATGTTCATAGTCACTTTCTCCAGTCATGTTTCCCTGCACCTTAATGTGCCAGTACCGAGATCTCGTTCACAGTTTTTCATGTCTTCTTCATAGTCTGTCCACAGTACTTCGTCATAGTTCAGTCCTGGTCTTCATTCATAGCCTTAGTTACTCCCAGTTTAGGTTTTTAGTTTTGTCATTCCCATAGTTTATGGTTTGTTATTTTCCCTTTCTAACAGCCCTGATTAAAGGCTTAGCACAAGTTTTGCCTCCAGCGTCTGTGTCCGCACCTGGGTCCACCAAACATACTCTCCACACGGTCTGCCCTCGCCGGCCGTGACACAATGTTTTAGCCCCTCCCCTCTTAAGCTCCTCCTCTCTTGGCTCTTAAGTAGACTTTCCTCTCATTGGCTGCCTCTCATAAATAGATGGTCAAAACAGCAGGCCAGAGCTGTTTTGGAGAAGAAATGAGAGATATCTGGTCTCACTGACTTCATTCAGACAAGTATAGATCATTTACGTCAATAATTCCAGATAATATAATTACATAAATAATTCCGCCAGCTCCCAAATGTTCCCCAATATCCCATAACTGGAAATCTTGGGATTTTTACTATGTTTTAAATTAAAGACACTTCTGATTACATCAGATGAAGATGATCGCAAGCAACCATAATTTATCCATAAAGGATTTTTTACTTACAGGAGTCACAAAACAGCAACACAAACTTAAAGAAAACAGTAGATAAAAGAATATAAACTTCAAAAGAACTGTTACTCTAAAAGCAATAAGAAAGTGAAAACAGTTTTTATAAATGGTGCAAACATGTTTCTCAAATACCCGTCTGTGGAGAGAATAACAGGGGGAACTGTGAGAAACACCCATCACCCAAAATTTGCTAAGTCTGCCTAACATATGATTTAATTTGTTGTATATTTACTGAATATGATTGCCTGAAGTTTCATTCTCTGAGTGGATGAAACTGATTTTCTTTTAAATGTCTTCACACGTGTGAAGATTTCTACTTTCCATTTTTCTCATGTGCCACCTCCCTTTCTGTCCCCGTCAGATCCTCATAGAGTTGGAGACGGCCTTGCTAGACGACATTCCTCACTGGTATAAGCTCCAGACACATGACGTGTCCTCTATACCTCTGCCACAGCCCTCTCCATACCTCCCACGGAGACACGTCCACGGAGACAGCCCCAGCAAGAAACTACAGAGTATGTGTGTTTGTTTCTTTGCAGGCTGCGTGTCCTTTAACCAACAGTGTTTGAGCGTGGCGGCTAACATTTCCTGTTCTGAGCCTTCTCCAGTGTCCCTCTCAGCGTGGGAGAATCTCTCAACCTTACCCTGTCTTGTGTGTGGGTGTTTTGCGTGTGCGTTTGTATGTGTGCAGGGTCTCATCGCATCATTGATACAGAGTTTGATGATGGTTTGATAGTAGTGACTAAAGGTGGGTGGGGGTCATGGTTATTGAGCGTTTCCTCGTAGTAGCCTGTAGGTGCCCAGCACTGCGTGAGAGAGCATCCTTGTGCATCCTCCCTTCATGTCCTGTGGAAACCTTTTGGGTCTGCTTCTATAAATGTCTAAAAATTTAACCTAAATTAAAATAATTAATTCAACCTGAATCAGCAAAAACACCCGAAAGTATTTTGCAAATCATCACATTTCTTACTGGGGTGCAGATTCTGAATTTTTGCGTGAGGCTGCATGAGCATTTTCTCCTCTTTTGCTGGGTCTTAGAAACACCGACGCACTGAGTGCATGCTGCACTGCAGAGCTGCAGTAGTTCACTGCCATTCCACTACGTCTCCTGCAATCCTGCATGCTTCTATTCCTGCTCCTTACTTCACCGAAAGCACACCGAACACAGACAATAGAAGACATTTTAGCTACAGCTGCTTTGCTGGCTGCCTGTTTCTGCCCTCGCTTCAGTTCCAGTGTGCATTGATTTAGACATTAATGCAATTTTATTTAATTTTTTTTAGTAGCCTTTAAAATGCCACAAGCATGATCAGGATACTATTTGAACATTACTATGATTTTATTTTATTTTCCTTGTCATTTTGTTTTGCTTCAAATAACAGAAACACAAGCTCTGTACTACAATACCCACAATTCTTAGCCACAGCTTAAATCGTGCACCACAGGTGATGAATTCATTCAATCAACTATTCATTCATTGGCCAAAAAAAGTGTTAATTTTAGTTGCAGTGCAAGTGTATACCTAACTGCATCTTGAGAGTCAGTTTTTATACATAGGTTTTTGGGTTTTTTTGTACTTATCCAACCAGCGATGCTTCCTGTGTATTCTTAGAAGCTCCCCAACTGGCTGCTACCTTTAATGATCCATACAAGACATGACTGAGACCTTCGCCTCACTTCACTTTGCACAGTTCTGTTTCACATCCTGTCGTTCATATTTAAAGCTAGAGTTGGCAGACGTCTAGAAAGACCAAACCCCGCCCCCAAAAACACCAAGCCAATGTCTCGGTGTCTCTGCAGAACACAAGTGGGTGTTCATCAACCGTCAGAGGAGGACGAGCAAAGTGACCACTGGCCTCTGCGCTCTACACTCCCGTCCCAGAATCTTGTCAGATTGTTGTATACCATTTCCAGTAATTCCCACGTACGGTTAAATCAAAGTAAAGTTTGCAGTTTTACATCTTTGCATTGGTGGCCAAGAGTATTTTCTGTATCATTAACCATTAATGAAACTTTTAAATCGTAGCATGTCACATGATCCCAAATGTGAAGAGGTCATAAGCCATACACCCCTCTCCTTTCACCCTATGTTAGCTTGAACTGGCCCCGACCCTTCTGTGGTATGAGAAAATGAACGAATGGGTGAAGAGATCACACTAAATTGGGAGCAATGTCTTGGCACACCACTCAACCATTCCATATAAGGTTAGGTTAGGGTTAGAAGCAACGTCGAGGATTTCTGCCAGCCTAGTTAATGGTTCAGGGATGGCGTCACTGTTTTTTGACTCCTTAATGAAATGTCCTGCAGCCCCCTCTCTCCTATAACTGTCCTAACTCCACCCCCATCAGACAAGCTTCAACATATATAGGCTATACATTAGGGCTGGGCGATATGGCCTAAAATCCATATCGCGAAATAATTTGAAGCACGTGCGGTAATGATATATATCGCGATATATTCTTTTCTTCTGTATAACATATTTTCCACACTATAAGGCACACTTAAAATCCTTTAATTTTCTCAAAAATCGAGTGTGCCTTATGTATGAATTCTGGTTGTGCTTACTGACCTCGAACCGATTTTGGTGTGCAGAAATCTGTTAAAAAAAGCTTCGCGGAGTAATCTGGGTCAAAAAACTCTGTCAGCTTCAGGTCCCACAGTTAAACGAACACTAAGAGTTAAAAACGGTCTAAATTCTTTCATCTTTAATAAAATCATCAGCGTTGCTGCTTTACCAGGTGTAACAATTAAGTTTAACATCCAGGCATCCATGAAAACAGAATTTATTAAATTTAACGGAGTTAGAAGTTAACAGGAAGTTAGCTCGCTAGTTTACACCTAAACCTGACATAGCATGTTCTGACTTAGAGATTTTTGAAACTAATTAAAACGTACAGCTCTGCTACCACTTCCAACATAAATGAAGACAGAAAACTAAACAGCAGTGACGTTTGCAGGGTTACTGAAGTTAGACTAGCTGGTATATAATGTTGTGCTACGTGATTGCTAGCGACACAGCTATGTTAGCATAACATTAGCATAGTGAAGCTATGTTAGCATAACATTAGCACAGTGAAGCTGGAGGATGAACGCCAACTTTCTTTCCACTTGATAAAAGTTAACATGAGGGATTCTGGTGGTCAGGGACAAATGCAATCACATAGCAGGATGCTATACACGGCCAAACTTCAGTCAGGAGAACAACTGAGATTATTCATCCACAATACGAGGTTAGTTACTAATATACTGCAACAACATGGGAACAGAGCAGCTGCGAGAGAATTCAACATTAATGAATCAATGTTACGGAAGTGGAGGAAGCGCAGTTTTTGGCTTTCCCCATATTTCAAAAGTGCTTCATCTCTTTGCTATGACTGTCGGCATAATTTGCAGATGATAATGGTTGTAGCCGCTGCGATGCTATCGACCAAAACAGGCACAGCTTGATGACATCATCAACATGCGCTATCGCGATAGAGCGGTATAGTCAAAATCTCTATCGTTGGCCAAATTTATATAGTTTCTATCGTATATCGTTTATATCGCCCACCCCTACTATACATATGCTCCAGCAGCCAGAAGGCCATCAACCAGCTACATCAAGACCATCACAGAAAATTTAACTTAGCATCTTACCAATCCAGGGAGCAATGAGAGGTGCTGAATATAGTTTGTCATTGCTCCGTGGTGATGGTTAATATTCGCTCCTGAGATGAGATGTTTTAGTGCATTAAATGTCCCTTTTTTGGGCTGCTTTGCAATGTACGTAGTTTCTGTCGGTGGAATAGCCACTTTTAATTCAGGAATATCTGCCACTTAGTAAAGGGAAGTTCCTATGAATTAGGGCCAATTAGAGTGGCTTCTCTTTGACCTGTGATTGGCCAGAGTCTCCCATCACAAAGCCAGGAGGAGGTGGAGAAGTGTAGGTTTCTCTCACACAACAGGAGATGTTTTTTTTTCCTGTAAGACTGAAACATTACTGCCGATCTCAGCTTTAAATGAGGCGAATGCTCTGTTACTGCATTTTTTTCTGTATCATGTGACTTACTATAGCTTTGTAGGCTTGCAACTGTAAATGTCTGATCTGTCATCTCATCAGCCACTTCATGGGATTAAAACAAGCTGAGCTCATTTGCAGAAGCAGTCACATGACCAGCTACACTGCGTTTGCAAGCTGCTTATTTGCCTGTAAAACATCCAGATGTGATGTTTTACAGTCTGTAGGTGAATGGCACCTGTAACGGTAGCGAGTAGTATTGACTCATTACAACTGGTGCACCCTTACCTAAGGACACGACTAATGCCTGGATGTGTGTGAGTGTTCGTATCCCTCCTGTGTGTATGTTATATCTGTGTGAATCTTGAAACGTGTATTTTTGCTTGTTTTGCACGTGTTTGTGTGTCCACACTGGATCTGTGTGCGGGTGCAGGCGCAGAGCGTAACTCCAGGGAGAGAGAGCGGGGCAGCACGTTGGCTGTGCCCGAGCAGCAGCGGCCCGTCCAGCACCGCTCGCGCTCGGTGTCGCCTCACAGAGAGGACACGTGCAGAGCTCGGTCTCGGCCTGCACACGTGCCCATGCAAAGGTGAGTTACACCGGCAGGTGGGGGAACCCTAAAGTAAAGCTTGACGTTGCTTGTTAGTTTGTGGACTGCAGCTGCGAGGATTACTGCTCGACAAGTCCGCTGCTGCATTGTTCTGGTCACGGCAGATGGCTGCCCTCTTTTGAGCCTGTTGGTTTCTTCCTGTTAAAAGGGAGTTTTTCCTTCCTACTGTCACTGCTCACAGGGTGTCGTCTGATTGTTGGTGCTTTCTCTCTGTTATTGTAGGGTCTCGATCACTTTTAGCCAACTGTTTGTGTTATTTGGTGCAGATAAATACAAAATAAAACCAGTATCGGTACCAAATAAAAGAAGATTTATTCATAACACACAGGAAAAAAGTGTTAATGATAAAAGTTAATGAGTTAATGATAAAAACGATTTAAAAAAATAACGATAAAACCCCTGAAAACCATAAATTTCACACACGAGCCTCAACTCTCACGATCCGTGGCCCCGGGATTGGGGACCGCTGCACTAAACCATCTGAGATGTGACGTTACCAGATTCCCTGCTGGTTCTTTTAGTTACTAAATCAACATAAAATAAAATAATAAAATATAAAATGTTTATTTAGTATTTTATTGTCACTATTTGCTTTTGAATTTAAGCAGAAATCAAGAAAAAAAATTGATTTAAAAAAACCAAAATGAAGCTCAGGGCTCAGCCTGAGCGAGGCTGCTGTGTGTAACAAATGATTTAACAGTAAAACTGTAAACAGTACAGCTGTGTAACGCAGGCGGGACAGGGCCCAGAATGCAGACTCACCGAGACGGGACTTAAACTCCAAAATGCAGCTTTATTTACTGGGAGAAAAAGCGACACAAAACGAAAAAGTGAAACCTAAACACACGGGGAACACAGCTGACACGAATTAACGGGACGCCACAGGGGAAGCAGAAGTTGGCTGTATCCCAATTCAGGGTCTGCAGCCTCAACGATCCTCAAGGGCCGCGTACTTAAAGACCGCTAAGGCCGGAAGTGCGAGGCTTGTGAAATGGGACGGTCTAGCCTCCGTTGCGCCGCCCAGGTTGCCTAGCAACCATGATACTAACAGCTGGAAACGTTTCATACAGCTTTGTTTGACAGAAATGAAGGAGAAAATCTTTTGTTCATTTGTTTGTTTGTTTCTACATGAGCTTTGATCATTCTCTGTAAGATTAAGCTCAGCTATTGAACGGCGTATATTTTAAAGTAAAGGCTTTAAAACCAAGTTAGTACAAACGTCACTAATGTCACATGACTTTGCCGACATGTGGCCAACAGTAATGTTTTAATGTTCTTCGTTATTAAACATTTGCACATAAATAAGTGACATAATATTCAGTACTTACTTAAAGTTTACTCTTCCGGCGCCCCTCATCCGCCGTTTTTTTTCGGCAAAATTATCAACACCCACCGCCGCGCTATGCATTCTGGGATATGTTGGGCCACGAAGTCTACACCGTCACATCCTTAAAATTCAGGGAAATGAAGGACGCATTTGAGGGCCGCATTTCGAGCAGCCTTCGAATCGGGACAGCCTTCGTCGCGTCGCTGTGACGTAAGCGGCCTTAAAATGCGGCCTTTAAGGCTGCAGACCCTGAATTGGGATACAGCCCTAGACACACCGAACATGGAAGCCCCGAGACCTTCACAATAAAACAGGAAACGGAGGAACATGACAGAAATGGAGGAAAGGCAAAGAGGGAGACAAGAGAGACACGGCAGACTGGGGAAACATGGATAAACATGACAGGCAGGGGGAAGATAGAATGAAACAAGGGAAACAAGACGCAAGAACTCACACAACATATAGACACACAGAGGGCAAAACAGAGATGCTAAACAGAACAGCCAGATTTAAAAAGTAGATCGTATTCACCATTCTGACAGATCCCATCCCAGTTTGGGGAATATTTAATGAATTTACTTCTTTGGAGACCCACATATGGATGCTTTTGATGATGCTGTCTATAGATTTCAATAATTGGAACAGCTGGAAGAGACAAACCACCTCAGTTCTTGTTAACATTTCATTAACCCAGGGAGAAGTTCAAATCTAAAATGTTTGACCCACAACATGGGTCACATTTCGTGGGTGGTTGATCTGGAGATTTTTTCTGCTTTTTTCCCACAATAATAAGAGTTGTACATCAGTGTCTAATCACACTGGGTAATGTATCCTCTCTCCAGGAAACCGTCAGTGAAAAACACATAAAACTAAAACAGCAGAGAGCTAAATATAACCAATGCAGAATACGGAAGCATAAAACAATAATCAACAAAAATAATAAAAAATGTAAAACTACAAAACCCCAAAACGTGCCAAACTCAAAACTCTGGGCCCAAGACTCAGGGACCTTAACTGATACGCTAAACCAATCTATAAACCAGAAAACACCACAACAGAGCACAGCTGACAGAAAATCATTAGCTGTGTAAATTTGTGAGTTAATGTATTTGTTTCCCTTTGCACGCTCAGGCTGCATCTGAAATGTCAAATCGACATCTTAGAGCTCTGAAACTTCAAACTTTTAGCTCTTCGGTGCGCTCAGCTCTGATGCTGTCCCGAAGCCAAACGAAGAGCGACAAATCACTTGTGTTTGAAAAGATCGTTACTCATTGAATTTTTGGTGATAAATAACCAACAAATGGACTAATTGACTTTGTAATGTGCCCTAGTCGCTCTTCTAGCTTGTGTTCAGCACAGCAGTTGCTATGGTAAAAGACATCCACCTTCCTGGTACTGAAAACTCTGACTTTAGGCTCAACATACCCAAACAACACATTAATCTCGCTTTGCAGTGCAGGCAGCATTTACCTAGAACGTTTCAATCTCAGCTCTTACCCCTGCTCATCGTGTCTCTACATCAAATCTTCAGTCAGGTCTCAGTAAAGTGAGAATAAACACGATAAAGTCACAACTTTATAGTTTAGACTGCACTCATTTTCACATTACATATAGAAATGACATGTTTTCTCATCATCAGGAGTTTGGATGAGATCCACCAGAACCGCCACCACTCCCACTCGCCCTCCCATTACCACGAGCCCCACTTGGAGCACCAACGCTCAGGTGACTCGGACTACGAGTACTCTGAGGACAGGTAACCTGTTGTTGGAATCTCCTGGGATCTTCAGGATGAGGGGCGGGGCAGTGAAAATCTCTAGTTGACTTTTTTTTACTTGTAATGAAAGAAAGATTGACACATGTCAGATCAATGGTTGATTCTCTAACAGCGAAACTGGCCATCATCAAACATGAACTTCTGGGGCTTTGACACAATTATATATATTTCTCAAAGGCTGAATATTGTTTTTGTTTATGTGTGTGTAATGTGATCTTGCCAAACTATTTTCTACTAATACTACTAACAGAGTGAAACTACCCATATGGAAAAGAAATAGAAAAAAACTTGTGGTAAATGTTGAAGTTTATTTTAAAGTTTAGGGTTCCTTCACACAGAACATGGCATGTGCTGCACTTGCATGTGTATGAATACTGGACCTCTGTTCTTCTTTGCATTAATTAAAAAGATTTGTTAGACATGTAGAGCAACAGAAAGAAACACAAGCTGTGTTTACACACTTGTACGTCCACTCGACTGTTAAAACACACCCGTGTACTGCTGGTGCCGTGGTTCTGGGTTAGAGTTATGTGCAAATAATTTCTTTATTTTCTCAGTTTTTACACTGATTCAAGTTTTACTTCCTGTTGTATCGCACGCACAGCACTGATATTTTACTTCTGAGTCGCCAGATTGTGTCTTTGATGGTCAGATGGTCTTTTTGCTGTTAAGCAGTTTCTGGGAATCCTCGTGTGTATCTTGGGTTTCCTTGCATGTGGAGGTGTTTATGAATGACTTGGGTTTTTGGAGAGTTTCTTTTTTTCCTTCCTTTTCTTAGATTTTTTTGCCCCACATGATGCAAATTTAGGATTAAGGATTTGGATTTGGGCAGATTCCACCACTTTGAGGAAAAATGGGCTTCTGTGGTGGTCCCGACTCAAAGTGTGTTGTTGTATAATTGAGTGAATTGAGATGCTGGATGCTTCAGTTTCAGATTGCAGCAGTGCAGTTATTATTAATAATAATAATAATAATAATAATGGATTGGATTTATATAGCGCTTTTCAAGGCACTCAAAGCGCTTTACAATGCCACTATTCATTCACACACACATTCACACACTGGTGGAGGCAGCTACAGTTGTAGCCACAGCTGCCCTGGGGCAGACTGACAGAAGCGAGGCTGCCATATCGCGCCATCGGCCCCTCTGGCCATCACCAGTAGGTGGTAGGTGAAGTGTCTTGCTCAAGGACACAACGACCAGGACAGAGAGCCCGGGGATCGAACCGGCGACCTTCCGGTTACTGATACGCTTCCCAACCCCCTGAGCGGCGACCGTGGCTTATTGTCTCCTTTATATCTTTAAATCTGTTTACTAATAAAAGTGGCCTTTTTTGCAGTTTCTTCATGCAATATAATTGTAGGAAATTAAATCAAGTGCACATTAAATGTGTGCGAGTGTGGCTGTTTACGTAGACACTTATGTGCACCGAATAGTCTCACGCTGATCGCGGCAAATTGTGAAAATACAACAACAAAAGTTGTTGAGCCTTTTACGACACGTAATACTAAACTCTTCTAAGCTAAAGAGAATTTAACAGCCCTGCTTGATAAGAACATGCCGCTGTGCTGACGATGTATTCTACGGAGCCCCACAGGGGACATGGGAGAAAAAAAATTAAGACGGACTTTTGCGAGATCTCGTAAAAGTTTTGCGAGATCTCGCAAAACTAACTCGGGAACTCGCAAAACAAACTCGGGATCTCGCAAAACAAACTCGGGATCTCGCAAAAGTTTTGCGAGATCTCGCAAAACAAACTCGGGATCTCGCAAAAGTTTTGCGAGATCTCGCAAAAGTTTTAGCCGCATTCCCGTTAGCTTCAAGCTAATGGGAAGAATGCGGCTAAAACATTTGCGAGATCCCGAGTTTGTTTTGCGAGATCTCGCAAAAGTCCGTCTTAATTTTTTTTTTCTCCCATGTCCCCTGCGGGGCTCCGTAGTATTCAAACCATGCAGAGCAATGCTGTGCAAAAAGTTGCTGCAGTTCAGGAAAGAACCTCAGTGAACAGGAGAGGAGTGAAAAATTTGTTATTCAAGCAAAGACAGATTATTTTAGTTTCCACAAATACATCAACAGTGTCAACAGTGCATCTGAAAGGAAATGCCACACTGTCACGTGTGGAGAGGAAGCAGCTGGTCGCTGTGCTTCGTGCCTCGTCACAATGGCGGCTGCTATACTCTGTGCTGCTGCTGTTGATGATAATGACTCACAGAAACGTGTTTTACTACAGTCCAAACACATAAAATGTAAAACTGCATTTATGTTTGCACAACCTTGCACCAAAAACATGATGGAAATTTCCATTTCGGAGTTGCAGACTCCAGATTCATTCTGAACGATCTCACCGGCGCCCACAGAGTGGGAGTTGGTCAGTGTTTTGAGGTTTTTTTGGGCTATTCTTGCTACTGCAGCCACTGAATGTGGAAGGTGTAGAGCTTTTCTGCTGTTAAGCCATCATAGACAGTGCACAGCCCCCTTTTCATTGCAGAGGCACTTTTGGACTCAAAATAGAAAGTGCACACCGTAGTGGCGTTGCATGCCACTTTCTTAAGAGTTGTTTGTAAACCATGAGTATTTACTACAGGAGTGTACGCACAGGTTTATTCTAAGTCTTTTCCATATGGGATTCTCTGCTGTTGAACGGAGACTTGATTGAAATCTCAGATTTATGATTTCCTGGTTTCTGTCATTCATAACTTCACTTTACCTGTCTGAGTTGCCATCCTCTTCTTTTGTGTTGTTTTTCATTTGTTCACCCATCGTCATGCCAATGACAGTGAGGTCCTGGAGATGCACAGGTCTATCCGGGGCGGGAGTGCCGAGTGCCTGCACACAAACAGGTAAAAAGAAAAAGAGTAGCTGTCATCGTTTCCATTTTCACTATACTTTAACAACTCCATCTTAACTCTTAAAGTTGGCCTTTTTAATGCAAAAGGAACATGCTGGTTATGGTTATGTCTGTTATTTCTGCTTTTCTGCACATGCATGAAGACAAAAGTGTCACGAGTAGTTGTAGCACACATAAATTCAACTGTCTCGTAACAGTGTATGCGGGGATTTGAGCCCCGCTCGGCACCTGACCTCAAAGAAGGCAAAGCTTTGTGAATAATTTCTTTTATTTCATTTTTTTGTTGCCTTGGATGTCTTCTCTACATAACAGCAGTTATGGATTGTCTTTCCACTTTTTTCTTGTCTTCCTTTACGTGCATGATCTCCGCTCATACAACAAGGAGCGTAGGTAGATACAGCAACACCCTCCCCCCCAAAATGCCCCTGTTAGTAAACGGTATCCATAAAGACATTTACAGGTAAGCTTTTAGCGTTAAAGGCAGTCCTGCAAACCCTTCTCTGTGCCTGTCCAGCTTTCCCAGACTCATTTGTGGAGTTGGTGGGCCATTTATTCGTGGCAGTGATCTCTCAATGCAATAAATGCCCATATGTCTCCCCAGCCGCTGTGCTGATTGTGCGTGCTGTGGTCGGAGTGTGTGCCAAGTTGCTTTGTCATGGTGCCGCTTCAGTGAGATGTGTTGCTTTCCCATCTGCATTACACAATCTTTTACATGAGCACACTGCTAATCTTACATGTGTAGCCCATCAACTACAAATCATAAAAGAAACACAATTGGAGTAATTGAAGTTTCTAGTAATGCTGTGTGAGGGTCTAGCAGAGCTACTCTGCACACTTTGCACGGGCAGCTCACCTGAACCAAACAGTGAGTCTGGAGATATTCATGTGTGAAAACAGCTTGGGTGACGGGTGACCAAAACTTTTAGGGCCAAGGATCCATTTAGGGACACAAAAGCATGATTGTAACACCAGTTTAGCTATTTGCGACTTCCCCTTACTCGATGGTTTGGACGGACTGCAGCCAGCTGAACGTAAAGAATGAAATTACTGATTAACCCTTTAAGACCTACCATAGAACCAAGTCCGCCAGAGCTTATTATATTATTACATGCTGTGGAGCCATTTTTTGGGAGCATTTCAAGTTGCTACACATCAATACAACCATTATAGCCCAAATTTTAATAATATGTCTGCATTAAGTGCATAGTAATTACATAAATTGCAAAAAAGTGCAATAAACTACAAAAAAATTGAAAATCGTTTTTGTTTTTTTAACATATATTTCTAGTTAGAGAAATTTAAGAGGCTTATCCCTCAAAACTGTAAATACAAAAAAGTTGCACAAAATAGTTTCCCACCACAGGAAATTTATTTTGAGTGCCTTCATAGTTTTATTTTTGAAATACACCAATTTTAATATACTGCAGGAAAAACGAAAATAAATATTATTGTGCAAATTTGCAAAAAAGCAGCATATGCATCAAAATAAACTATTTCCAGCAGTGCAATATGAGTCCTAAGCATCCCAGAAACGACACAGAAAGTCATAAAGTCAAAGATAACTTTTAAAAACACCAGTATAGGCTCATGAGGCCCTGATGGTAAAAAACTACATTTCCGCTAAAATGGCGTCACTTCCAGTTTCGGGCAGGTCATGGCGGACATGCGATAGTTCGCGCTGACGTCTATTCCAACGTAGGAAGTGTTATGAACAGCTGATCGGATCGGCAATGCGTGTTTCTGGAATATTATGTTTTTGTTACTTCAAGCACTTTTTATGCAGTTTTTGCAAAACTATATGTGGAAGGAAACTGTGACCTGGGACAAGCTGATGGCACAAGATGTAAGTACAACTCCTCCGGTTTCATATGCAAAAAAAAATATTGCGCTAGCTCACGTGGTTGCAGAGCTACCGGGATTTAAAAATAGTTACGCAAAACAGAGCGTGCTGCTCTGACCGGCTTTAAAGGGTTAATGATGATGATGTAATTGGCCCTACAATTCTGTTGGAGGGCACAGTGGGGTTATTTTAATGCTGTAAATGATTCCCATACATATACAAATTTATGATTTATAACAACTTATTTTTTAGGCCCCTTGGCTTTCCTGAATCTAACACAACATCAACAGAGAACAAACTGAACTTGCTAAACTTTTAATTACTGTCGTTACTTTTATTCAACCAAGAAAGGAAACTCTTGACATTAACACTCTTTTGCTGGAGTGTCCTAAACCAAGACAGGCAGCATTAATCCGTCTACTTTTTGGATGGATGGAGAAACTGAAGCTCCCAAAGAAAACCCACTTAAATTCTCCACAGAAAGTCCCGTCCTGGGTTCGACCCCTTTTACTGTGAGGTAACAGTGCAGACCACTGAACATTTAAATAGCATTTTAACTCGATTTCTGTCTTCCTCCATGCTAATTAGAGCGCTGGCATTAGCATTTAGTTTAAAAGTGCTGTGGCTAAATGAAGCCGAGATGGGCTGTTAGCCTGTCTGTAGACCCTTAGGAGGCTTACAAACAAAAGAAAGTAGAAATGTGGAGAATGGAGATTGCTTAATGTTAAGAACTTTCACAACTTGTAGTAATCTTATGCAAAAACCATTGTTTGCCTCACAAAGTGTCCGCTTACCAGGTTAAACTTGGGGGCAGTGCCATTTAAGTGCGTACTAGCAAGGGCTTGTTGCCTGTTGTGTATTAGCATGAAGGGTTGCTAATAGTTATGACTAGGGATGGGTACTGGTATCACCGGTTCTGACATAAACGGTAGTAACCAGACCGAAAAGCAGCGCACATTTCGGTGCTTTTTTTTCCTGAGATGTGACACACTTTGAATTCTAGCCAATCATTTCACGTTTCCGAGGATAGTAGGCGGGTCCAGGTACGTACGTTCTTTTAGAGCAGAGCTACAGATTAAAATGCCCAAGGCGAAGCGTCAAAGTCTGGCTGTACTTCACAGCAAAATATGCAAACTCAGCAGCTGCAACAAGTGCTTTAAGCTGATACTGTGATACTGTCAAAGGAGGTAACACCTGGCGACGGATAGCGTTTTTTTTAAGCCGAAAAATGCGCCGTATTTGATAGCTTGCTGCGAGACCTCACACCGAGCACATCTAGTGTGGTGCCTGTTATCGGACCCGGAGTTAGCAACATCCCCAAAAACCTGAAGAGGAGAGTCCTGGCCCCTAGCCCTGCCAGTGTAGCAGAAATGATGAGGATGATGATGCAGCAGCAGCCGTTCTTCTCTGCGTGAGTAGCTTAATGTTGTTTGTGTGTAATTTACGTTGAGTAGGCTAACCACGTTATTACATTAATGCATGTAAGGTGAACTACCAAACACCATCATAGTTACATGCGGCTGTCTTCTTGTTTGATGGCAGATACTCCCTTCACCCTGGCCAAAAAGGCTAAAATGACCAAAGAAAAAGTGGAAAACAGTTAAACATGAGAGGTTTTTGGACAAAGTTTGTGTTTTTTCCATTGTTTAAGCTGCTTCCAGCCAAGAGTGATACCATATATGCCCCATAGCTGCAGAAAAGGCTAACATTGTTATCTTTTTACAAAAACACAGCTGAACATGAGAGGTTTTTGGACAAAGTTTGTGTTCTCCATTCTTTAAGCACCGGTTTGAGCACCGGCACCGTTTCAAAAGTACCGGTTTGGCACCGGTATCGGATAAAACCTAAACGATACCCATCCCTAGTTATGACAGTTAATTCCTCCACCAGAGCTCATAATGTCCACTAGTGACCAACTTTAACTAAAGAGCACAACAATTGGTTTTAGTCTTATTTAAAGGAACCTGATGTTTGTCTCCATCAAGTCTCATGAAAAAACCTGAATGATGCTAACAGCTGTAGCTTGGCTTGGGTTGAAGTTGCCAGAGTATCCTGATGATGACTGCTGGTTAAATGAAACCTGAGGATGCTTTGCAGCTGATGGGCTAACACACACGAAGTAACATCATTTTTCAGATGCTGATGATGGAATCAGAGAGTGTATGTATGTAGTATCTGCTTACTTTCCCTTTTTCCTGCTTCTGACTGCTTTCACAGAACAGTAAACGCTCATATATGTTTTGAAATATATTATTTCAGTGTCTCTCCAACATTTAAAAGCTAAAATGTATTCCACTCTGTATAACTTGGTGTAGCTTAGCCCCAAAAGTTTGAAAAACAGGGGGGAAGCATTCAAAAATCCTCACTTACAATCTGACTACAGCAAAGATGGTAGTAAAGGTAGAGCTCTTTAAGCAGATTCATTACAGTTGACTGGGGACATGTCCAGGTGACCAGTGCGGGGGAAATAGTGAGACTTGCTTCAAAGGTCTTTGGGGGACACGATGGGTTTTATGTGGACATTTCATGCAGGAGAAGTTCCCTCCATTTTTGTCTGTTCTGCTCTGATAACAGCGCGTGCATCCTATAGATCTGCTGCAGCTCGGTTTCCTCGCCACGTGTCGCCTCTGCAGCTTTAGATTGTGTTACGTAATCGGTGTTACATGTAATCTTCCTGTACGTATGTGTGCGGGGTCGATCCACCAGAGAATCTCTACACTCGGCTCTCTGAAGTCGCAGACTGTATGTAGCTCATCTCGTGGGCACGATGCTGCAGGAAGCCTTTTAATGGAGCTGTTACATAAGCTGTGGATAGGATGCATTAAAGCTTCCCTGCTTTATGTTGCCATGTAAATGTTCTTCTTCATTTGTTAATTTCATGTTGTTTCCCCTTCCTGCACTTATTTGGCTTGTTTCTGTCAGTCGTGTGTGTCATTTTTGTTTTCCTTTGCCTCTCTTTGCATGCGGGTCTTTCCCCACCCACTGTGGGCGGGGTTTCTGGCACACAGCTCCACCCTCCCCGCATGCCTAAAGAGCAAGCCGCCCCACAGGCAGGAGGGGGGCAGCGCCTTGCCCCGTAGCATCCTCACACACCGTGTGCTCAGGTTCACTGATGAGGTCACGGTTAGGTAAGAACACACCCACTTCACATGTCCTCCCGCCATTGGTCCTCTCGCCACCCAGACCTGCTTCTTTTTCCCTTTGGAGCGTGCGCTGGTAAAAGCAGGGTGTTACTCTTAAGCTCTTGTTGCCGTGTCCGTGTCAGGCGTTTGGCCTCGAAGCGTCATGCGCGACGTCATGCCATGGCAACGAGCCGGCCATCTGTTGATAGTAGCTGTTGTCAGCAGCATGATGTGACACGACACAGACGTGCAGCGGAGCTCTGCTCTCCTCGCTCGCTCCCAGACACACAAACCCTTCTCCCGTGTAGACCTGGTTCCCATGACAACCTCCCATCCGAGTGGTCTCACTCTGCGAGGCCGCGAGGAGTGACTGGCGGTGATAAATGGAAACGCAGCATCAGAGCCATTACCGTTTTAATGCGCTGTCTCATGGCCTCCCTTCTTCTCTCTTTGTCTCTCACTTCTTGTTACCTTTCTTCTGATTTTCTCTGGATTTTCTTTGTCCCCCTTTCTCTCATCAACCCTCCCTTTTTACTCGCTCGCCTCATCCTTTCTCTTTCTCCCTCCATCTTCACTCTTTGCCTTATTTTGTTACCTTTCTTTTGACTATTTCTGCTGTATCTCTTGTTCCCCTTCCCACTCATCATCACCTCGCCTCCTCCTCGCATCCTCTGTCCCTGTGCATCTCTGTTTCTCTCTCTGCTGCCCCGTTGTGGCGGTGCAGCGACCTGCAGCCGTCGTTGGACAGAGTGAGGAGCGCCAGCACCACGTGTCTGAGACCAGACTTTCACTCTACTGACAGAGACAGGTATCAGAAGAACATGCACACCATCACCTCTATCTGCACTCTTTTTCTGATGGAGTCATTCAACTTTTTGGGTGTTAGGATGCTGCATGTCTCCACTTCCCTTCACATCATGTGCCCCTTTCATACATGAGTAAATTCGCCATTATACACCCTCATTTAAAAAAAATAACCCAACTCAAACTATCTAGTCGTTTGCATATCTCAGTTCGTTTAAGATAAGATTATAAACCACAAAGGTCCCAGCAAGCATAACTGAGTGCAGCTTCTCTCAGATATTCTTTGCAGATATGCTTATTCAGTTTCTTCCCAAGAGTCATAGACTAAGATTGATTCCACCCTGCAGTCAGTAAACAGAAAAAAAAAATGGCAACATGGATGCTGTGCATTTATTTATTTATTTCCAAATAATAAGGTGAGGATAAGGAGAGAGATCGCCAGTAAATCAACAGCTTCACCTTCACACTCATCCCTTTCTGTACGTCTCTACCTGAGCTAGTAATCCACCGTTTCCCATTGGAGAATCCTGGCCTCAGACTTGGCGATGCTATTTCTTATCCCAGCTTCTTCAAACACAGCTGCAAACTGCCCCATTGTAAGCTGGAAATCCATTGAGCAGGTCCACATAGCCGCAAAAAGCTGACAATCGCTGTCATCTCATAGAAATTCTGTCCGTACCAATTATCACGAGCCCCGGTGGAGTCTGATTGCTGGTATAACTGCTGACCGAGCTCTTGTTAGGAACATATAGGGATGCAACAGCTGGTGACACCATGTTTGATCCTCTGTAGTCTGTGAGGAAGGTTTGATTTTACAGACGCAACAAAAACTGTTCTTATAATTCGAGTTCTTCTGGTATTTTTACCACCGTGTCAGTTTGTTTGCTCACAGAAACGTCTCTGTGGAGCTTTTACCTGATGTTGTGCCATGAAGTTGAAAGAAGCCTTCACTGTCCCTTTCCTCACTAACAACCTCTCTCCCACTGGGATGCTCCTCCTCCCTCCCACCTTCCCACCCCTCCAGGTGTTCCAACTCTTTGCCCCGAACGACTCCCCCAAGCCCCAGGATCTTAGTAGAACACGTGGCCCCTGAGGAAGACAGGTACACCGGGTCCACCCCCCTGTGCCGACCCCCCGACACTTCTGCTTGCCTGCTCATACGTCCCTGAACTCTCACTTGAAAGCCTTTCCTGTAGCCTGAAGCTTGTCCTGTAGTGATATGTACACCGTAGATCTCGTGATCAGCACCGCTTCCAACCCTTTTCCTGTAAATATTTGTTGTCTAAGGCTGTCTAATCTCTCCTTTGTTGTGCTGCACCTGCTTCTCTCTTCTGAATTTCTTCACTTCTCTGGCTTGAAAGCACTTTTGCAGCTATGCAACTTCCATAAACCAATAGAAAGACTGAGTTTGAACCCTTTTATAGTATTTCTTGCCCAGAGCTCAGTTGGGCCATTCTCTGCATCGCCATTTTCCACATCGTGTTTGTTTTTCTTCCTCTCTCTCTGTGGCCGCTGTGTGCCAACACAGGCAGTCTAACAGTTCTCCAGGTCCAAACTGTCCAAAGGGCAGCAGAAAAAGCCTGGAGGGGGACAGGTAAGATCATTCATTCATTCATTTACCTGTGTTTCCACCTCATAATCCCTTCCTTTTTCTCCAGAGGGATCATATTTAACCATCTGTACCTTTTGGTCATGTGTGGAATTTTCTTTTTCTTGTTCAGGTCTAAGAAATCCTCAGAAAGACCTTAGATATAAACACATGAATCCATATTTGTGATTTGTTTTGTACAGTAAATGGAGCTTCGCTGACAAAAACTGGGTTTCTGTGTTTTATATGTTTGTCCAATCTTCCCTTCAGTGTTGTGTACTTGCGCACCTCTGGATTGCTTCAGGCACACATCACAAAAAAGAGCCACACTTTTCTCTCAAAGACCTCGCACAATGCACAAGTCTGGAAAATTCAAAAAACAGCGAGCATGGTTCTGGCTCGGACCCTGCTGACTTCTCTGCTGAAGATAGAAGGCTATTTGGGAGGGTGTCGTTTTTGTTTGTTTTTTAATCATCTTAAACATTAAAGTGCAGTCAGTTTGACCCAGATGATGATGCTCTCCATCTAAACTCTACAGTGAAATTAGAGATCAGTGATGTGAAAATAGAGCTGAAGATAGAGGCAGTGCTGAAAGCGGCTCAGAGGTGCATGATGACACGGCCTTGAAGAACAAAACAGCTAAATTTAACTCGGGTCAAGTTTTTGATTGTTTTCTTGTATTATATTAGGGGTTTTTTTACGTTTCATAATTGTAATATGTTAAGCCCACCAGCTCTTCCTCTGTCTGAAACAAGCTGGTTTAGCCCCGCCTTCTGTAAGCTGACTTTTTCTGATTGGCTGCCCCTTTAGATTAAAAAAACAAACTGCAGGTGGGCCGATTAGACCGTGATTAATATGACCATCCACCTCTGAAACAGACTGTTTGTGTTGTTTTGAGTTGCTATCTTTCTGTTTTTATCCCTTTTTATTTGCTGATGGCAGTCGCATCCAGCCCACCTCTATCCTGAGGGGCAGTAGAGGGAGAGGAGGCCCTCTGAGGCCCTTTGGCCAGACAGTCCTGTCAGGGTCTTGTCCTAACTCACCACGGCTGGACAGGTGCATGCTGTTGCCAGAGCCCCGCCTCCCCTCACCTGGTTTCCTCTCTGTTACACTGAGTGTGCTGCTACTGAGTGCACAGATACTACCTATATCAGCCATATCCCAGTATGATCTTTATGATATGTTGCTCACTAGTGATGTGATATTTTTATAAATCGTCTGCACATAAAGTATTTGAAGTATTTTGGGGATCTGTAGAAATACTCAGACGCACTCGGTGAATCTTCCTTTGCTTCTCCTGCAGCTTCATTGATGATTCTGATCAGTTTCTCTCCTATCTTGACCTTTGACCTTTACCATTGACCCCAGTTTGTTGCTTCTGTGACTGAGTGTTGGGTCTCACTTGAATGAGAGATTAATCTCTTTATCGTTATATGTATGTATAACTAATTTTCGCACCTCCATGTGTGTTCATGTCCTGCAGAGCACACCCTTATGGCAGCCCGACTTCCCCGGCGGGGACTCCCTCATCAGGTCGCAGGGGCAGGCAGCTCCCTCAGCTCCCCGCTAAAAGCAGCAGCATAGAGCAAGGTGTGTTGTGTGTGGAGAAAAATTCATAAGAAAGAACACGTATCGCAACAGTTTGATAGCTGTAATTGTAACGGAGCGAAGGTGATGTTTTCACAGTGTTTGTTAAAGGAGGGAAACCTTCCTCCAAAACGGACAGAGCAGTGGAGCCGCCAAGGGAAAGCACACGAATTTAAAACTATAATTAAAATATAATTTATTATATTTAAATAGTTAAAAATGTAAAATGAATTAAAACCACCCTGGCCAGGGGACAACACAATAAAAACCAATAAAACACAACATTAAAAGTCCAGTGGCGTCCACCACGATATAAGAGTCACTAAGAATTAAAAATCCAGTGGAGCTGTGCAGGAGGGGAACCCGGCAGCGTCCTCGCCTTCCTCTCCACGTTCTACGCGTTCTAGGAGGGAGGCAGCGGCAGTCACTACTCTTTTAGGCAGCTTTCAGTCATTAAAAGGGGAAAGTCAAGAGACTTACCCCTTGGGTGGGCAGAGCTCTCAACTCCGCCCGCCGCTTCTTTGTAACCGCCAATCGGCACCGGCCCATCTCGTCACCTCCAATTCCCTGCAGACGCGTACTCTGGCCTCCTGTTGCTGCAGCAGTCGGACCGCTCGCTCTGCGTCTCTGGTTGCCGGCGCTGTATCCTCCTCTCTGGCTGACGCCAAACTCCACCAGCCCTCCGGGCTTGCAGGCGCCGCCGCCTGAAACCACTCACGCCTGCCCGTCTCTCAAGCTTCCTTTCTCAAGCCTGTTTTTGTGTGGTCTGCCAGGCCCTCTTATTGGCCTCTGGGACCTCCCAGGTGTGATCAGGTTTGTAATCAGGTAGGGGCGGAGTCTTTCCAGGACAAGTCACCAAATAAATACCATAAAAACATGCAGTAAACTCATAAAAACAAACCAATGTACAATATTAAAATATTAAAAAAGGTAAAACACAGCAAAACATGCATAGTAAAAAAAAAACCTAGAAACTTGTCCCTTTCCACCCCGTGACATAATCATTCACATCAAAGTGAATGATTACAGCTATTAAACTGTTGTCAAAGTGAATAACTAAAAGGATTTTTAAATGCATCAGGTTTGTCCCATAACTGGACCTGTGACATCAGAACAGCCCTGCGCCGTCACCTCAGCGTGTATTATAGTGGCGTTTGTCAGATGTCTGCTTCACACCCTGAAATTTAGGAAAACACGCCCCTTCACAACAGTAACCCAGGTTACCGACAAATGAAAAGTGCATGAAGGCCAAAGCACACCTTGTATTGTTCTTTGACTGACAGCAGTTTTGATGAATAGCACTTATCGACACCCTATGATTAGAACGTGCTAAAATTAGAGAGCCTTATAATGAGTAACCGTAGTGACTGAACCTGGTTTAAAATTCTGGATTGCAGCTCTACCAGCTGCAGTGCTGCACCCTTAAAAGTTAAACCCTCTAATTATGGTCACATATTGTGTTTTATAGCCAGGTGCTGGGACCTCCAGGTTGAAAAGGGTTAACAGCCTTTAAATTGTCAGTGCAGAGGAGTGCTGAGTAGATCAAACTCATGCACTTATGTAGGCTGCGCTCATATTTGACTCTGTGCCCACAGCTTCGGTGCCTTTAAGGTTTTTTTGCCCTGATTTTTGTCTTTCATCTGTCGGATTAGGAAGACGTTTAGCGTACGATAAATCTCTGTGTCCTTCTCGCCAGGAGTGAGATTTGAAAATTACATGATGCCATTTGAAGGACTGTAAAAATGCAGTGTTAGGTCACTTCAAACAGCAGAACTGAAGCATGACAAATGGTCACTCTTTAACCCCTCAAGCCCGGCGCTATTAAATTTCACCTGAAAGACAATATCTCCAATTTCTGTCACCAACAGCAGCACAACAGCGAAGGATTAGTCAAAGGAGCTTGCAAAGAAAAGCGTCTGGACTTCTTTAAGTTACTTGAAGACAAGCGCATGGCACAACACAGAAGAGCCACCTCCACAGGACAAGACTGAGCCGTCCATCTGCATCTTAAGGATAAAGGTCACTCTTTCGAGGATGCCAATGTTCAGGACAGATGGTTTGAAAGAGGAGTGAAAGAAGCATCTATGTCCACTGAGAGCGACCATCTTTGAACAGAGGCGGTGGTTTACGACACCAACTCTCTGCCATCTATAATCCAGTTTTGAGATCCTTCCCAGACGCCTTAACGCCCACTCACATCCTGGGCCATCTGACCTCAGGAATTCGCATGATAAGGTGGGGCCAGGTTTCATAATGAGCTCACCCGAAACCCTGGCTGATTGGGACCCACACCCAGTTCCACACCTTGGCTCAGGCGATTAGAGGATCATCAGGGGGTCCTTTTGTCCCTCTGTGGGGGGAAACTCCCACTAGGTTTATATCTGGGACTCCCCACCATTTGACCTTAGAACTGAAGAAGCTTCTCGGATGAAGGTGAAACGTCTTCAAGCAACTTAAAGAAGTCCAGACGCTTTTCTTTGCAAGCTCCTTTGACTACGATGACCTGGATGACTGAGAACCTTCACAGACATAGTGAAGGATTAGGATGTGAAAATGCATATAATGAGTCTCCACATCACAGTCACCAGGCTGGAGTGAAACGTTCAGTCACATTCATTAAAAAAAATCCTGTTTTAACAATTCGCAGCTGTAATTCTTCCAGATTTGACTCAGCAGAAAAAAAATCTAACATTCAGTCATAGTTTAGTCAGTTACACTGGCTCTTGTTGTTTGTGCTTTAATGACCTCTGGGGTCAAAAGGGTTAATTTATTTTTTAAACTCTCAAAATAAGAGCCTGAAACACACACAGTTCAGGGCAAAACAACAACCCTATCAAAAATCCCTGAAAGCAGTTCAGGAAGCTGTCAGCATAAAGTAAGTGCATCGAGATTTCTATCTGCTCAGCACTCCTTTGATTGAAAAAACAATATAAACAGGATGAAAACTGTGGAGTTTTCATCCTGTTTAGAGGGTTTTAACTGTAGGTGTAGAGCAGAGTGTGCAGGGACAACACTGCACCGCTAATGAAACCGATTTAGCCACATTCACTGGTTTTCTCTGCAAAGATAAATCTGTAAACACTAAAGTAGGATTTCACCTAACCATAAATCCAAATCCGGCATTCCCAGAAGACCTGGATTGGAATTTGAAATTTAAACTTTTCCAGTGCAGATCTAAAGTGTCTTTGAGTCTTCCTGATGGAGTTTCCAGTGCACATAATGCTCCACCTAGTGTCAGAACCCAGGTCCTGCATCCACAGGAAACACCATCCAATTAAAACACGTGTGTTTTATTTTTCTTCATGGGTTTTGCTTTTTTCTCAGTGTCATGCTTTTATCCATATCCTTTGTCTTTTTAAAAATGTTGTGCCTCAGCCCTCGCAGTGGAGGAGCGAGCCCGACAGCTGCAGATGAAAGTACATTCCTACCGGCCTTCAGCCTCCCACGACCCTGAGACGAACCTCAAGACCAAACGGGAGGTGAGTGTTTGTAATCGCTGCTCACCTCTTCCTTCTGGACTTTATAAACAATGTATTTGATATTTATTCGTCCTTCCCACCCTCCTTCTCTTTACCTCCATCTTTAGATGTATGCAGAACAGAGGCGCAGCAGCGACAACATGTCGGCCAAATCTTCAGACAGCGATATGAGCGACGTGTCGGCGATCTCCCGTGCCAGCAGTGCCTCCCGCCTCAGTAGCACCAGCTACATGTCTATCCAATCAGAACGGCCCGGGGGACGACTCAGGTCAGTTGTGACTGTAAAGGCTGCTCTTTAACACCACAGCCATCATTTTTAATATCCTAATTAAACCCAGATGTCGGAGAAGTGCATGCTGATCACAGTCTGTCTTTCCTTTTCTTGCACGCCACTTGCCGTTGCATGTTTGCGTCCTTCTGCATGCTCTGATTCTTCCATCCACACGCACGCAAACACACGAACGCACAAACACACATAACTCAGATCCAAGTCGTTAGAGGAGGACAAGAAGGACAGGAGGATCTCGTGGGGGGTGGATGGAGAGGAGGAGGAGAACGAAGGTGGAAAGAGGCAGTTCTCCGAGGAGCTGAAGCACAGGAGACACACTGTGGCAGGAGACACGAGAGAGTCCAGGTAAAGAGTTCTCACGCGGTGAATCCACCGATGATGGTCCATCTGCTCACTGCACAACTAGCTCCACATAGATCAAGTCCAAAGAAAGGCCGTCAGAAGCTATTAAAGGTGGAAACATAAGCAGTTTATATAGAGGTGGTTTATTATAGTTTATTGTAGATGTAGACAGGCTCGCAGTGGCTTTAACAACAAATTAGGAGAACTAGATCACAGACGTCAAACATAAGGCCCGGGGTCCAGGATGAGTCCGGCAAAGACTCCACCCACTGGGTGGCTTTGAAAAAAGTGAAGGAACGTTTTTTGGATCACCAAAACATTTCCTGTAATTTTACACATTTATAAGAGTTCATTTATTACAACAGCGTTTCTCTATCATGTTTGTTTATCACTGACACAATGAGCACTTTGGCACTTATTTTCCTAGGATATCTATAGATCTAAACATCTATCTATAGATGTCTCAAAATATCTCAAGATTAAAAGTGTAGATAAAGCTCTTAATGCTGTCAGAAAGGTCAGAGTTTAAAGTTTTAGATAGGGATGCAACGATACCAATTTTTTCAAACCGATACGATACCGATACTTGGATCTGAGTACTTGCCGATACAGAGTACAAAAAACGATACTTTTACAACACACACACACACAAATGCAATGAATTGGAAGACAGGTTTTATTATATTCCCTGCCGATAAAAAATAAAATCTTAATAGAAATGACCACAAAAAAATTTCAAGTGAAAAATAAGCACTTCTGTTAAATTATTGCAGAGTCTCCACATTGTAATTTTACAAAATATCACTGATCTATTGGCACTGTCTCGAGCTTTCAGAATAATAAATAAACACTTCTGTTTGGAATAAAATAAATACAAATTAGGTTTGAAAATAAAATGAACTTTTAAATTATTGCAGAGTGTCCATATTGTAAACAAACAAACAAAATAATTATTATTAAATAAATAATAAATAAAATAATAAGTGGCCCCCTAGTGGCCAATCTAAAAAACTACAACAGAAATGACAAGCCACCCTCTGATTAATGAAATAAGTTAGTATCGGTTCATGGTATCGGTTAACTTTTACGAGTATGAGTACACACACATTTTACAGTATCGGCCCCGATACCCGATACCAGTATCGGTATTGGTGCATCCCGAGTTTTAGACATCCCTGAACTAGATTTCACGTTGCTGTAAGTGATTTTTTACATTCTCCAGTTGTAAAAATGTGCAGCCTGAACTCTGAATTTTATACCGTGTGTCTGTCAACTTATCCACTTCATGTTGCTGAACATCAGAAGCAGCGGTGAGCGTGGATGTAAACACCTGAAAGTCCAAGTCGAGAACAGAAAATTTAACAGTGTGTGAGCAGATTTGTTTGCTTTAACCATCAAGTTGTGTTTTATCTGAGCTTGGACTTAAAATTAAACTCAGACTCTATTTTTTTAAAGCTGTTACTGTTCAAGCTATTAGCCTGCTAAATCAAATAGTATACTTTTGATTCATTTCCATAAAAACAGGTAAACACTCCAAGTCAGCCTCAACATGTTAAGATATTTTTCTCTACCTAAAAGTTTTTCTCTGTTATTAAGATTAAGATAACCTCAGGCTGCTGCAAACACACGTTTAAAAAATGTCCTTTTGTGCTACACAGCTTGATGACTTTTAATCGCGTTAACAGCATTAGTCCCATCTGTGGTGCTAATCATTATTCCTCCCTGAGCCATAGTTGGATTCAAAAGTCAGCACCAAGACGAGTTCCACGTAAATCCCCAACACAAACACGAGTTGCATAATTCAAAATTAAGCACCAGCTGAACTAACACTACACATTTGGGAAAATAAGAAGCTGAGCCAAAAGGATCAACATCAGTTGACCTGAGACGGCTAAAAATAGAGGGAAAAACAAGTGAAAGGAACCTTTTTTAGGAAGAGGGTGCTAGGAGGGAGTCTGTCAGATCTCACTTTAATATTTATTTTGAAGGTAGATATTTAAAACGTTTCTTACTTCCTGTCAGTTAAATTCTGTTAAAAACGGTCCTGAGGTCACTGTGTAAGTAATTCCTGTCAGCCAAAAGTTCAGACTTAAGGCTGCTTTAAAGCTCAATTACAGGCTGTTTTTTTCTACCCTTGGATTTGTATGATGTCACAGAGAGCAGATATGTCACAATCTGAAAGCAGGGACTCAAGCGCAGAACAGGTTGACGTCTCAAAGCACCGTTTATTTACACACCAGTGCGATAATATATACAGTGACGGGGAAAAATCAAGGGATTAGGGGAAGGTTCTCTCTCGCGCGCTCGCTCACGTCCTCACATCCAACTCACACACGTTCGTCCAGCTGGGAGGTCACAGGTCCGGGAAGGTAAACTGGAACAAGAAAGGGAAAAATCACTCACAAGTCACAAAGGTCGGGCGTAAAGGTACAAGACCACGGGAGCTGGGAAGAGAGACTAACGTTAGTAGCACAATCATTCAGCGATGAGAAGATCTGTGGCCCAGCTTCAAATAGTAGTCAGGAAATCGGCTGATCGCCAACAGGTGTGTGAGCCAAGGGCGGGGCCAGCAGTGAGCTCCGCCCAGGCAGAGAGGTAGGGGAGAGAGAGAGAAAGCAAAAGCACAAGTGTAGCCCTGTGAGGCCGGCTGGGCAGGCACGGGGACCATGACAAGATAACCTAATATGGTCGTCTTAATCACAAAGCTCGGTGTGTGAACAGAGACGTCCCACCAAGCTGCTGTTAAATTCTGCAGCCGATTGGAAGAAAGTTTTCTAAAACAGAGGAAAAGGGAGCTTAAATTGGATGTTTCAGACAGGGGATGAACTGAGGGAGGGGTCCAGCAGAGGATGAAGGAGGTACTGTGAGTCATACAGAGCTACTCTAGTTGAATCCAAGAGCAAAAATACGCTGGAAGTAAGTGAAATAGAACCGCTTTCAAAAGAGACTTTTTTAGTCTCCTTATATACACACACACACTTACTTCAGCAGCTGACCAGTAACAGACTGCTGACAAGGACAAATGGGCCCATCTCACTGCTCCACAGTGAGCCGGGTGATGATGTAGTGCAGCTTATTAGCTGGCTAATGTATTGAGGTGTGAGAGAAAAGAGAAAAAAGGACGAGCGCTCTTTACACAGATCAATCCAAACCAGGTTTTTTAAAAGCAGCTCTGACTCGGATGTCAGATTATTTTCTTTATTTAGTTTCTCACCAGTAAAACAAAAGCAACCACAGTCACATGCACAGAGCCAAAAGTATGTGGACACATTAGCTCCGTCAGCAGGCATTAATCAGATTCTCTGAGCCTTCTGGGAAGACTTGTTTGTGGGGATTTTTTCCCATTCAGACACATTAGCGAGGAAGGTCGAGCCTCGCTCTCCATCAGTGCTTCTGTTCATCCCAAAGGCTCTTTACTCCTCTACCGACAATCATTTTGTTATGGACCCATTTGTCCAACACAAACTCGCTTTATCGTTGCAGTTTTTAACCTTAAGATTTATCTTAGGAGGTGCTAGCTTGAAACGAACGCTGTAAGTATAAGAATGTCAACTTGAAAACAAACAGATTTAACCTTTAATAGTTTCAGGGCCAAAATGAACAAACTGGGATCTATGAGTCAGAGAGAGAAAGTTCTGATGTACAGCATCCCCACCACACTGATGTGTGAACAACTCAACACACATCGACACATCTGCCTAATCAAACTGGAATATTAAAGTAAATAACAGCCTTTAACTGTGAGTCAGTGACACTGATGTCACTGACTCACTGTTAAGAGCATTACCTGAAAAAAAGAAGTTACTGTGTAGCACAGAAGCACACTAATTTTAATCCTTCAAAAAAATGAGGTTTGCATATTAATTTAAGACACAGGGGTCTGCTTATTTTTCCCATGGGCTGCACATTCAAACTCAAAATTACAGAGAGGAAAAATTAGATGTGCAAAAGAAGAAAAGAATGTATTAATGAAAGATAAAAACCACCTGGTGTGGTGGTGGTGGTGCGTTTTGCAGTTAAATTCCTGTCCTGCAGCAACTCCGTCAGTATTTGTGGAGGTATTTCCATATTTCAGTTTCACACCTTTGAGGTTCGGGCTTGATGTGAATTTCTGCTCTGTTGCCATCTAGATCAGCGGTCCCCAACCCCCGGGCCTCGAACCGGGCCGCAAGAGTTGAGGCTCAGGTGTGAAATGTATAGTTTTCAGGGTTTTTATCGGTTTTCAGCGTTATTTTGTTATCGTTTTTATCGTTAACTCGGTTTTCCTGGGTCTTTTCACGTGTGTTATGAATAAATTTTCTTTTTTTTGGTACCAGTACTAGTTTTATTTTGTTGTATTTATCCGCGACACCTTAAAGGCCGGTCCATGAAAATATTGTCGGGCATAAACAGCCCGTTCTCACTCCCGAGGCGTAACATGCCGACGTTTTGTCACGTCCCAGGGCGTTCCTGAGGAACGCAAAAGGAGACCTTTGACGTTCTTATGGTACGCGGCAATGCAATGAGGCTCTCGCGGTAATAGACGTTCCAGCCCTGTATTGCAGCCCTAAACCTAACCTTATCCCTAGCCCTAACCATAACCTTTTTCCTGAGCTTAACCAGGACTTTAATGATGTTAAATAGCGTGTTTCTAAGCAATTTGAAAAAAAAGAGCGAACATGTGTAGATTGAATCCATACGGTTCTCATATTTCCTCATTTTTCCGAGGTCGTCATTTAGTAACGTGGTGGGTAGCCGAAAACGTAATATGTTGACGATTTGTCACCTAGCGTGAAATGTTACGCTTTGGGAGTGAGAACGTGTTGGCATAAACCGGTCCGTGGCGCCAAAAAGGTTGGGGACCGCTGATCTAGATAACAACAGATTTGCAGTTTTTGCTGATTTATCACAGTTCATTTCCGTATCACAAACAGATTCCAATATAATTGCAAACTTGACCCCATTCAGCTGTAAACTGGTAGCAGACTGACTCCATCTAATTGCAGAGACCACGAGTTCTTTGCACACAGTTGCACACTTTAACAGTCCGTGGGGAGCGACTCACTTTCAAATGAAGCCTCGTGTGGCTGGTAGAGGAACTCCAGTTTTTGGCTTAATTGTGGTAACGCTGCACAGTCAGTGTACTGGTTACTGGACATTGTTTAGCCTTCCGTTGGGAGTCCCTCAGTGTTCGAAAACACGAGGTGGTCTAGTGTTACAGTGAGGCTTTCAGATTTTCATATCCCGTTGTTTGCATGCTGGAAACAAAGAACGTGTGTAATGGACTGAGCAGCGTTTTATTCAGTTCAAACACAGAGTTGGATTTGAAAAGCAGACAGTGGAGTCAGACTACATTTATAAAAGCTGGTCAGTGTCAGAAAGCCTGTAATGTGTTATTAGACAGAGGGTAGGCAGGAATTAGTAACGAGTTGATGCACATCGACTGCAGGCCGCGGGTCAGTTTTCACTCAGAGCTGGATATTAACGCAAGCATTCAGTGGATGTTTTCACGTCCAGGCCGCTTTGATGATGGCTTGTGGAAGTGACCGAGTGCATACAGAGGAGATTAGACAGTCTTTACATCTTTTTCTGTTACAGCTGTCCTTTAACCTATCCTTCCTCTTTAATCCCCCACATGTTTGATGTAGTTCTCCTTCCTAATTCCTAATAATTGATGAGCTGCTGCTCATTTAAGCTTTTGTGAGTCCTGCCTTCTACTGCATTTGTTTGCATAGACATTTGTGGTCGGACACGCTGACATTTCAGAATAAAACCGCACGAACAGACAAATGCATAAATTTTCCTGCTGACATTTTAAAAACGAGCTGGAAAAAACACACGAATCTCAAGCCTTTTAGCCAAAAACAGCAAATGTGATTAGACTGATTTTTTTCCCCTGTGTCTGTTTATATGTGTTTGTGTTTGTGTAATCCTCCTCGCATGTCTCAGATCCCTCCTTGCATGCATCCTGTGCTGTGACTGCCTGGACCCCCTCCACCCTCAAGACCTGGATCCTCCCCTTCCACCCTACCCCTGTTCCACACGCCCTTCTCTAACTCCCCTGCAGGGAGAGGTGGAGAGGCCTCAAACCACCCTCCCACTTTCTCCTCTTGGTCACTGGGCTGTAGCTGTCAGGGACCCACAGGCAGCGGAGAGTTTGGGTGATAGGGGCAGCGTAGCTGGACTCTCTTGCAGCACTTTGGCCCCCTCTGAGCTGATGGACATGCGACAGCTCCTCCGAATCCCTAGGAGACAGCATCGATTGCTGGACACGTTCTGTCCGTGTGTAGTGGCTTGTTTAAGAAGACTGAACTTTAATAGATAATATGCTCAGCTTTAAACTGCTGGAACATTCTACTTCATTCTTATTCTCTTTTTTAGAAGGTTTCACAGCACAGCTGTGTTACCAACCACTCATGATTTGGCTTCGATTATTTCAGAAGTGTCTGAATAGGGAAGAAAACATAACATATGTAAAATGTAGATGTCATTTAAAAGCCTATTATAGTTAACTTAAAAGGAAAAATGTGACAAATAAAAACTAGACAGGAGAAAAAAAACAATTAACTGAAACTATAAAATATTAAGTTTTAGTCTTAAAACTTAATTTTAATGTTCTCAGATTGGTCAACAGAGCAGACATGAGGCTAAACGACATGTTTAATGACATTAAAACTGTAAGTTTGGCTTGTAAAGCTTGAGTTTTGACTCATGTGACACGTTCGGATGATTATACTGCATTTCTTTTCTTTGGGACTCCAGACTTTTATTTGATGCTCTTTTATTAACCCTTTAAGACCTACCATAGAACCAAGTCCGCCAGAGCTTATATTATATTTTTACATGCTGTGGAGCCATTTTTGGGAGCATTTCAAGTTGCTATACATCAATACAACCATTACAGCCTAGATTTTAATAATATGTCTGCATTAAGTGCATAGTAATTACATAAATTGCAAAAAAGTGCAATAAACTACAAAAACATTGAAAATCGTTTTTGTTTTTTTAACATATATTTCTAGTTAGAGAAATTTAAGAGGCTTATCCCTCAAAACTGTAAATACAAAAAAGTTGCACAAAATAGTTTCCCACCACAGGAAATTTATTTTGAGTGTCTTCATAGTTTTATTTTTGAAATACACCAATTTTTATATACTGCAGGAAAAACGAAAATAAATATTATAATGCAAATTTGCAAAATAGCAGCATATGCATCAAAATAAACTATTTCCAGCAGTGCAATATGAGTCCTAAGCATCCCAGAAACGACACAGAAAGTCATAAAGTCAAACATAACTTTTAAAAACACCAGTATAGGCTCATGAGGCCCTGATGGTAAAAAACTACATTTCCACTAAAATGACATCACTTCCGGTTTCGGGCAGGTCATGGCGGACATGCGATAGTTCGTGCTGATGGACATAGGAAGTGTTATGAACAGGTGATCGGATCGGCAAAGCGTGTTTCTGGAATATTATGTTTTTGTTACTTCAAGTGCTTTTTATGCAGTTTTTGCAAAGCTTTATGGAAACTGTGACCGAGAACAAGCTGATGGCATAAGATGTAAGTACAACTCCTCCGGTTTCATATGCAAAAAAATTATTGCGCTAGCTCACGTGGTTGCAGAGCTACCGGGATTTAAAAATAGTTATGCAAAACAGAGCGTGCCCGCTCCGACCGGCTTTAAAGGGTTAAACACGCTCCCTCAGCAATGTTCGTCATCCCCACCTCCCATCAGTCATGCTGTTTTTGTTGTTGTGCCACAGTAAAGGTAAAGTAAAAGAGAGCTTAATAACAACATCTATCAAACACACCGGGTCACAAAGTCACCCTTCGCCTTCTCTCTCCAGTCGGCAGATGCGAGCGTCCATGGGCCGCAGCATGCTGAAGAGTTCCAGCGTGAGCGGAGAGATCTACACCCAGGAGCGCACAGACGGCAGCCAATCAGACACGGCGCTGGGCACGGTGGGCAGCGGCAGCAAGAAGAGACGCTCCAGCCTCAGCGCGCGGGTGGTGGCCATCGTTGGCAACCGTCGCAGCCGCAGCACGTCGCAGATCAGCGGCCCCGGTGAGTCGGCGGTTTCGGGGATTTGCTGGAATTTCATAGGACTGTATTTAAAGCTCGTTTGCCACTCTCTGATTTTGGACCATGTTAGTGTTTTGGAAGCAGACATGACAATATTTAAAAAAGAGGGTGGAGATACCTAACATCCATAACATCCATCAGCTGTATGTCACTTTCCAAAAGCTTTCTCTAATCTGATTCCATCCTCTGCTAACCTACATTCTTTTTTCCATTAAAGGTACAATATGTAAAGTTTAATTAAATGCATGATGTAATATGCAAGATCTGACTTCTCGAGGAATGTTAACGACCGAGGAAGTCTCTCACGCCTCGGAATGATATTTTAATAATGCAAGAAGTCCCAACCTGATTGAAGAGGGTTAATATGAGAAAGCCCGCTGGCTCTGTGGACACACACTGCATTACTGTGCTAATCAGCTCACTGAGATCCTTTCTGCACTTTTTCAGAGGTGTGCAGATGGTGGCAACATGTCCAGTATATGGAAAACATCAACCGTAATACCTGTTCCAAAATCAGAACTAACCAGTTCAGACCAGCTGCACTTACATCTCTTGTCATGAAAATCTTTGAAAACATGACGTGTGCTTAATTGGTGATAAACTAGATTCACTGCAGTTTGCTTGTCTAGTGGGCAAAGCTCTTCATTCTAGACGGCGCATATAAGAATCTTGGAAACCAAAATCTTACGCGGGAGGTTTATTTGCAGATTTTTCTTCCACGTTCAATGAGATGCAGTCCCGACATTACCCGGTCACATTTATTGTTGCTTTTCATTTTTTTAACTGACAGAGTTCAGTGGGCTTTTGGAAATGTCTGCATGCCCAGTCCTATTATCTCAAACTCTGGCTCCCCACAAGGCTAAGTCTTTCTCCTCTGCTTTTTATCATGTGCACAGACATATTTCTGGTCAAGTTTTCTGATGACACTGGGCTGAAAGTCAGAGCACATTGGTGCTTCGCCTGCATTTGTCAAGTGACAAACTTCTTGCCTTTAATTTGACTTAAACTAAGGAATTAGTGAATTTGATGCAAGCAATCAAAAAGCGTGGAGACAAAACCCAAACGCAGACAGAGTCAAAGAAACTGAAAAGGCGCCTTTAATTTTATAGGTGTAGAGTATCAAAAGAGTAAATACTCACTCAAGAGGTAACCAAGCAAACTGGACAGAGCTGAAAGCAATTAAAACAACAAGGCAAGTAAAATTAAATACAAAACACAAGTAACAACCAGCTACCAAAATAAAACAGGAAGTAACAAACAGTATGCTCAGTGTTGCCAACTTAGCGACTTTGTCGCTATATTTAGCGAGTTTTCAAACCCCCTAAAAAAAGACGTAAAAGCGCATATCGCTTTTACTCTCAACAAGCAGCGGGTGCTGTAACGCAGTCAGTTCTTCTTTTACTCTTTTACTGTTGTTGCTGTTTTGTGGATCACAAGGTTTAAAACTACTTATAAACACACACACACAAAGTAACTCCACCAGAGTGCCTATTTCGGGTCACTTTTGACGGTCCAAGCCCAGATAAAGGAGCAGGGTTGGAATTGTGACATTAAAAAAAAACAATAATTGCTAAAAGAAATTTAATTTGTAGTTCTAAATAAATTCTAACTGCATTTAGTTTTTTACTCACTTCATGTCTCTTTCACGATGTTATTTCTCTCTCCAACAACGTAGGTTACAATTACATTAGCATGACCAATTATGCAAATTGGGTGATGACGTCATTTAGCGACTTCTAGCGACTTTTAGGACAGCCAATAGCGATTTTCCTTACTGAGGAGTTGGCAACACTGAGTATGCTGCCCTCACGACACGTGACCATGTGAAGCTAGACAGCTAGCGAACAAAATAGATGAGATCTTCCACACAAGGCTTGCTTTTAATGAAGATCCTTTAAAGCCTTATCCTTTCTCAAGGCTTCTCCTTACTATTTCTTATTTGTAACTGACATATACAGAAAGTGAAAATAAATTGCTAGCTAATACACATCTTAATGCAAAAACTTAATGATTAGCCTAGCTTAACACGTGCGTTACATTAGCATCGCAGCTCACTCCAGGTAAACACATAAAAAAGTTGTTTCTGAACACATTAATACTCACAAAAGACGAACGTTTCCCAAGGTACAAGCGTGTACTTGAACTCGTTCACTCTTTTAATACTGCCGAAGCACTTTTCACAGCATTAACGGAGAAAATACGTCAAAGATAGGTTAATGATCAGAGCGCTCCCCCGCTCCCATTTCCGCACATACAATACAAAGATCGCTTGTGATAACGATGTCTCACTCTGAGCAAACTTCGAACCCAGACATTTTAACTGTTTTTAGCATGAATCACATAATATTTCTTAACTTTGAACTTATTTATCACTTTGCTTATGTAACTTAATCAGACTATGCACTAACTACTGGCTTTTGACCAAAAGGCATAACAAACGGGAAACGGAGACTTAAGATGCCAAAGGACACTGGGGTGGTTAGACCAACTTTAGCACAAACGTTAAGAACAGAAACAATTCAAACACTAACAGAAACCACATTACAGAGGTAATAAGAGCTCTAAAAAACTGAAAGCAATACACCAATAATTCTAAACAATAAAAGCCACAACTAAAACCAAAACAGAGGATTTTTAGTGATTCTAAAACACAAAACTCCAGGACAATGACACAAACACACAGTCAGTGGTTCAACGAGGACAACAAAGAATCGACTTGTTGCAGAAGCTGAAGTCTTTCAGTGTTTCCTTTAATATTTTCCTTCATGTGCTGGTTTTGTGGGTTGTATATGAAGGACAGACACAAACTTTGCAACATTAAAATCTTTGTCAAGATTATTTGAGTCCAGTTAAAAAACCCGTGCTCACCTCGGAAGAATCACACGATTCATTATTCTCAAGTGAATTTATTTTATTGTCCTCAGGTCATGCATAATAGATGCATGAGAAGCAAACTACTCAGATTCCTTCATACGTTCTTTCTTTGAGCTGCTAAATGTCAAGAAAAGTAGTTTGTTCTTCTAAATACAAGTCCCTGTGGGGGCAGTTATGCTGTGAGATTTTAACGTTGAGCTGCTCACTGACAAACCGAATGCTGTGCATTGAATGCTGGATTGTGACTTCTATGTCATTATTTATTGGGCTCTTCCCAAAAGAGCTACACAGGCCCGCTTTCTTGTGGGCCTGCTGCCTGCAGGAGGGGCCACAGGGCTTCGGTGCTGTGTGGATTCTCTTAGTGGGTGGAAACACCTCGGTGTCCTTCCAAAAGAGCTGGAGGGGGGGGGCAGGGAGGCAGAGGTCTGGGCATCCCCAAATGTTTTAGTTATATGACTCTATACTTTTCCAGATTCTTCATTTTTGCCTACAAAAGGACATGCAAGGTGCAAACCTTGATTACATTATCTAATTTAACCAAACCCAGGAGTCTAGGTGATTTCTCTTGTTGGTTTTCTCTAAAGAAAATATGGTTAAAACAGCAGCTGCACCTTTAAACTGCTGTGTGCGATCACTTCGACTTAGAGAATGCAGGTTTGAACCCTTAAGCTACAGCTAAGCTAATAACAACCACATCCATACAGAAATATTCATTGCATTTTGTCCCGAGGTACAGACTGTACCCAAGCACCGCAAATTGATAGTGTCCTTTTGTTCCGTAAAAGACAAACTTCTGCTGCTGTCGCTGGCCCAGCGCTCGTCATAAAGACAAACAACCACAGCTCGGCTCGCGGTCACATAACAGAGTGTGGCTCGTCCGAGCCCAGCATCCACTTTCACCACCGGGGCATGTACGATGAAAGCCAAATGCTGTACCTCTCTTCTCTGTAGCGGGCATAAAAGCTATTAGAGAATATTAGGCCTTCAGGGGGTCGCTCGCCTACTGACACTGATGTAGAGAGGGGAGAGAGGAAGTAGAGATAGGACGAACATCCGCCTAATGTAAAAAAGTCTCTCTTGGTCATGATGGATGACGCCGAATGCAGGTAAGAGAGGCTCACTTGTGTTTTCTAAACTGTTTACTGTGAGGTTTTGGACACGGGATAAAGGGAGGCTCAGAAATGTTGTTTTCCAACATCATGAGTCAGAAGGCAGGCGCGCCCCTGTCCGAGATGCCACACAGTGGTGTTTTTTTTGGCTGTTTTTCTGCCCAACAATTTCCTGTTTACTGCTGGTGACCAGATTCTACAGAACATGGGCGCAACTTTGACCGTGGTTCAGACGGCGAGATCAAACAGTCCTGAACTGGATCTGTGGGCTATCTTGTGATATTCAGCTTTGTCTAACGTATGAATGGTTTACTGTTTGGGCCACCGAGTGAACTCTGTCCTTAGACCAAACCAAGTTAGACCAAACTCCAAAACCACAACAGCAAAATCTTTGTGTGAATCCTGATACTCTGGGATTTTCCACCTTCTAGATGAATCACTTTGTGGGGTCATTTGAGTAATCGCTCATGATAAGGGACTACCAGGAATAATATCTTTATTTAAAAACAGTAGCACCTTTCAAGAACAAGTTACAGTTTTCTTTACAAAGGCAAGAGCAGTGCAGGACTGCACATCTCCTTCACGGCTTAAAATGTTCGTGTAAAGCATCTGAGTCTCCAGATATTTGGATGCGATCTATACTTAAAAAAATAAAGATAATGTCTCCAAACTTTTCTCACGTCATTTTGATGTGCATTTGTTGTGTATTTTTTAAGGAGCACTATAATTAAACCATTACCTAAAAAGCTCTTATTTGATCCATCTGGCTCCATCTGGCTAATTATAGGCCAATTTCTAACCTTCTTTTTATTTCAAAGATTCTCCAAAGAGTAGTTGTCAAGCAGCTGGACGATGATCTAGAGGAGCATTAAAACAGCTGTAATGAAGGTTAAAAATCATCGTTTTATGGCCGTTGACAGTGGACTCTTCTCTGCGCTTGTCCTGCTTGTCCTCAGTACAGCGCACACAACTGATCCGAAATTACAAACCCAGACGCACAACTGGTGTTTTTGTTTGAATCCTACATATCTCATAAATTTAGTTTTGTTGGTTTAAACGAGGAGCGTTCCTGACTCAAAAAATTAGACACGGACTTCCACAGACCTCAATGTTTGTGTCAGGCTCAGGAGAAACTCTGAGGGAGACCGTCTCTAAAGTTTCACAATTTATTTACACACAGACACCAGGTGCAGATATATACAGGTGAGGGGGTACGGGAAGAGGGTCTCCGGGGAACACAGGCACGGGAGGGGACACACACACTGGCTGTATCCCAATTCAGGGTCTGCAGCCTCAAAGGCCGCATTTTAAGGCCGATTACGTCACAGCGACGCGACGAAGGCTGTCCCAATTCGAAGGCTGCTCGAAATGCGGCCCTCAAATGCGTCCTTCATTTCCCTGAATTTTAAGGATGTGACGGTGTAGACTTCGTGGCCCAACATATCCCAGAATGCATAGCACAGCGGCAGTGGGTGTGGATAATTTTGCCGAAAAAAACGGCGGATGAGGGGCGCCCGAAGAGTAAACTTTAAGTACTGAATATTATGTCACTTATTTATGTGCAAATGTTTAATAACGAAGAACATTAAAACATTACTGTTGGCCACATGTCGGCAAAGTTATGTGACATTAGTGACGTTTGTACTAACTTGGTTTTAAAGCCTTTACTTTAAAATATACGCCGTTCAATAGCTGAGCTTAATCAGAGAATGATCAAAGCTCATGTAGAAACAAACAAACAAATGAACAAAAGATTTTCTCCTTCATTTCTGTCAAACAAAGCTGTATGAAACGTTTCCAGCTGTTAGTATCGTGGTTGCTAGGCAACCTGGGCAGCGCGACGGAGGCTAGACCGTCCCATTCCACAAGCCTCGCACTTCCGGCCTTAGCGGTCTTTGAGTACGCGGCCCTTGAGGATCGTTGAGGCTGCGTACTTTAAGGCTGCAGACCCTGAATTGGGATACAGCCACTATATACACAATCCTTCGCTGATGCTCAGGTTAGCTCGGACTCCGGCTTTAGCTCACTAACCAGCGGTCCTCAGGCTGACGAGAAATCTGGCACAGGGAGGAAGAACAGGTAAGTTGCGGCACGAAAGAAACTCGTGGAAAAGCTCAGACTTGCAATGACACTGACGAGTGTTACACAATAATCCAGCGAAGAAGCATTCTCGGCAGCCGCCTTAAGAAGTGAGCGTGGGGATGAGACGATTGCTTGCAGGTGTCTGAGCCAGGGGCTGGACTCGTCATGACTACGCCCCGGTAGAGCGCAGTGTGCGAGAGGAGAGAGAGAGAGACGCAACACAACAGAAACACTTGTAGCCATACAGAGTCAGCTGAGAAGGCACAGGGTCATGACAGTTTGGACCACTATTTTTTACATTATACATGCTTCCCCTCAATAATAGTATTACAGAGCACTGGATACATTTTCATTGCTATGCAGATGATACCTAAAGCCAAATGACACAAATCCATCCATCCCAGCCATCTGCTTTTTAATTCAGTTTCATTTATATATATTGTAAGTCAAAGACACTGCAATATTTTGATTAAGGAACTGACCTCACAGCCCATTGTTCCTTCAGTGGGCTGGTTTCAGTCATTATGCAAATGTCCTGTTTATAAGATTGGGGAAAAATGCAGTTAGCTGAGACTGAAGAAGTCACTTGGATGAGTGACGAAACGTTTCTCCCTGAAAACGCTACGTCCAGATGAACAGAATCAACTTTTGGAGACACTGCAATATTACTTATAGAAACAAATATAATCAAATGTCCCCATATGAGCAACACGTGGCAACAGCGGGAAGGAAGAACTCCCTTTTAGCAGGAAGAGACCTCCAACAGAACCAAGCTCAGAGAGGGGCGGGGCCATCTGCAAACGCAAACATGAACAATATAAAACGTGCAGTGGTGCCATATAAATAAAAATATCCTCTGCTTTGTTCATGTTTTAATTGTGGGAGGGGAATGTATCACTTCTGATTGTTGTAAGTATCTATAGCTTCAGCCGAACAACTTTCTTGTGGTATCGGTTTTAAAGAAAAGAGCCATTCCTTCACTGGAGTCCGTTATCAAAATATTGTCTGCTTCATGATTCTTCCTCTCGCTCTCGTTTGCCTCCAGAGGGGAAGAGTAAGAAGGAGAAAGGAGCGTCGATCCAGAGGAGCACGGAGACCGGCATGGCCGTGGAGCTGACGAGGAACATGAGCCGGCAGCCCAGCAGAGAGTCCAACAACGGCAGCATGAACAGCTGCAACTCCGAGGGGAAGTCAGTAAACCCGTCCTTCTGCTCCTCGTCATCTGCACTCTCTGTGTCACAAAGACGTCCTGAATGAAACGAGTTAGAGTGACAGTAATGACTGCATGCCAGCATGTTCTGAGGGAGACATCCATTCCTGCCTGCGGCTATTTCTGTACGCGTTGGCCGACTGAGAGTAAACACAGTCTAATATAACGAGCACACAGTTTAAAAATGAGTCAGCGTGGAGAGTGTGAGGCGACGATCAAACCAAAGCTCAGACAGAGTCAAAGTAAGACCGGGTGTTTTCTGTCGCTCGGACAATCACGTAGATATTTTTTCTTGTTATAAATAATGAGTGCAAGTGAAATTCTCCTGGAGGAGAAAGTGAATCCACCACATGTGCTGACTGAGTGGGGCCATCAGCAAGACTGATGACACATTTGTATATAGGTTGGTGTTTTTTAGAGTTAATAATGGGCTGTTTTGTGTTTTCTGTGGTAGCTTGATCTTTTCTGGAGTGAATCTAGGTGCCAGCAGTCAATTCAGTGACTTCCTGGATGGACTCGGACCAGCTCAGTTAGTGGGAAGACAAACACTGGCTACACCTGCCATCGGTACAAAACCTCTTCTCTCTTCTTTTGAATTATTCGGGGTATTTTTTAAAGCTTTATTTGTGCATGCATGGATAGATCTTGTAAAGCTTTTTTTTTGCCTTTAACAATGAATCAGAAAATGCCAGAAAAAGTCAGAAATCATTAGTATTGTAATGTTTTTGTATTTTATTTCTAGCATGAATTTCTCTGAGATATTTTGGATATTTCTGGTATTTTATTTTAAATGTTGATTGTGCCATTCATCCTCTTCTCTTGGTCGTGAGGCATCAATCTAAGCAGCCAATCCCAGTCTTCCATCTTCCCAGCCTCTCCTCCACTTCTTCAGGTGGGAAGACGTTCCCGAGTCAGCCAAGAAATGTGATCTTTCCAGCATGTCGTGGTTCATTTCACACTGGGCCACAGACTGCCCCAGTGCAAGTTGGAGGTCACTGCTTGATAACGCCAGCGGAGCTACATCATCTACGAAAATCAAGCACGAGATCCTCCGGCCACAAAGCCTTGAGAAATTCAGGGAAAATCTCATTCACTGTGTCCACTGCAGACAGTCTGTCAGTGGGGCTGAGAAGATCCTTGATGTATTCCTCACACCACCAAACTATGTCCTGAGTTGAGGTCAGCAAAGTTGCATCCCTGCTATAAAAAGTGTTTGCAGGGAGCTGTCCACGCCACTCGAGTCACCTGACGATTTGCCGGACTTGCTTCAAGGTCGACTAAAAGTCCTGCTCAATGGCCTCGCTGAGCTCCTCCCATACCTGAGTTTTTGGGTACTGCAAGAGCTGCAATCCACTTGGCCTGTCAGCTGCCTCTGCTCATCCCACGAGCTCACCATGCTTGATAGAATCCCTCCCACAGCTTGATGTCTACTTTAACCTCTGGTGTTCATCTGATTCAGGGATTACCGCCACACTAGGGTCCGCTTTCCACAGAAAGCTGTTAAAGTGTTGCTCAAAGTGAGAGCTGAAGAGCTTGACACTCTGGCCTTTGCCAAGTTCACCCTCACTGTCCAACATCTTCCATTGCCACCTGATGCAACTCACCAACAGGTGGTGAAGTACAAAAATGAATCACTGACCTGCTGTCATGTTTCGGCTGTGTACAGGCAGGAGAAGGACCCAAACGCAAAACTCACAACAACGAAATTAAACTCAAAAAGCTGCTTTATTGCAGAATGGCATGGAAAGGAAGGAGAGCACAGCTGGGAGTAATCAGGCTGGACGAGACAAGGGAAGCAAAACTAGAATCACTCACATGAGAAATGGACCTTCAAAGTAAAACAGGAAACACACTGACTGAACTCTAAACATGCAAACTTAACAGCAACTGAGAAGACAGAACAGAACCAGAAACATGGTACAAAAAGGTCACAGTAGACACAACATTGAACACAGGGAAGCCGTATTACAAAGCCAAACTAAACCTATGATAACCATAACTGAAATCTAGGGAAACAAGAAACAGTACAACAAAGGACTCAAAACATAATCCATAATATAAAAACACAAGATCTCTTCAAAATAAAATAGGAAACATAATGAGACGCAGACATGAAACACATGAAGAGCAGGGGAGACTTAACAGGGGTTGGAAGACACAAGGGGAATCTAATAACGAAGAACTAGAAAAACTCATGAGCTTAATCCAAATAAACTAAACTCAAAACACTGGGTCATAAGACCCAGGATCGTGACACCTGCGACGCAGGGAGTCCTGGTGCCACGTGGACTTTTGGACACCCTCGTGTTTGAACATCGTGTTCAATTCGGAGAAACTGCGGTGCATTCACACCCCTCTAGATCATGTTCAGCACATAGGGAGGGAGGAAGAGAGACTCTTTTCATGTTCTTATAACTATTCATTTTATATTTTAATTCTTTCTTATGATTATTTTTACTTAATCTTGTTCTTTTTTATTGTTATTGTTGATGATGATTGATTAAATTGTGCGAGGCTCAGAGTGTTACCTATGCATTAAGTCTGCGCTCCTGTCAGTAGTAGATGTTGGTGTTGAGCTCTTTGTTTTCTTATTTTTTCTGCTGTGTTTTTTAGGTGATATCCAAATCGGTATGATGGAGAAAAAGGGTCAGCTGGAGGTGGAGGTGATCAGAGCACGAGGACTCGTACAGAAGCCAGGATCCAAATCTCTCCCTGGTAAGAGCCCAACCTGACTGAAGCCGCCACAGACCAACGAATCCCTGCAGCACTCACACACGTTATTATAATCCAGTATATACACTCGACTCAAGCTCACCTGTTCGTTGCGTTCGTACAACCAGCCGTGAGAGCCGATAGTGTTCCCACTAATGGCTTTTTTTATTGCTCTGTTTCTGCCGTCAGCTCCATATGTCAAAGTCTACCTGCTGAATAATGGAGCGTACGTAGCCAAAAAGAAAACCAAGATTGCACGGAAAACACTTGACCCACTCTACCAGCAAGCACTGCTATTTGAGGAGAGCCCGCAGGGGAAAGTGTTACAGGTGAGCAGGAGATTTATTTCCCTTCATCACACAGTTAAATGCTTCCCCCCCCTCCTACTTCATGCTGACGGAAATCGAGCAACATGACAACGTGAAATTATTTTTTCCTTCAGGTGATTGTGTGGGGAGACTATGGCCGCATGGACCATAAAAGCTTCATGGGAGTTGCACAAATCTTATTGGAGGAGCTGGACTTATCAAGCACAGTCATCGGTTGGTACAAGCTGTTCCCACCATCCTCTCTGGTGGATCCGACACTTGCCTCCCTGACGCGACGAGCTTCTCAGTCGTCTCTCGACAGCTCGGCCGGACCGCCCGGGGTCCGATCTTAGTGGACAAACAGCTCTACGCCACCGAGAAAAAACTCAAACTAAAACTCGGAGAGAAATGAAATACTAACGGCAGAAATGTAGAACAACAACAACAATCAGAAACACGAGAAAGCTTTGTTGAAATCTGACAATCACTCCTGCCGCGGTTAATTTTGTCTGTCGTAGGGAGCGTCGCGTTTCAGTGTTTCATGTCCATTCGAGGAAAAGTCTCTGTGTTTTCTCTGTGTGTGCTGAAGAAGCCGTGCAGCAGCTGTCCAGACAGTACCAGAGAATCCAAACGAAGCAGGGTGGCTTTTAACCGAATCAACAATAGCAAAGAAATGTATGTAAAGCATCGGAATGTATGGACTCGAGACAAGAGGTAATCACCCTCCGCTCCTGCAGGCGGCGCTGCGCTCCCTGCAGTGGCCTCCTCCAGAACCCCAACAGACTGCTGGCATTCCCGTCCCCGCCGAGCGTGGGGGACGGGGTGCTCAGTCTGGAAGCACAGGGCCTTCTTCTGGTGCCTAGACCTCGGAGCCGCATTACTGGTCCCCCCCCTCTGTGGAAAGATCCTCTTTTCAATATGTTTACCACGGCCGCTCTGAAGCCGCACCGTTTCAGCGTGTTTGCTTTGTTGTTCATTTCTTTCCCTTCGTTACTACTGGCACAAGATGTTTTTAAAAATGCTCATGATAATGTTGTCAGTCTGGTGTGTGCATGGAGAGTAAAAATAAAATACAAGAGATTAAAAAAAAAAAAAGCTATTAAATGTCTGCAAGTGTTATGCAGGAAGAGGGCGGGGAACAGGTTAGATTTTTACATGTGAGATTAGCGTTGTTTTTGCTGGCAAGCGTGCAGGCCAGTCGTCTTTGTATAGTTGTATATTAGGCCTCCCAGGAGGTTGACCAATAAGTAAAATTTATGTCACTTTGAAATATCACAAGGGTACAACGTCAATGTAAAAAAAAGAAAACGTAAATCTTTGTTCACCTATGTGAGAGCGAGACAGGAGCGTCGAATTTTTTCACATTTTTTGGGAGGCGCATTCCCTCCCTCCCGGCATGTTAAAGGTTTTTATCCAATCTTTAGTTCAACATTTTTTTTTCTTTTAAAATTTAAACACAAGCACAAGAGCTTGATTTTTTTACAACAAAAAGTTTAACGTTTTGAAGAAAAAAATAATAATACATAGCTAAAAAAATCAAAAACAAAAAAAAAAAGGACAAAAAGCAGCAATCCTCCCGTCACCGGTCCTCTTCATCGTTTCGTCGCGACGTTCGGAGGCAAACAGAACAACAAATACTGTCACAGTTTAATCCTCGTGCATCTCGGTGAATGTGGGCCAATCAGATCGATCCGTCAGGACGCCAACGCTCATCCTCCGTCCGGCCTGCAGGCTCCTCCCACCCGGGGGGGGGAGGGGCAGCATGACTTTGGAGCCCGTTCCAAGCTGCATGCACATTTTTGTAAACAAACAAACAAACAAAAAAATCTAGATACGCGTGTTAGCTCCACATACTGTAGGGCCGCTTGTATGTTGCATGCAGTTGTACAGTTTGCTCGTACTTGAATATTAAAGAGATAAAACCAAGAAACTGAAGCCATTCCCATTACGCAAAGACATCTAAATCCACTGCAGTCCAGTCCACGTCCTTCAGTCCGGTGCTGAATGTCTCTCAAACCGAATCCCAAGATTACATTGATGTCTCTGGAAGATGTACTGTACTGTACTGAGCAGACCTTGCAGCCCCTCTTACTGTTATTCCACATCATAGTATACCTCCGAGGGGCTGGGACGATGTATGAATAAATATGTACAAATCAGATCTATGAAAATATGAATTATGTTTCAACATAATGATTTCAGACGACACGGAGAATAAACTCAGATGGACAGAAAGTCGCACCCTGTAAATACTCAGCAGCTATTCCCGGGGTTTTCATTTGGTTCACTGAGAAAAAAGGCCAAGTCTTATAATAAGGAGCGATTGGTACTTTAGGTGACGAGGGGACCGTGCTGTGGGACGGCGATGGGTCTGAAAGTCCTCGTCTGAACACTTCTCTGTGCTTCAAACTCGGCGTCTGTGCCCGGCCCGCCATGCTCAGTCCCGCCTCACTCCAGATTTCTTTTCATTGTCCAGTGAAGCTGTTTTTTTCCTTATTTATTTAGGGTTTTTTTTCCTTGTCAGTATTAACAGGAGAAAAAAATTGCTGATTGTTTACAACTTCTGTGTTCCACTGAAACAAGAAAATCAGAAAAAAGTAAAGCATTCACTGCAACATTTCTTGTTTGTATAACAGATGTGGCTCAAATGATGTGTATGTTTTATATATAAAAAAAATTTCATTTTTATGATTTACAAATAAAAAAGAATGTGTGGAAAAAAAATACCAATGTTTTCCTTGAGTCTTTCTCATGCTTATCTTTTAATTTTCTGATTTGACATGATGTCAAAAGGCCAGGGTGCCTTGTTTGTGGGAAAGCTAATATTTATTCTCAGTCTGTGCATCTCTGAGCAGAGCAGCATTATTTTAGAGAGAGGGCCATCACTGTTCCCACTGTAGTAAATTTATTACAGTTCATAAAAACATATTTCAAGTGTTTTCATCAGTTTTAGATACAATATAAAAGAACAGCATGTGCTTTCCCCCCTTTTAATCAGTTGAGAAGGTGATGAGCTATCTGCTAACGCTAGCTAGTTTGGTTAGCAAATGCTAACCAACTCTACGGGTCTATTGCTGGACATACCCGCTAATTAGTGCTATGTACAGTAGCATGCACAACAAAATTCTAGACTTTTATGCGCCGTGTTCATTGTACTAACTTGCCTGTGCAGATAACAGCTTAGGAATCTAAACAGTAGTCAGACTATGCTAGTAGCTCTTACAGCAATCAACATGGCCTACAGGTCCAGGTCGGTGAGCTCAGTTAGCTGAGGTTAATCCTAGCCAGTGTTGCCAACTCCCCAGTAAGGAAAATTGCTATTGGTTGTCCTAAAAGTCGCTAGAAGTCGCTAAATGACGTCATCACCTAATTTGCATAATTGGTCATGCTAATGTAATTGTAACCTACGCTGCTGGAGAGAGAAATAACATCGTGGACGAGACATAAAGTGAGCAAAAAACGTCCTAAATGCATTTAGAATTTATTTAGAACTACAAATTAAATTTCTTTTAGCAATTATTGTTTTTTGTAATGTCTTTCACGTCTTTTTTTAGCGACTTTTTTTTAGAAAAAAAGAGGGTCTGAAAACTCGCTAAATATAGCGACAAAGTCGCTAAGTTGGCAACACTGATCCTAGCAGACAGTTAGTGTCCTATCTGTTACTCAGACAAACACGTGGCTAATAAAGTTTAAACAGGTGAGTAATAGTAATATTACTTATTAATTATTAATATAGTAATATTTATACCTAAACAGTTCTCATTAAGGAATAAATTGATCAAGGAGTGGAAAATAATTTGCGTAGCAAGCAGTAAGCATGATCATTTTTGCTCTAAAGTTGGCTATTTCAACAAGGGAGTCTATGGAGAGTGACTCACTTTAGAAGTCAGTCTTGAGTGGCCGCAAGAGAAACTGCAGTTTTTATCAATATGTGTTGCACTGATTATGTCGTCCTTATTTCTTTTTTTTTTGTTTGTTATTTCATGCTTTTGTTTGGGTCAAGAAGGGCATCCAATATAACAGGGGTGTCAAACTCAAATACACAGTGGGCCAAAATTCAAAACTGGAACAAAGTCGCGGGCTAATATTAATATTTATTGAAATATATTTATTCCTCCAGATATAAGAATGAATCTTTTCTTATGGACTCGAACACGTTTTGCTGAAAAACTGAATATGGAACAAGCAAAGCTTAATACTAAACAATATATATATTAGCTGTATAATACCAGTAGGCCAGCTCTAATAGTAATTTGGTATGGCTTCGCGGGCCAAATGTAATTAGGCTGCGGGCCAGAGTTTGACACCTATGCAATATAACGTCTGCCAAATCAAACATGCGGTGGTAACCAGTGTGATGACGCCTTCTGGAAAGGGAGCAGCAACTATTTATAAAGCGCTATAACCTCAAATGACCAAGATATTTTAGCAAATAAAATGCAGTTTGTGACCACATGATATATCATGATATACCAGACAGATTTTCTAAAAGGTTCTTATGTAATGAGTTTTCAGTCTTTTTTTAATGCAAAAATCCCTAAAGTTGTGATGTTATTTAACCAGGTACTTAGTCTGGATGGCTTTGGCCTCGAGTGATCCTGTGAGGAAAACTGGCGTAATTTCAGACCAAGATATGTTCTTCAGCACACACAGTATAGACATACATGTAAGGCTGCGTTCCTTCACCTAAGTGGTATTTTTCTAATTCAATACACCATTTCAATTCAATTCAATTCAGTTTTATTTATACAGCGCCAAATCACAACAACAGTCGCCTCAAGGTGCTTTATATTGTAAGATAGACCCTAAAATAATACATACAGAGAAAAACCCAACAATCCTATGACCTTCTATGAGCCAAAACTTTGGCAACAGTGGGAAGGAAAAACTCCCTCTGAACAGGAAGAAACCTCCGGTAGAACCAGGCTCAGGGAGGGGCGGGGCCATTTGCTGTGACCGGTTGGGGTGAGAGAAGGAAGGCAGGACAAAAGACATGCTGTGAATAAAATTTTAACAATGAAATGTTGTTGTTTTTTTTAAAGTGGAACCTGTACACAGACGGCTTCTGCAAAGTAAAGTCTCATAGACCAGAGATGAGAGAACGGAGGACAATTTTAGGTTCTTAAGAGCTCTGTTTGTGAATAAAGTCACATGACAACCATGTGGTACTACATACAACACCATCACAGTCTTGCCACTGCGATGCATCTAACCAAAGAGGATCCGCTGTTTCTTATACAACACAGAGCTTGGGAGATTTATGCTCCACTTGTTGTTAAGTAACCACAGGATCCCCCAAAAACAACATCTGCAGGCAATCTACACTGACCCGCCCACCACCCTCGCCCTGGCAGCCGGGCCCCCAGGCTCCCTCTGTGCTGCAGCATCAGGGGTCATAACCTGCCTGTATAAAACATGGACGCAGACCATCGTGGAAAAGACATGTAGATCACACATGTCAGAGGCCACTATAAAATTTCCATGCTGCTCCCAGGAATAAGATTAATCTATCTAATAAAGTCAAAGGTCATGCATTGGTGGAAAAGAAACCATGAGTTCACGTGGAATACAAACATTTCAAAGTTAACTTTTAATATCATCCGTGAAGACGGGCTTCCCAAGTAAAATGTTAAACAAACAAAACCTTTGGGAAAAGAAAGGCTCATGTGAGCCGAGCGATGCCGGGAAAAACAGTCTGAGAGTCTGTCGGCACCCAGAAACCATCTCACATGACGAGATGACGTGAGACCAGCGATAGTTCGGGTTGTAAGTTTACCACTGCTTTCCCTGCAGCAAAACATGTTACAACTTATTTCTTCTCAAGTGGGATTAATAAGGGTGCAGATTTTTATAAAACAGAACACCAGCATAAAAGGATTATCCGTTTCCAGCCTCGTATTTTTATTCTTGGACTCTATCAGAGTAGCTGTGTATAACCCACAGTTCAAAACAATGCTAATTTATCTCATTCTGGGTCTTGTGTCAGTGCCACACTTCATCCTCTGTCTGAAACAAGTTGTTAAAAGCCATCTTTCACTGCGCCTCCTAAAAGGAATTACAGCAGGGGGGCGGGGCTTTTGTGCTCACAGCAGAGTACTTTTAATTCAATTCAATTCAATTCAATTTTATTTATATAGCGCCAAATCACAACAAAAGTCGCCTCAAGGCGCTTCATAGATACAGAGAAAAACCCAACAATCATATGACCCCCTATGAGCAAGCACTTTGGCGACAGTGGGAAGGAAAAACTCCCTTTTAACAGGAAGAAACCTCCGGCAGAACCAGGCTCAGGGAGGGGCGGCCATCTGCTGCGACCGGTTGGGGTGAGAGAAGGAAGACAGGATAAAAGACATGCTGTGAAAGAGAGACAGAGGTTAATAACAGATATGATTCATGTTAATACATAGTGAGCGAGAAAGGTGACTGGAAAGGAAAAACTCAATGCATCATGGGAATCCCCCGGCAGCCTACATCTATTGCAGCATAACTAAGGGAGGATTCAGGGTCACCTGGTCCAGCCCTAACTATATGCTTTAGCAAAAAGGAAAGTTTGAAGCCTAATCTTGAAAGTAGAGATAGTGTCTGTCTCCCGAATCCAAACTGGAAGCTGGTTCCACAGAAGAGGGACCTGAAAACTGAAGGCTCTCCCTCCCATTCTACTTTTAAATACTCTAGGAACAACAAGTAGGCCTGCAGAGCGAGAGCGAAGTGCTCTAATAGGGTGATATGGTACTACAAGGTCATTAAGATAAGATGGGGCCTGATTATTTAAGACCTTGTATGTGAGGAGCAGGATTTTGAATTCAATTCTGGATTTAACAGGAAGCCAATGAAGGGAAGACAGAACAGGAGAAATATGCTCTCTCTTTCTAGTCCCTGTCAGGACTCTTGCTGCAGCATTTTGGATTAGCTGAAGGCTTTTCAGTGAGTTTTTTGGACATCCTGATAATAATGAATTGCAGTAGTCCAGCCTGGAAGTAATAAATGCATGAACTAGTTTTTCAGCGTCACTCTGAGACAGGATATTTCTAATTTTAGAGATGTTGCGCAAATGGAAGAACGCAGTCTTACATATTTGTTTAATATGTGCGTTGAAGGACATATCCTGGTCAAAAATGACTCCAAGGTTCCTCACAGTGTTACTGGAGGCCAAGGTAATGCCATCCAGAGTAAGAATCTGGTTAGATACCATATTTCTAAGATTTTCAGCGCCGAGTACAATAACCTCAGTTTTATCTGAGTTAAGAAGCAGAAAGTTAGTGGCCATCCAAGTCTTTATGTCTTTAAGACATTCCTGCAGTTTAACTAATTGGTGTGTGTTATCTGGCTTCATGGACAGATAGAGCTGGGTGTCATCTGCATAGCAGTGAAAATGTATGCTATGTCTTCTAATGATGCTGCCTAGGGGAAGCATGTATAATGTAAACAGAATTGGTCCTAGCACTGAACCCTGTGGAACTCCATAATTAACCTCAGTGTGTGAAGAGGACTCTCCATTTACATGCACAAATTGGAGTCTATTAGATAGATATGATACAAACCACTGCAGTGCAATACCTGTAATACCTACAGCATGTTCTAATCGCTCTAACAGGATATTATGGTCAACAGTATCGAATGCTGCACTACAATAATGTACTTAAATAAATAAATAAATACATTTTTATTTATATAGCACCTTTCAAGACAGAATCACAAAGTGCTGCACATAAGATTACAAGTCATAAAAAGATTTAAAAAGAGAAAATAAAACACGCAAAAAATTAACCAAAATAAGTTTTAGAGAGTTCCACAGTCTCGGGGCCACAGTGGCAAAAGCTCTATCACCCTTAGTCCTCCTCTTAGTATTTTTTAAAGCAAGTAAGCCCTGATCAGATGACCTCAAAGACCTAGGGACATCGGGCTGTAGCAGATCAAAGATGTAGGCTGGTGCCAGTCCGTGCACAGCTCTGTAGGTCAAGACCAGGATCTTAAAATTGACTCTAAATTTAACAGGAAGCCAGAGATAACAACGGTGTCAGAGATAACAACGGTGTCACATGTGAGTACTTGGAGGATTTTGTCAAAAGCCTAGCTGCAGCGTTTTGCAGGTTGTGCAAAAACCTCTGAAATAGTCCATAAATAAATAAATTTTGATGGAAGGGTTGAGACAATTGTTTTTTATTGTCCAAAAATACCTTTCTGTGAGTTTTAGGGACATCATACCACCATAAAGCAATTTGTAGCTTCTGCCATTTTTATTTGAGGCATGAAGCGAGCAGCAGCTGAAATTTTGTAGCTGCAGCGTTTTCAGTCACCACAGTCACCTGCTCCTCTGCATGCATGGAGATACAGAAACACACATTAGCAGGACGCTAGTGTCTTATAAGCAGTTCGGCTTCACAGCAAGAAAAACTAACAGATCACACGCATTATTGTGAAAACTAAAATAAACTGTGGGATTTCTTTTTGTCCTGTTCAACACTCAGCTAGAGCGGAAGTTAGTTCCTATACAACGGGGTTAACAGGAAGTAGATTGGCTCTCCTCACAGCCAGAGATTTCCTAAAGCCAGAGATCAGTAATGACCAGATGAGGCACATCCACTCTCTGAAGAATGCGCGGTGTTGCTCAAACCTACAACTTAAATGTAGACTGACCTCGTTATTTCAATTCAGTTTTATTTATACAGCACCAACATCACAACAACACCTCAAGGCGCTTTATATTGTAAGGTAGACCCTACAATAATACACAAAGAGAAAAACCCAACAATCATATGACTCCTTATCTGCAAGAACTTTGGTGACAATGGGAGGGAAAAACGACCTTTTAACAGGAAGAAACCTCCGGCAAAACCTGTCATGTTCCTGGGTCTGTTAACCCAGCGTTTTAAGTTTTAGTTTATTTGGATGTTGTTTATGTTTAAGTTCATTAGATTAGCGAAGTTCATTTGGTTATTAGACTCCTTGTGTTTTCTTCCCCTGTATTTAAGTTTCCCTTTGTGTTTCATGCTGCGTGTCTTATGTTATCAAGTTTGTATTATCATGTCTGTCTCATGTTTCCTGTTTTATTTTGAAGGAGTCGTGTGTTCTTTGTTCATTGTATTTAGTTTCACTTCCCTTCCTGTCATTAGGCTCATGTCAGTCAGCTGTTCCTCCATGTGTTCCCACTTCCCCTAATCACCTCCTGTGTATTTAAGTCCTCTGTTTTCAGTGTGTCATTGTCAGGTTGTCTGTTGTCCACGCCATGTTTCCTATGCTATGCTATGCTATGCTATGCTATGCTATGCTATGCTATGCTATGCTATGCTATGCTATGCTATGCTATGCTATGCTTCGCTTTGCTTCCAAGTTTCTTGTCTAGGTTTTTCTTATTGTTTGTTTAGATTTCCCAGTTTAGGTTTGTGTTAATTTTGCTTCAGTTTGCCCTTTGTTTGTACCTTTTTTACCAGCCATATTAAACGGCTCGCTTTTTGTTAACATTTCAAGTTCTGTTCCCTGTTCTTGGAGTCTGCGTTTTGGGTCCTTTTGTCAACCCCTACAGTCTGCCCTCGCCAGACTGTGACAAAACCAGGCTTAGGGAGGGCGAGGCCATCCGTCACGACCAGTTGGGGTGAGAGAAGGAAGACAGGATATTTGGATCTGTTTAATATAATCATCCACTATCATAATATATATTACAGGAAATAAAAGGAAGCATCCCCTTTAAAAATAACTATTAAAGTGAAATCTAATGGAAATACTCTGATGCCGCTTGTATGGCTGGTTTGACCTCCTGGTTCAGGAGCCAATGAGCAGACAATAGAAGGACATCAGGAAACAGTACACACCTGAGTAATTTGGGCCTCTCTCTATTTAAGTGGCTTCACTGGAAACTATAGTTTCACATTTACTTGTGATTGCATGGGTTTTTAGGTTGTGTGCTCTCATGCTGATCTTTTAAGGTGACGTGTTTCTGGTTTTGAGCCTACAAACATGCATTTTCTCATCTTTAATCTTAGATTATGACTCTCCTAACACTAGTCCTTTCCTCTCGAAATTTTCTAGGTGCTTTCTTACTGCACAGTCTGACCATGTTAGGGTTTTGTCTGTTTCCAGCACTTCATTTTAGAGTTCACACGGCTATAATCAGGGTTTTGGAGTCATGTGAAGTTGTCATGCAATCTTTCCTTTGAGGGGTAGTTTGAGCCGGCCAGTTACACTGAGGTGTAACTGAACGTAGTTACACAGGTGTTACATTTGGCTTAAGTTATATTTCTGTTAACAAAATGGGAAAAAGTAAATCTGAAATGTACACTTTTTTTTATTATTATTATTTTTTTACAGTAGAGCATTTTTATTGCTTTGTTCAAACTGTGGCTGATGTAATACTCATACTTCTATCCAATCATGGGTCCAAAATATGCTGCAAAATATTCTTTAGATTTTGGCTTTGAAGTTCGTGGCGATCGTGGCTCAAGAGTTGGGAGATCGCCTTGTAATCGGAAGGTTGTGGGTTCAAGCCCCTGCTTGGACAGTCTCGGTCGTTGTGTCCTTGGGTAAGACACTTCACCTGCTGCCTACTGGTGGAGGTCAGAGGGCCCGGTGGCGCCAGTGTCCGGCAGCCTCGCCTCTGTCAGTGCGCCCCAGGGTGGCTGTGGCTACAATGTAGCTGCCATCACCAGTGTGTGAATGTGTGCGTGAATGGGTGGATGACAGGATGTGTAAAGCGCTATACAAATACAGGCCATTTACCAAGTTGGAATTTAAAAATAAATAATTGTGGAGGAGGACTCTACTCTTGTTTCCTATCACTGGTGGTCGGTACATTTCAGATCAACACATTTCATACAGAAACTGAGCTGCTATTAGGAAGCTCTGGAAATGAGTCACATAAACATAGTAATCAGGATGAGTAATGAAAAAAGCTAAATGATGATGTTTTCATTTTGACTGTGGTCAAAACCAGTAAAAGGCTCAAAACAAAGGTCTTTATTCAACTTTTTTTAATCCAACATTTAATTTAAAAAATCACCTATCAGTTAAAACGAAACATTTCAGGCTTTAAAAACATTGAGCCCTTAATTAAATTGGTCGTTCTAATTTAAACCAGTTTATATATGCCCACCCTTTGGGGTTTTGTGCCAGGTAACATGAAGCTGAAACTCATCTGAGCAAACAGCTTCATGCGAAATTTATTTTTAAATGTCAAACTGAATGAGAACCAGAATCATTTGCAGCTCAAAATGAAGCCGTTTTCAGTGCCGCTTGTTTCATAATGCTTCGTAATCATCATTCCCAGGACTGCACTCTTCTGATGTTGTGTCTGGAATCTGCTGGTGCCACTCTTCCATCAGTGAGAAAGACTGCCCGATGCACCAGTAGATGGAGTAGTTTTGTAGGAATACAGAGCAGAGTTGAGCTCTGAGGGTTATAAAGCAGCTCCTGCAGAATCAATGGATCAAAAACAGGAGAAGATGCACTTTGGTGCTCCCTGACCTTCTTTTCTTGAATTGCGATGGGACTGACGCCTACCACTGGCACACTCACACCTCATTCATATTCAGAAATTTAATTCAATTCAATTTTATTGACACAGCGCCAAATCACAACAACACTCGCCTCAAGGCGCTTTATATGGTAGACCTTAGAATAATACATACAGAGAGAAATCCAACAATCATATGACCCCCATGAGGAAGAACTTTGGCGACAGGGGAGGAAAAATGACCTTTTAACAGGAAGAAACCTCCGGCAGGACCAGGCTCAGGGAGAGAACAACGTGGGAGACGGTCGCATCTGCTGCAACCGGTTGGGGCGACAGAGGAAGACAGAACAAAAGACATGCTGTGGAAGAGATTCAGATTAACAACTAATGATTCAATGCAGAGAGGTGTAAAGAAGAATTACTGTTTGCATCATGGGAATCCCCCAGCAGCCTACAGCTATTGCAGCATAACCAAGGGGGGATTTGGGTGGGTCACCTGATTCAGCCCTAACTATATGCTTTAGCAAAAAAGAAAGTTTTAAGCCTTATCTTATCATTAGAGATAGTGTCTGTCTCCCAAATTCAAACTGGAAGCTGGTTCCACAGAAGAGGGGCCTGAAAACTGAAGGCTCTGCCTCCCATTCTACTTTTAAATACTCTAGGAACAACAAGTAGGCCTGCAGAGCGGGAGCGAAGTGCTCTGATAGGGTGATACAGTAAGAGGGGGCTTGATTATTCTTGTACGATTTAACAGGGAGCCAATAAATGGAAACCAATATAGGAGAAATAGTCCCTGTTTCTCTCCTCTGTTTCCTGAGGGGGGGCCTCTTCTTGGGCTCACGGTGGGGCCAGCTTATAAGAATATTCAGCGTGTGTGACTGTGAACAGAAGAGGAAGTTCACACACGAGGCGTAACTGACATGACATTTTCTAACCAAAGCAGTGTTCAGCGTGGCTGCAGTGACACAGAAGAAACAACAGGCCGGGTTGATTCCTTTCAGCCTCAGGACCCCCGAAGTTTAGAATCGTCTCTGAGTTTATGTCGGGCTGTTATGTCAGTGCAGCACCGAGACAGATACACAACAGACGGCGTGACAGGTTCAAAATGCACTTCGGCCGAGAAATGATGCGTCTCTGGTGCCACGTGGTTGCGGTGACAGCAGGACAGCAGATGACAGAGCAGCTTTGAAAAGAAAAGGGTGACACTCAAAGGCTTTTACTGTGCCAGTGTGATCAGAGTGATCAGAGAAAGCATAAAAACGTGTAATAAAGAATAATACTTTCTGCAGATGTTCACTGCGCCTTCCTCTGCGGTTACTTTTCCAGCACAGAAAGTGGAAAATTCTGCAGAAGCCGTGTTACCTGATAGACTTTTAAAAAACCAACAACCTGGTGTCATTTTGAACTTCTTCAGGAAATCGAATTACACGAGGAGCGACGGTTCCTCATTTGCATGTCCGCAGCTGTCCTGGCGCGCGAAGACAAAACTACTCAGAGTGGACGCTTCTTACTTTGACCAGCGTGTAAAAGTGAGACACAATCGCCACAGCGACGACAAAGTGTCATAAAGATAAAGCCGTCGCGCGAGGGCAGCTCTGATGCGCCTGTGCACGTGGACGCGGAGGCGCGCGTGGAAGCAACAGGCGGCGAAGCGAGAGACGTCTCTCCTCGTGACATCTGTAACTTGTGATTTTGGTGCGAGCCAGCACAGTACACGCGGCGTGGATACCTTCACGCGCGGGAGCCGTTGTGTAAACGCGGAGCGAGAAAGAGGGCGGTCAGAGGAGTGACGGCACACGGCGCGCCGCGCGCTGCGCTCACTCCCAGCTCGGCTTCTGGTGGATTGCCCGTCGCACGTGCAGTTTGTTGTTCTTGCACGGCGAGACTACCGGCGTCGGGAGACGCATGCTTGAAAAGACCTGCGCTCACTTGACGCCCGCTTTGGTGATGCCATGCCCCGGAACCACAGCGGAGACGAAGGCGGCACCGGGCTCTGGATGAGGACCTCACCGGGGCATCGTACCGAAGGCTACGGCTTGAAGGATGTGGAGTCCGGCGGAAAGATGATGAACAACGCAGGAGACGGCTTGCTGTCGGCCCCCGGCGCCGCAGGTGCTGCCGGGTCCGACAACGCGAGGGGGAAGCAGGGAGCCCGGCTCAGCCTGCTGGGGAAGCCGCTCTTATACAGCACCCAGAGCGGCCGGAGAAACGTGCGCTACCGGCGGCTTCAGAACTACCTGTACAACGTGCTGGAAAGACCGAGAGCCTGGGCGTTCATCTACCACGCGTTTGTGTAAGTTCACGTTATGATATGCGTGCGGAGTTGTGTGATGCAAAGATGCGAGGATGCACACCTGTTGATGGGGAGGGTTTGCAGTTAGAAAGCTTGCTTCAGTTTGGGGCACTTTTGATATGTGATGGCTGATATGCGCCAGATTCTCAGCTTTTGCACATGAAGCAGCTTCAGTGTGAGACTAACGGGTCACTTTTGCGTTTATGAGTTTCATGTGTGCTGTTAAACCCGGATCTCAGGGCCCCGGCGGTTAGGACATCTTCAGCCGTGCTGTGCGCCTTTCTTCGCTTCTCAACCAGCTGTAGTTAATCTCCCGCGTGCGATTGTTTGTTGTTGTGGCGTGATAACTGTTCCTGAGAGGGAGGAAGGAAGTCGAGACACATGCTGACTGCAAAGCACCATTTTTTTCTCTTTGGTGTGTGTGTTGTGTGTAGACTAAGGGGAGGGGTTGCAAAGGGTGGACAGAAGCTGTTTACAACGCAAACAGCTCAAGTGTTCACTTTTCTTTGTGAGTCATCATTAAAGCTACTCTTTCAAACTGCATTCTTCATGAGCACATAGGATTTTTCCCTCGGTGTCGTGTGTAGGCTGTGGTCTGCGGTGGCACCTTTCATGTCGCATTCTTTTAAAAGAAATTACACTCGCTGACTGAAAACGGCTTTAAAATTTCCTAGACGGTGAAATCGAAATGTCACGTGTCGTGCGCGGTGATGGAAGGCAGAAATGGTCCTGTTAATAAATACTGTTCAGTTACAATACAGCAGCATGTTGGTTAAAGAGGAGTTCTGCTCGTTTCCAGCATCATGTTCTTGTTCCGAGGCTCAACTGGAGCTTCACATGATTCACAGTTCAAAAAAACCCAACTTATCTTTTGTTTAACTTTGCTTTTTCAGCTCGTCTCTGTTCAGCTGATCTATTGATGTGAAACTTTGGCCATATTTAACATGAGCATCCATCACTGTAACTGTATACATGTGACAAAAAACAAGAAAAGAGGGAAATGACATCAGGAAAGACGTTTTAAGTGGCGTATAGAGATGAAGCTCAACTGAAAATTGAAACCAAAAAAACAGATTTTCCTTAATATTTATGAAGACAGGTGAAAAAATAGACACTAAATGAGTTACAGATGTGCCCGAATGACATTTTTGGGTTTGATATATTTAAGTGTGTCTCTATCTTTTCATTTGATGTGCTGCCTCCTTTCACAGTGCTGCATGAATTAGCTGCCATTGTAGCTGTTGGCCTTGGACTCGTGTGATCGACTGCGTGTGATGTTTATAACCACCTAACTAGTTGTAGAAAACATTCGGATATACGTTTTGAAAACCTCTGATTAGTTCAGTTCAGTTTTACTTAGAGCTGGTTCACAAAACCAGTCATCTCAAGGTGCTTTACTCTTAATACCTAATACTAGAGAAAACCACAGTGATCAGATAAGGAGATGAGCAGCACTTGGAGGCTGTGGGGAAGAAGATCTCCGTTTTAACAGGAAGACGCTTCCAGCAGAACCAGGGTTAGGGAGGAGCAGCTTCTCCGTTTGATTGGTTTTTCTTTGTGTAGCTTTTTGGCGGTGCAGAGGTTAGAAGGATATGAGATTTGAACCACTGATGGACATGTGCACAGTCCAACAAAGACATTGCATCCGTCTTATCCACACATTGAATACTGACTGGCTGAAGAGTTGGTTTGAGCAGAAAAGGTAAAGACGACCGAGCCCACCACCAGGAGGCAGAACTGTGGAAAAAATGTCAGTGGTCAGAAAAAAGTACAATTTAAAGCACAAACTGTGATTTCAACAGACAGAGCATGGGGCTCAGGTAAATGACCAGGAACAGTATTAAATTAACAAGAATGCACACTATTGAGTTCCTGTTTCTCTTTATTCTTTATTCCACTATATTCTAGTTGCTTCCGTACGTTTTTTGGCACTTAACTACTCCCTCAGTTTTTATCCGATTTTCGCCATTAAAACTTTAAAAAATTCTGCTCTTTCTGCTAATGAAATATGACTTTTGGTGCTCATAACTTCTATACTTTTTGAGATATTGAATTTTTTATGCAATATTTTTTGCCCATTTCTGCCACATTAGGAGGCCCGGGTTCAAATTCCGCTCATGGCAACATTTCTTTCAGTTAACAGTTAAACTTTTTTAACTCTTTTCAGCAGAAATTCTGCTCATTCACCTCTTTTCTGCAAATTTTTCAGCCTTTTCACCTCTTATCAGCACAATTCTCAGCAGCTTCTGCTCATTTCAGCAGAGTTGTCAGTCTCTCCACCTCTTCTTTGTGAGAAAGATTTTGGCTCAGTGAGATGAGTAGCCGCCTTGAGACCAGAAGGGCCAGGTTCGAATCCTGCTCAGGGCAACGTTTTTTCAACTTTCAACTTTTTCAGCTTTTTTCAGCAGACATCTTCAGCGTTAAGGTATCCACACAGCATTTTCGCAGGAAATGCAAATTTTTCTAGTATTACAAGCTGTTCCACACATCTTTGACACTGCACCCTGGTGACAGTATGCAGATACAATATGGGTTATTTGGCCTGCAAAGATCTGCCTTCTGCATGGAGTCGGCTGCACGTAAAAAATGAACATTACCAAAAGTTTAAGATTGAGCCGGCAGAAGCATATTGCTGTAACTGCATGTCTGTCTTTAGTTCACAGTGAACAGAAGCTCAGTTCCCTGGAAAAGCCTCCATATCTATGCTGGCAAATATGCAAGTTATGCTCTTTTAAAACAGGAATTGTCTTGTGGAAATAAAGCTACAGAGGTCTCTGTTTCCACCCAGTAAAGTTGTCTCAGCATCACCTTTTCATTTTGATGCAAATCGAGCTAGCTGCAAGTCGAGCAGTTCGGCAGCTGTCCATTTAGCGCGGCTCGCACACAGTGAAAGAATCACTCTGCAGACCACACGGCCAAATTTAATTAAAAACCAAAATTGGTCAAAATTTGCAAAGGGTTGGGTTTGGTGTGAACCTTGATTTTTGACACGGGGTTTGAATTATCATGCTTGTTAGCTGGCTAACTAATGGGACAACATGTTTTCTCAGTTTCTACAGAAGCTGTTTCTGAGGTCGTCTCACTCCGTTCAAGCCTCGCCTCTTTTCCGCGGAGCAGCATCTGCTCCCTGCAGTGTTGGGTTAATTTTGGATAGTACAATCATCAACAACAAGCTACAATAGCAGCTCTGTGTCACCTCAAAGATAAGCACTGTTAAGGCATTTTGATGTCAAAGTTTACTACAGTAGAATTCGACATAGAGACATGGATGGATTTACTAACCCCTGCAAGTAATTCCATCTGATTTTCAACACTATATTTCTAAGCTTTAAATGTTTCTGTGACCTTCACTCCAACAATCCCTCCCATTCAGATTTGTTTGTATATTAACTAAAAGGCCTAAATTCAATGATTTGCTTCAACCAAAATAGAGAATCTAGTGTTTGTGACCAGTCAGGGGTGTGGGTTTGTTTCACACCCTTTCATGTAAACTGCGTCATGGCAACATATTTTGTTTTCCAGGAACCAGAATTCTGATTTTTTTTATCTAAAATCTAGATTTGAAACTTTTGAATTACACTTGCTCTATATTTATTTTTAGCATGAACGTGCCATCGCTTCAGCCCCAGTACTTTATGAGCCATCCAGCTTTACGCTGACCTCCCATATTCCCCTTTATTGGAGCCATAGCTTAGACGTACACCAGTCGACATGCTTTAGTTTGCTGTTTTTGTTAAAAGCTTGCTAATTTACATATTTTATGAAAGTGAGTTAGTCACACACACCCACAGGGATCTTCAGACTCCTCACATCGGCGCTCTAGAACATTAGGAACGCATGGTCGGGTGGCCTGGAAGTTACTGAATGCTTTTCTTTCATTCCTGCGGCAGCGAGCTTGAACTGGAGATGTGGGAGGAGGAGGAGTGAACTCTCACTCGGCCCTTTGCTGTCTCCTGTACTGTGATGAATGGAGCTGTGATGGTTAGTGGCCTTGAAGTTATACTGGTCTGCTGATAGGACGGTTGTTGGAGCCGAGTGTGTCACCGTCACAGTTGTTATCTTTAAAATAAGATGACATCCATGTCCATCTGATGTCAGAGCTAACTGTGGTTCACCATTAAAAGCACTGCAAGCGTATTAATCAATCTTTCTTTAAATCAGAGCTCAGTAATCGGAGCACTCGCTGGCTGGTGTGTAGGGCAGAGTTGGCTCAATGGACGAGAAAACCTGAAATGAACTGAAATTGAAAGAAGCAGCAAGGTGATATTTTGCTTTGGGGTCCATTTCACATTCTCATAATCCAATTATTTGGTGAAACCGGTGGTTTAAATGTGTTTTAGTAACCCAATAAGTAGCTAATTTGCAAAGAAAAGCCTTGCATGTTGGGCACCCTCAGAAGAAGGTGGTTTAAATGCAGGTTTTGCACACGGTGTACCCGATACACAAATGGTAGCACCGTGGGTTAGCTTGGTAATATTGTAAGAGTTTGATAATAAGGAGGTGATTTCTATCATGTAAGCAACAACCAGGTAATGGTCATAAGTATTATCTGAGTATTGTGTACTTGGGGGCTGAAAAGCCTAACAGTTGGAAAACATGTAACGTGCCCTTTTCTGCTCATTTACCCCCATAGTTCTTCTTCAACTCTGCTAGAATAGATTTGCATGGTTCACATTTCAAAATCCTCACCTGCCTTAAAGTGGGCCTTGCTGCTGCCTTTAGTTCATCCCCTTCCAGATCCCTCAGGTCATCTGTATCCGGTCTTTTATCAGTTCCCAGAGTCGGAACCAGACACGGAGAAGCTGCATTCAGCTTTTATGCTCCTTATATCTGGAACAAACGCCCAGAAAGCCTCAGATCAGCTGAAACACTCAGTTTATTTAAATCCAGGTTGAAGACTCACTTATTCTCAGCTGTATTTAAATAAAGCACCAAATCCGCACTTAAGCTTAAATTTCAAAACTTACATTTTTAACGACTGATTTTATCTACTGTTCTGATTTTATCTGTTTTGATTTTATAGACTGTTTTGTTTGTTTGCTTGTTTTAATCAATTTTAAATCATGCTTTTTATTTGTTTTTGTTTCTAATATCTCTGTAAAGCACTTTGAATCACCTTGTTGTTGAATTGTGCTATACAAATAAACTTGCCTTGCCCTGTCTGAACTAAACCATTTAAGCTCCTCCCCTTTGCAAGGGTCCGTTTTAGCAGACATTCATCTGATTGGCTGCCGTTCATACACAAGAGATTAGAATGAAAGGTGGGTGTGGCTTCTGTGCTCACATGCTTGCCATGATCATTAAGGGATATCCCCTCTCTCTGACGTCAGAGTCAAGAATAGGAACAAAACTGTCAATGTACAATGTTAGGAATGAAAATCCCAGGATGCTGTTAATAATGTGAAAACAATGAGGTACTATAGATAATTGTATTATAGGTTAGTGATAGACTAACATCATCAGAAACATGAAATAAAGTGATAACATAATCTAATCTTGGAATAAGTTCCAAGTATCATCCATTCATGGTTATTCTGAAATATAACCACGGCTGAAAAATTCTATCTGTTTCTATTAAAATTCAGATTAAACCAAACGTTTGTGTGGAAACCCTTCGGAGGGTTTCTGCGAACTAATCACCAGACATGTAGACATGTTCACATGATACTCGACACCAGAATGGTCCCTGAGGCAAGCAGCAAATTTGCATAATCTCAGTTAAGAACAGGGTGTTTTTCCCGCCTGCTGTGCTGCTTTGTGATGTGAAATAAAAAGAACCAAGGCAGACGTATATATTGTTAAACTCCAGTACGAGCTTATTTTTAACAGTGTCTGGTTTTTAATTTTCTTATGCAAGAAGCATAATTATTGTAATCATGAATGAAAGGCTCTCGGTAAGAAGGACTCGGTGCAGTTCGAAGGGTCATGTGATATCTGAAAATGAAAAACTTTTTATTGTTAAAAACGTTATGTAACATTATGGAGGACTTTAAGGACATTATCTTGTCTGCTGCTTCGCTAAATATTTTTGTAGCTTTGCATTGCTGACATCACAGCTGAGATGTGCTTGCTCTGCACGAACCACCTGCAAAACACTCCTATAGCTTTTATCACTGGGGAGCAGGAGAGCTATGATCACGGAGGTTGGCAGAATGCTGCGATGAAGCTGAATTTATGTTGTGTTACAGAGTAAAAACAAACACAAAAAGATTATAGATAATGTCTGTTTTTAAAGGTTCTCTGTGAGACTCTAATTTGGACATGTGCTTCAGTAATAGACTGTATGTAAAAGATGGACCCTACTGCATTTTGAAGCCTTGTTGGAAAGTTTTTGTAGCCAGAGGGGTCGTATTTGGATGTGACAGTGATGTGCTATGTAGCCAGCTAACTCTGGAAAGTCTTATTGAAACCGGCAAAAACTGTAACTGTAAGAGTGAAACACACAGAGTCAGATACTTGCTAATTAGTGTAACTACTTAATTAGTTGGTGTAACTAAGTAACACCCATTTTCTTGACAGTTAACCCTCTGTACAACATAATGGCTTCAGATGGGTTCTACTATTGGCTGTGTTAAACAAACATAAAAAAAACAAACATTTCTATACACTTGATATTTTAAAGTATTCTATTAATATCAACACTTCAGGAAGTTTCAGTTAAATATTTTTGCAATATCTTACATTTTTACTCCTGAGTCACCTCAACGCTCTGGCCGTTCGTCTGTAGTAAGTCTAGGATGTCAGTCTGTTTACCTCAGCTGTCGAAATGTCGGGTGTGAGGCGATCGTGGCTCAAGAGTTGGGAGTTCGCCTTGTAATCGGAAGGTTGCCGGTTCGATCCCCGGCTCGGTCAGTCTCGGTCGTTGTGTCCTTGGGAGAGACACTTCACCTACCGCCTACTGGTGTTGGCTGATGGCGCGATATGGCAGCCTCGCTTCTGTCAGTCTGCCCCAGGGCAGCTGTGGCTACAACTGTAGCTGCCTCCACCAGTGTGTGAATGGGTGGATGTGTAAAGTGCTTTGGGGTCCTTAGGGACTAGTAAAAGACAGTTTGCTGTCTTTTGACATTTGCTATACAAATACAGTTTACCATATCCATTTACCATATCTGTGCGTATTTACTCTGGAGGGTGTAAAACTAGTGAAAGGAGTCTGATACGAGTCAATAATTCAGCGAAGCACATCGGGCATTCAGGCCTAATATTAGCTGGCATAGCGTTAGCTAGCATAGCGTTAGCTGGCATAGCGTTAGCTCGCGACTAGCTGTTGTTGTTGCTATAGCCAGCTTGTCTTGAGCTGTACTCGGATAGGACGGCTGCATGTTGTAATTTTAGAGCCTGGACTTGATTTCAGGAGATGAGGCTTCAGGTGAGGAGGAAGAGCTCTGCGTTTGTCTCCTCACCTCTCACTCACTCTTCCTGTTGCCTGCTAATAGTCTCCTAATAGGAAGCATGCATGTCTGATTGTTGCATCAGACATACTCGCTCCCTCTCTCTTCACATTATAATAGGAAACACCTTGAGATGACTGTTGTGAATTTTTGCTATTTGAATAAATTTTAATAGTTAATTTGAGCATTTACAGTTCTGACTCTCACTGGTCTTCACTGTTTTAGCATCTGTTCTGTTTGTTTCGTTAGCATCACATTTTTGCAAAAACACTATGAAGTTTAGGTCAAAGTTCTCATCTCAAAAATGGCTCCCTTATGTCGCAGGTATAGTTCGTTAGTTTGTGTTCGTTAGCATCACTTCCTTATTACCAACTGATTAAAATCAAAAGGGGGCGGACTACAATAACACTGTAAGCGATGGAGAGAAGAAACTGCTCCTGACTGTCATGAGCTCTGATCCATTCAGCCAAATAAGCTAATTCTGCACAGTTTAAATAGGGTATTGCTATAGCTTTAAATGATGGCTGTAATCCATATGTAAACCATTTCATGCCCAGATTTTCATACAAAATATGTACTGAATAGATGGGTTTGAGTCTTTTTTAAAGGCTTATGTAAGCAGAGCGTGCCTTTAGAGAGCCTCGTATTCACGATTGGTTTCACATAACACATTGTTTCGGTGTAAAAATAGATTCTCTTTATTTTATTTCTGAACTCTGCAGAACATCCTCTTTTAAACATCATCGTTTTTATTGACTGCATCTTAGTTAAATTGAGCTGGTTTGTGTCTGGACAGCAACGTGGTTGATACCACCATAGCCGAGCTTTGCTGTTACTGTTTAGATAACTCAAAAAGTTCTGTTTCATCATCCACCGCTTTCAGGAGCCAGTAAAAAAACTCTTTTTGCTCTTTTCCTTATCAGCTTCGTCTGAACCGACACAACAGGAACAGGTCAGTAGAGTAAACGTGCTCATGAGCACGCTCGCGCAGCAGTCAGTTTTCCTCTGACAACACATCCTCATTGGTTTGATGCTTCAACGCTGTCCCACTCTGTAACACACATCCCCCCATCAAGCTCAGCTTCGTCACGTATTCTAGAATGAAATTGTTAGATAAACTTAACGAGTCAATATTTTAAATTGCTGTGTGATTGGACTTTTTGTGGAAGTTGCTAAAAATATGTAAAATTAGGTTGCATTGTAGGTGATTATTATAACTGTAAGATGAACATTATATAGCTATTACAGCTAATCTTTTTATGATAGCTTATAACTATTGCTATTATAAAATCACAGTGTATCTTTTTTCGCTAACTTTCTTCCTTTTAAATGGGATTTTCCTTCCCACCGTCACCAGGTACTCGCTTATAAGGTGTTGTTTAATCCTTGCAGTTTCCTCTTTTTTATTGTCTTTACCTTACAAATAAAAAGTGCCTTGAAGCAACTTTTGATTGTGAACCCTTCTAGTTGGTTAAATTGGTTAATTAACTTTATTATGTTAGTTACAATAGGTTGATAAAAATATGACAAATGGTTAAACTGTTTGCAAGCAGTGCAAAGCAGCTAAATGTGATGGTTAAATAAAAATGAATGACATCACTGTTTAATAGAGTAGCAGGTAGAACTAGAAAAATTTGCATTTCCTGAGAAAATGCTGTGTGGATGCCTTAACGCTGCAGTTGCCTGCTGAAAAAAGCTGAAAAAGTTGCAAAAAGTTGTAAGGCATTGAAGAAACTGAAAATTCTGCTGAAAACAGGTGAAGAAACAGAATTTTTTTGCTGAAAAGTGGTGAAAAGCAAAAAATTCTACTGAAAGGGTTAAAGACGGAGAAATTTTTGCTGAAAAGTGGTGAAATGAAATGTTGCCATGAGCAGGATTCGAACCTGGCCCTTCTGGTCTCAAGAATAGGTGGAGAGACTGACAATTGTGCTGAAATGAGCAGAAGCTGCTGAGAATTGTGCCGATAAGAGGTGAAAAGGCTGAAAACTTTGCAGAAAAGAGATGAATGAGCAGAATTTCTGATCAAAAGAGTTTTTTTTTCTGAAAACAGCTGAGATTTGTGCTGAAAAGAGGTAAAAATTCTGAAAATTCTCAGTTTTTTCTGAAAACAGCAGAAAAAGCTGAAATTTGTGTTGAAAAGAGTTAAATAAGTTGAATTGGTAACTGAAAGAAATGTTGCCATAAGCAGGATTTGAACCCGGGCCTCCCAGTCTGAGAACGGCTGCTCATCTCACTGAGCTAAAACACAGCTCAACCGGGCAAGGAAAACTAGTGACCCCACTGATAATGTGGCAGAAATGGGCAAAAAATATTGCATAAAAAATTCCATATCTCAAAAAGTATACAAGTTATGAGCACCAAAAGTCATAGCAATAATTAGCAGAAAGAGCAGAATTTTTCAAAGTTTGAACGGTGCAAATAGCATGAAAACTGAGGGAGTAGTTAAGCGGCAAAAAACGTACGGAAGCAACCAGAATAATAAAGAATAAAGAGAAACAGGAACTCAATGAATGACTGACATGCAGATCTGGATCATAGTAGTCCAGATCTGGTATAAAACGAGTTTAAACGAGTACAGTGGAGCATCGGAGGCATGGATGATGAAGCTGACTGTGGAGGTGCATTAGATGAAAAGGTTGGGAACCACAGCTGGATGTCTGCTGGATCCATTTTTGCCACAGCTGCAGCACTGAGCCCGCCTTTGTGCTGTACTGAGCCGGTCGCGGGGCCTCGCCGGCCCTCTCTCCTGCTCGTGCACACGCGTACACAGTGCCGCCATTCATCTCACCTCTGCATTAACGAGCTCTTATCCTTCCAAGTATGTTCAGCGGCAGGAAAACGCGCAGGGGAAATGGCGTTTCTCCGCCTCAGGTTTCTGAGCTGGCACGTCGAACAGCCGGGGTGCACAGAGTGGCGATATGAACTCGCTGCTCTCACTTGTTAAATATCTATCAGTCGGTTTATTGTTAGAAATACTTGGATTTATAGACCGCAGTAAAGGATGCTGGCTCATCCTGAAAGCTGTGTTTGATAAGCTTAGGTTATTGGGCCTGTGAAGCCAACAGACAATAAAATGTTTAGTAGACATCTAAATGACTAATCAGAGGCTGCTCCAAATCCCACTGCTGTTGTGTATTATGTTTTGAGTTGTCATTTATTACCCACCCTTTTAAATTCTCACTTAGAAATATCTCTGCTCCCTCTAAGCCTCCTTTTTGTTATCATTTCGAGAGGTTTGCACTCTGCTGGGTTTGTTATGCATTTGCTTAACCTTCACAGCATATTGGGGTATTTTGCACACTTTAAGGCAATCTGTCACCTTTTCAGTAACTCAATGGAAAGAAACTTCCAGCATAAAGCGCTAGTAAGCACAGCTGACCTGTATGTGAAGAGGAGGGGGCCGGCATGATCTGTGCGGTGACAAACCAGAGGTGTGATTCTTTACTCAGGTGGTGGCTGCCTCACTCTGACACTGTGAAAGTGAGAAGCAGACGCCGTGTCAACAAGGTTTATGATGTGAATTTATCTTCAGATGCTTTGACGAGAAGGAGGCGGGTTCATGAGTGGAACGGCGGCTAAACAGTGTCTGTGATGGTTTGTTTGACGCAGTAGCTTTTGCATGATGTTTCATCTAAACGTGTGCGACATCAAGGCTGTTTCTCGAGCACCGTTTGATACGGATCAACCACAGCCCAACCTGCACATCTTTGAGCTGGTTCGTGTTTGTCAGTCGTCATAAATATTTTGTTTCACTTTTAAAAAGGGCCCCTGATTACTTTAAAAGGAAGACGCAGTGACTATTTACTAGGGGTGCAACGATACTCGTATCGATATTGAACCGTTCGATACAGTGCTTTCGGTTCGGTACGCATATGTATCGAACGATACAAAATTTTTAATTTATTTTATCAACTTTCCTTCTGACGGTGCTGTCTGTGTTGAGCGCTCAGTGGATCTGCACTCGACAGTGCAGCCTAGGCGGAGTAGTCGAACGCAGATTCACTGAGCGCAGGGCAAGCTAGCGAGACAGAAGCTAAACTCGTTGCAACATGGCAAATTGAACCTCCCCCACCCTCATTCAGATCTGGTGTTTGGAACTATTTTGGTTTTCATGTGACGTATGACCCTGAAGGTAAGCGCGTCATGGACTAAAGTAAAACAGTATGTCGGATGTGCCACGCTATGCTCAATTACATTGGTGGGAACTAGTGCGTTAGCGCAGTTAGCTCGTTAACGTGTTGGCCGTCCAGCCCCACGCACGGGGCAATCCGCGGTAGCTCGTTAACAGAGATTTGCCGTGTTGTGGCGTTAACGTCATTTCAACGAGATTAACGCTGACAGCACTAGTGGGAACACAACGAATATGACTGCACATTTACTCCGACATCATCCTCGTGCAAAGACAAGTGGAAGCAGACAAAAACAACAAGCACGCATGCTACAAACTTTACCCGAGTCATTTAGACAGCCGTTAGCACATGATTCTCCTTATGGGGACCTGATATGTTTAATATGCTGCTGAGAATATAGCCCAGAAGAAGCGTATAGTAGAGCTTTTATTTTGGAAAGAGACATTTCTCTGTAATAAACTCTCTTTTCCAAAGATGAGTGATTTCTTAATCAGATAGATTTATTTTTTATTACTTTGTTGTTTCAGCAACATTAAATTTAAAACCTGTAGTTTTGAGTTAAAATATATATTTATAATTTTAATAAATGACAAATTAAAAAGGCATGAACATTTTTTTTGTATCGAAAAAATATCGAACCGTGACACCAAAGTATCGAACTGAACTGTGAATTTTGTGTATCGTTGCACCCCTACTATTTACAGCACGGCATATAAAGTAATCTACACCTCCTGTGTTCATGCTGTCGAAGAAACTGATTGAAGACTCCAACAGTGTGTCAGATGTGATTTTTAAACTTATATTTCCGATGAATAAAGAGCTCTGAGGCCAGGAATAGATTAGTTGGCCACAAGATTAAAACCACCTGTCTAATAACACGTAGGTTGCCTTTATACAGGCAGAATAGGTCCAAGCAGTAGGTGACAAGTCCTCATCAGTGGAATACAGTCTGTAGCTGCCCACTTGGAATTACCACTCGTGACGCAGAGAGCTTCGACTGATGCAACTTTATTCTCTCCTCTTTAAACCACCGACAATATGGCACCGTGAAAACTATAAAGATGTACAAACAAATACCATTAAACATTCAAGTAGAAAGTGCAGAAATGTTCACATTTTACTATAGAAAATTATTTTGATTAACTCAAATAGTGACATTGACATAAATCAATAGTTTTTAAACTATTTATGTTACAGCATTTAATAAAATGAATTAACGACAACCTTTCTGTCTCTTAAATACATAAACAATCATTTGCATCAATAAACCAACCTCTTTCTGCTTCCAAGGGTGCTAATCATGCTGAACCAGCTAGCCAACCTCCACCATGCACATCTCTTAGCCAGTCTTTCCACACCACAAACAAATGACATGCATATACAATAAAAAACGAATTCAACCACATTGAGTAAACTTTCAAAGTTATAGCATGTGACAGATAAATAAAATACATAGTTTGCACGAGTATTTTCAAAAAATAAACGTTTTTACTCACTCTGAAGCAACGTGTTTGTGTCGTTTCGCTGAGAACAGAACAGGAAGTCTGACACAATAAAAGAGGAAGTGCTAAGGTACTCTTCAAAATAAAAGCGCAAAGTAAAGTGGCTTTGCCGGCATTTACACAGTCATACTGGATTGTATTGATTGTATTGATGGTTTAAATATTAAGAATAATTCTTTGCGAGTTGCCGCTATGTAACATTCACGAGGTTTAGTTTCTTTGCGTTAACCGGTGAAACTTTGATCAAATTGTGTTTGAATTTGAGAAGCATGTTGGGATCTTTTTTTTGTCTTGAGCTGTTCCCAAACATTTTTGCCACAGTGGCGTGGTGTCTTATCCTCAGAAGACAAAATGCGCACGTTTTTCAGGGCGTGCTGTTGCTGTAGGTGCTTGTCATTGGTCTATAACAGTGCAAAAGATGATTGTATGTGTCAAAGTAACACCACACGAGTGCCAGAACCTGAGCTTTTCATCCAAACGTTGGATCATAATGAGATGATTAATTGCTTTGCTTTTTCTCGGAAAGCCGCTCCTCCTCGCTGTGACATATTCACTGTTTTATTTTCCTAGATAATGGATTAGCAGTAGTTTTTAACTTTTAGGGTGTACGCTTATTTCTTCAACTGTAGAGTTTTCTTATGAAGGCTAAACAGAATTGTTGCATTATATATATATGTTGTAATTTCCTACTCTCATGTCCTCTCAGTCCTCATAAAGAGCTTGATTTTGAGTCTGACAGAACTTTATTATTCTCCGTTATTAATGACGTTGTATTGTATTGTTCTAATCTATATAAAGAAGTCCTCTCAATAGTTTCGTTTTTTTCACCCAGTTGTAGGGCTGCTCAATTAATCGAATTTTAATCACGATTACGATCTGGGCTTTCAACGATCATTAAAAATGACTGAGCCGATTATTAGCCCCTCCCTCGTGCTTTACTCTCGCGCTGCCCCGTGTGGCAAATCGAGCGCACCTCTCTGCATTTCGAACACGTGTCACAACAATTAAGAGCAGCGGTCCCCAACCTTGTTTGCGCCACGGACCGGTTTATGCCCGACAATATTTTCATGGACCGGCCTTTAAGGTGTCGCGGATAAATACAACAAAATAAAACTAGTACCGGTACCGAAAAAAATAAATTTTTTTAATAACACACGTGAAAAGACCCAGGAAAACCGAGTAAACGATAACAAAATAACGCTGAAAACCGATAAAAACCCTGAAAACGATACATTTCACACCTGAGCCTCAACTCTCGCGGCCCGGTACCAAACGACTCACGGACCGGTACCGGTCCGAGGCCCGGGGGTTGGGGACCGCTGATTAAGAGGACCCGAGGGAAGCTCGGAAAGCTAAGCAGAAATTATTTAGAGAGGAGAGTGACTGCTGTTGGTTGAAAAGAGGTAAAAAAAACTTCAGTGGTGTGGAAACATTATGGGTTCACGAGTCAGACGTGGATCAAGTAGACACAGTGTGTAAACTTTGCTACAGTGTCGTAGCTGCACCACAGAGCAACACTGCAAAGTTCACTAAACATAGATGTTTACATTTTTCATTTATGTTTTATATTGCAAACATTTGCACTGTTATCAGTATTTGCACTATTTTATATTATTTTTTAAAGTCATTATTCAATTTATTGTTATTGTTAAATAAATATGGTCAAATAATCGAGATCTCAATTTCAGTGAAAATAATCGTGATTATCATTTTTGCCATAATCGAGCAGCCCTACCCAGTTGTATCATAAATGTACTTTAGTATTTTTGCATTATGTCTTAGTTGGAAATCCTGGTATCGTGTTCTTGCTGCTGCAACACAAAATCCTCCAGCCTGCCGATGCTGACTTTTTCACCATTTAAAACTGGATTCACTTTGTGTAGATGGACAAACGACATGAAACATTAGATATCATGACTGTTTCATGAGCTGCCCTCAGACTGTGTTCTTGTATAGTACCTATGTATATGTAAATCACTGTGCCTGTTTGATGCCAATCACAGGATGGTCGCGGCTGATGGAAATTGCCTGCTGCAGGTTTCGTGTTTCTAACCTCAGTTTACTCAGAGGGAGTTCCCCTCTCTCTATTGTCGGGGGCTGCCTTTCTAAACACAAAGACAGGCCTTGTCACGGGACACGCCTGCACACATGCGTTGTGGGTATTGTACCTTGGTGAAGAGAAACATCATTTAGGTAAACGGCACCTGTTTGCTTCCTTTGAACGCCGCCTCGCTCCAACGCCTCCCAGAGCCTACGGTCGAGATGTCGGGAGTTTTATTCCGGTGACATCTTGAAAGTCTCGTAAATCAAACAACTAGTAGACACCATTACCTCTCGCCTCTCTGACAAATGTTAGATTCAACTTTCACGTTTGACAGAAACCCCAGCCCACTGCCGCGAAGTGAGCCTGCCATCGTGGGTGAGGGGGTTTTCCACCTGATTGCCCCTTGTGTCTCACCCCCTGATAAGGTGTTTTTGTGGTTGTTTGTCCCAACCAGTCATTTCACAGGTTCCAATCTGTGTGAATGAGTCACTTTTAGTGTAGAGAAGCTCTTTTTTTTCATACAGCTCTCTGTGTTAGCTCCCCTTTCCCTCATACCCTTCTTACTGCATTACTTCCAGTGTTTTCCAGCTGTTTCCTCCCGCTCTTATGTGACCTCACCCCCATTGTCAGCGTGACAATGGGAGGGACGTCAAACTTCACTCTCTTCCAAGAAGAACTCGCAGTTCTATCAGAATGACTGGTGAGTGGGGTACCAGCGCTGGATAGACATCACTTCAGTCTTCATCTGTGTCCCCTGACAGTGCTGTTTGTTTGCCTTTCTGTCATCAGAGCTTTTGTTGGCCCGTGAGAGACTGGTCTTTAACACAAACAAAGAGAGGAGCGAGTAGCATGATCTTTTATGGCCCCGCCCTCCCTTTTAGCCTATTTTTATTGCAGTTTTAGTCCTCCCTGATCTCTAACTGTTAATCAGAAATGTGCTGGCAGATGCTTGCCTGGAGGGGTACGGAGGTGGCACGCCAGTTGACTAATTTCTGTGTGTAGCAGTTCATCTGATGTGGAGTGCGACACGAGCGGACTCGGGCCTAATAACTGGGTTTATCTGCTGACAGCCGACGTGCTTCAGAATAGGCCTCGTACGAAACGCACGCGCAGACGCGCGTCCGGCCTCCTAATATGTTTTTAGATAATCAAAAACACCAGCCAGCTGTCAAAGTGTCAGAGAAATCCCAGAGTGAAAGGGGCAATTTTGGGCACTTATGTGTTGCCATAGAAACCGATGCTGCCTTCTTGAGCTTGTTCAAGAGTGATTTTATAAAGAGATGGATGAAAGATGAAAGGATGTGCTGGGCGGGTTCCAACGGGCGAAAACAAAGAGCAAATGTTCTTACCTGTGTTCGTACGATGGCTGTGGCGGCCCACGCTGCACCGCCGTCGCCCACTGTGTTGTATTGAGTCGTGTATCAGCTGGTTTTAGTGTTTGTTATGTACCTGTAGGAACCTTTAACACAGCCAATTCTCTAGCCGGCGCTAGATATTTGAATTCGTCAGCTGTTCTGGCCACTGCTACAGTTGTGCTGATGGAGGATGGCCTCAGGTATCGGTGCTGGTCAGAGGGATCAAGGTGACCACGATGCATTGAATCAATAAGAGAACGTGTTGGCAGACCTGCAGACAATGCAACCAAAACAAAGGGGGGGGGGGGGGGGGGGGGGGAGTAAAAAGATCCAGGCACGTATTATGAGTGAATTCTGTTTTTTAGCTCTTCAGCTTATACGATAAACTCATGGTCACCAGGCTAAATCATTCATCGCTGTACGTGAACGAGGCTCTCCCGCTGGTGTGATTCTGCATTCGTTCTCTTCATGCTGGAAGTAGGAAATAAGCTCCCTGACGTGTGTACCATAAGCATATCTTTGGCTGTATCCCAATTCAGGGTCTGCAGCCTTAAAGGCCGCATTTTAAGGCCGATTACGTCACAGCGACGTGACGAAGGCTGTCCCAATTCGAAGGCTGCTCGAAATGCGGCCCTCAAATGCGTCCTTCATTTCCCTGAATTTTAAGGACGTGGCGGTGTAGACTTCGTGGCCCAACATATCCCAGAATGCATAGCGCGCCGGTGGGTGTGGATAATTTTGCCGAAAAAAAAAAAAACGGGGGATGAGGGGCGCCCGAAGAGTAAACTTTAAGTACTGAATATTATGTCACTTATTTATGTGCAAATGTTTAATAACGAAGAACATTAAAACATTCCTGTTGGCCACATGTCGGTAAAGTCATGTGACATTAGTGACGTTTGTACTAACTTGGTTTTAAAGCCTTTACTTTAAAATATACGCCGTTCAATAGCTGAGCTTAATCTTACAGAGAATGATCAAAGCTCATGTAGAAACAAACAAACAAATGAACAAAAGATTTTCTCCTTCATTTCTGTCAAACAAAGCTGTATGAAACGTTTCCAGCTGTTAGTATCATGGTTGCTAGGCAACCTGGGCAGCGCAACGGAGGCAAGACCGTCCCATTTCACAAGCCTCGCACTTCCGGCCTTAGCGGTCTTTAAGTACGCGGCCCTTGAGGATCGTTGAGGCTGCGTACTTTAAGGCTGCAGACCCTGACTTGGGACACAGCCTGTGTGTTTGGCTGCACAGTATGCATTATAGGGGCACAAGTGCACTTCCCTCTGTCCCACGTCCTGGTATCTGTCATGAGTTTAGTTTTTCCTTTGTTGTTATTCTAGCTTTTGTTCCTTTGTTTCCTTTTGTCTTTATTTTTGTCTTTCATTTACTTCCTGTTTTATTTTGAAGGCTTCTTTTTCTTCTTCTTCATGACTTGCTGTGTTTTTACTTCCTGACTTGAGTTTCTTTGTTCAGAGTTCATCTAACCTTCCTCCCGGCTTCTCTCTTTCCCGATGAGTTTCTGTGTGGTTCGCCTGAGGCGCACGGACACTGTAATTTCAGCAGTTTTATCAGTTAACTGCAGTCTTAACTGTGTATCAGGCAAAGGTTACACACAGGTTAGGCGTCAAGTATGATGCATGTAGTCTGCACGTTTTTCCTGTGCCTGCACAACGGTGATACCTGCTGAATCATGGCCTAAGACTGATGACATGTCCTTCTTAGCTTAGTTGTGATAACAGCTGTGTGTGATGCATATCAAAGATGTCAGCTTCCACATCTCATCCCGCCCTGTGCTGGTATCTCATTGCTGTTTGTTGGTTTGTAGACAGGTCAGTGCAGCAGAGATGGATGGATTTATGGATTTCAGCTGCCCGCGTTCTCACTTAAAATAAAGAGCAGAATTTGAATCCTGGAAGTGGCCTTTTCACATTTTTATATCTTAATTTGCAAAAGATAAAAGTCACTTTATTATATTAGAGACTGCACAACTTTAACTGATGTTGCTGCAAATGTCAAAAAAGGCCCACAGACTGATCTGCCCTAGGAAAGACGCGTGGTTAAATATAGCACCCGAGTTCGAGTGACGTAGGTGGCTTCAACAGTCAAACCAGGGTGAGCGTAGAAGCTGAAGATTGGTCCCAGTGGGTGAATGGCAGCACGTCAGCGTGGCCCGCCCCCGGCTCTGTGCTTGGCACGAACCTGGTAGTGCTGCATGTGGGTAACAGGCCAGAGACCTTCCTGTCTTACCCAGAGGGTCAACACTGCAGCTGGGTAGCAAGTCTGTGCCTCATTTGCTCCCTGCATCACCACAGAGTGTAAAGGGAAGAGGTCAAAGAGAAGCAGAGAAATAACAACAGAGGGAAAAGACTGTGTGGTGGTGATTTCATTACTTCCCACTGCTGTAATTCTTCTACAAGAATCGTTTGTGTTGCACAAAAAGTGAAATGTGCTCCAGATTGAAACTTTCCTCGATTGCATGACAACAAAATGACCTGTTTGTGTGTGTTCATGCTTCCCTTTCCGTTCATTTTTTTGTGCAATGCACCAGATTTCCTCATCTTATCTATTCTTACACAAAAAATCCTGCACCAAAGATCTTAAAGATTAGTTATTACTAGTTAAAAATCTTAAACTTAAAGTGTAGTTTTAGAAAGCATGAATAAATCATTCTCTAGTGTTTAAGTGCTGCAGCTTTTATCCTCAAGTGTATGAAAGCATTTACAGCTGCACACTTGAGAAATTGAAAAAACTTTAACAGAGTTTAGTTTGTACAGCATTAACAGTTAAAACTCCATTATTACAAAATAAATATGTGTAAAAGTTTGGGGTTGGACTATAATATATCATGCACTAGTACCAAATGTGAGTATTTTTCATTAAACATGCATGAACAGGATCTCCTGCCTGTTTTACTGGATTTGACTAATAAATAACAACACTACAACAAAGGTATTTTTCCCCTCCTCAGATATCGGGATTGCATATGTTAGATAAGTCTATTGAATATCATTGCATTGTGTTTAGGGCTGCCACGATTAGTCGACTAGTCACGATTACGTCGACTATTAAAATTGTCGACGACGGATTTAATAGTCGACGCTTCGTTTGAAGCTTTGTAAGATCACAAAAGACGCAGGAATAAGTAGTAGGATTTAAGAGTGTAATAACGGACTGAAACAGAAGATGGCAGCACTGCACGTACAAGGATGCCAGCTGCCGTTAAACCCCGAAGAAGAAGAAGCTGTGTCCCAGAATTCATAGCGCAGCCCAGCTCAGTTTCCAACAATGGCGGCAGCTAGTTAGTTTTAATATTACTCTTATTATTCTTTCTGGGTCACAAAATAAACGTTTAACATATTTTCGGGCAAGAATGTAGCTGTGTAAACCTCAAATATCTGCTCAGTTTATCAAGACACCACATATTTTCAAAAGCGCTCCGACGTTTTCGGAGACATCTGTTAGCCACTAGCTCGTTAGCTAGCCGGGGGCTAGGCTAACTCCTGGTAAATCGTTTTCAAACCCACCGCCGTCTTTCGCTACTCAGGTTAAACATGATATATAAGTCACTTAGATAACTTAAAAATGTTATTGTTTGGCTTTTTTCAGTATTTTATTTGTTCCTGAGTAAATCGGTTTGGCTGAGATTAAAGTTATAGTTTTTACACAGCTGAATAAACGTCAAGCAGACAGCTGATTATCAGAAGTGTGAGATGCTCGAGAATTTACTCTGGTGTCCTGTTATATTTTAGATAGCAAGGAGTTTATTAAACTTCACCGAAACAATCTGCAAATTTCATTAAAATTTAATAAACTATCATCTTGTCTTTATTTTTAGTTAGCACATACCTTAAACACTTAAAGCTGTAAGCTAATGATAGTTATATAAGAGCAGATGCTGCTGGTGCAATAAGCTGTATGTTGTACTTCCAATGGATGATGATCTGATTAGTCGACTAATCGCAAAAATAATCGGTGACTAGTCGACTATCAAAATAATTGTTTGTGGCAGCCCTAATTGTGTTGTATCCTAAAGTGTTTAAAAATGAAGAAAAACACTTCTGACTCAAATAATGGAGGCAGGTGACCATCAGAGTGATGTTGCGATGACTTTTTTTTTTACATACAGTCTGTGGCTCTGATCACTTTTGTTATACAGTTTATCGGAAGTTTGTCATTTTCTTTTAAATACAATCTTCTTCCGTTTATCCTTCCAAGTCACAAGTTTCAGACGTTTTTTTCAACATATTTTCTGGTCAACCTCAATTTTTCTCATCATTAAGCCCCTCCCACAAAGACTTTTTAAACCAATGAGAGCGCCCGAACTTATCTGTGGCTCACAAGCCCACACAGCCACGGCCTGTCCGATGTCATCTTCTGTTTGTCCTCACGAAAGCAGACAGAGTCAGCCAGGTTAGAGCGCTGAGGTTAAAGTGCTGAGGTATGAATGAGAGCCGGGGTGGTTTTAACCATTACATTGCTCCGTTAGCACTTTCTTGGAGCTGATTGTCAGAACGCATTAGTGATGAGTTTGCTGCAGAGGTCACCTCAGGGGAAGTCCTCTGTCATGTAGATAGAGCACAGTGCGAGTGTTAGATGGGGGTTGGGGGCTAAAAGAGGAAGCGATTGCATACATGCCTCTGACATAAAAAAAAGTCTTCTTCATCTAATCCCTCTTTTTCTTCCTCAAGGCTTCTGGTGTTGTGCGTCTGTGCCGAGTGTTACATCAGCTCCTACAGCTGCAGCAAACCAGGCCTTCATAATGCAACTGCATGTACAGTATATTTAAAATGCATTGTGCTTTCATCACAATGAGGAACAAACAAAGAGCTCCAACGCGGCCCTAATTGCAGGTGAATTAGGAAAAAGCAAAATGACTTATAATGTCAGAGAAAAGATGGCACTCGAATAATTACGCCTATTATTCCAAACTCTGGCGAACTGCGGCGCCAAAAAGGCAACGCTGATGAAGTGGAACAATGACTGACACGAACGTGATGCTTTTAAAAGGAAAAAGGAGCAAATCCGCCCACAATATGCAGCAGTCGCATAAATACTCGGGAGAGGCAGTGAACTCCAATTCAATGCACAAACATGCAAACATGTTTTATTAGCTGTAAACTCAGCGATAACAATATATATTGCGATAAAATACACAAATGCTCGTGTCGACAGAGACGTTTCTAGGAAATTTTATAAGAATTGGCATTTTATGGGTTCAAAAAGGCAGAAAGCATCCTCAAAGCTCAAGAGACGGGCACATCCGGAAAACATGAAGCTTCATTCATTCATTGGGATTCAAGGTTTTCAGCCTGTTATATTTTTTCATTTACTGGGGGGCGGGGCTTGCTCTGTTTGCCATATATTGACAGTGACACTTTAAATTCAAACACAGTCAAATGGTACTAAACGGCTTCTCGCCTGAGAAGCATTTCTTTGTGTTTAGCTTCCCAGAGTAGGTGCAGAAATGTGTGATTACTGTATGTCAGTGAGGCATTCATTCACTCATCCGTTCATTCAAAGTACAACGAAATGACCTTGATGGTGCTACAATGAAAGGAGGGTAAAAAAAGAGAAGCAGATCAGTCGCTGTCAGAGGTGAAAAAAATCACTAATGGTACAGATAATAGATTCGATAATTTTCATACATCACACAAAATAGTTACTGCGTAAAATGATCGTGTTTACATCGTTTAAACTGAATCTAAACTCCCACTGATGCAGTTTCTTGAAACAGGAAAACTGCAGCAAACCTTTAAGAAAAACTCTTCCTGTGTGAAATATTAATAACCTCAGATTGTTGTGTCGACGCTAGGGCTGCCACAAACGATTATTTTGATAGTCGACTAGTCACTGATTATTTTTGCGATTAGTCGACTAATCAGATCATCATCCATTGGACATAAAACGTACAGCTTATTGCACCAGCAGCATCTGCTCTTATATAACTACCATTAGCTTACAGCTTTAAGTGTTTAAGGTATGTGCTAACAAAAAATAAAGACAAGATGATAGTTTATTAAATTTTAATGACATTTGCAGATTGTTTCGATGGAGTTTAATCTGCTTGACGTTTATTCAGCTGTGTAAAAACTATAACTTTAATCTCAGCCAAACCGATTTACTCAGGAACAAATAAAATACTGAAAAAAGCCAAACAATAACAATTTTAAGTTATCTAAGTGACTTATATATGTTTAACCTGAGTAGCGAAAGATGGCGGTGGGTTTGAAAACGATTTGCCGGAGTCCGGTGTTCTCACGGCTCTAGTTAGCCTAGCCCCCGGCTAGCTATCGAGCTAGTGGCTAACAGACGTCTCCGAAAACGTCGGAGCGCTTTTGAAAATATGTGGTGTCTTGATAAACTGAGCAGATATTTGAGGTTTACACAGCTACATTCTTGCCTGAAAATATGTTAAACGTTTATTTTGTGACCCAGAAAGAATAATAAGAGTAATATTAAAACTAACTAGCTGCCGCCATTGTTAGCAACTGAGCTGGGCCGCGCTATAAATTCTGGGACACAGCTTCTTCTTCTTCGGGGTTTAACGGCAGCTGGCATCCTTGTACATGCAGTGCTGCCATCTTCTGTTTCAGTCCGTTATTACACTCTTAAATCCTACTACTTATTCCTGCGTCTTTTGTGATCTTACAAAGCTTCAAACGACGCGTCGACTATTAAATCAGTCGTCGACGATTTTAATAGTCGACGTAATCGTGACTAGTCGACTAATCGTGGCAGCCCTAGTCGACGCAGAGAAAAGCAGTTTGTGGTGTCGATTGGCCGACATGACTCTGGGATATGTTGTCGCTTGCTGCTTCGACGTGCTCTCGTTCTTCTTCTCTTCTTTTCTTTTATTCTGACGAGCTTGCGTCAATGGGATATTTTTTTGTATGAAACACAGAAACTCCTCCACATGAATGAACCGCTGCAGCTAACCCCCGCTGGCTGCTGCTTCATATTTATCGTGTGGACATTAGTGCCTTGGCGTCCGTCTTCTCATCCAGCTCTTGGCAGGAAGGAGAACAGTCATATTTCCCAAACTATTTTTTCACCTTTGCCCCGTAACTGAACCCCTTAAAATGCTTCTAATCATTTGCACATTTGTTATGCGCCTCGTGCACCACCAAGACAGATTTTTCCATGTTTATTGAGCCGCATGAGTAAAGTGATACTTGTTGTTGTTCTCACCTCTTCATCAAAGCTGAAGGTTGGCCTCTCTCTTAAACCGTGCCGTGTTTACTCTGGCCCGGTTCCTTCTCTCTTTATGAGCTCTGACAGAAGCTGTAGACAAGGAGATACGATCACATAGGTAGCTAAAACTGGACTGTGTGTGTGTGAGCTACTGGTAGGCCCACTTTGAGAGGCACGAAGGGAACGAGTGAGTGTGCGGCAGAGTCGGAGCAATGATAATCTCCCCGTGTGCGAGTGTGGTGACCAGCTGGTGTGTCATTTTCAATCAGGGTTTCACACAATAAGGGAGGATGAGGCCACACGGGTTCAAACTTTCCACGTGCTACGTAACGCTCTGAAAAGCAGGGTCAAATGGTTCCCGCATCAAATCAAGAATAAGGCCGGGCTAGCACGAGAAACCTCGTATCGAGCGCCTCGATCGCAACCAATCCCAGAGGGCAGCGTAAATGTCACTTACAATCCCAACACGAGTCTGTTAAACTGGCTCTGAGCTACCGCCGCTCGCTTTTGTTTGCCAAATCATGTCCGCCTGTCGCTCGACAGATCAGCTCCTAAGTGTTTGTCTTTACAAAATAAGCCGACCCCGCAGCGCGCCAGCTCATGGGGCTGTGGGGACAAGGTGGGAAGAGGGGGCTTCGGATTTGGGGAATCAAGCTGAGGAGGAACATACAACAGCTGCCTGCTGGAATAACTAGAGTGAGTGAAATGATGGCTCCACGTGGGTCATGTTACCAAGCCGGGCTTTTAATAGGACGACTTGACTGCAGAGAGAAAAGATTAGTACAGAGTACGGTCGTCTGATCACATATCATATATGAAAAGAGGTGTCGACAGAAGGCTGTATCATCTGCGCTTTATGCGTTGGAAGCTGCAAGGCTTGCACTGCAGTGTTCACCCCAAAGAGGTCTGAGAGATCACTGTGTATTCTTAGTCCATCCAAGTCCTCTGGGTTTCAGCTCCCTGTTGGAATCTCCATCAGCGATTAAGTCATGCTCCTGCCCTGCCACCGGAGCTCAGCTCTACATATGGCTACTGAGGTTTTTGGAAAAATATTTGTCAAAGTAATTTATGTTTTAGCCTGGCTGCGGTGGTGAGGATTGCGAAATAGAATTATTGCTCTTGGCAGTTTGCAGGGAGACGGAAAACCAAGCGTCGTTATTGGTTTTATAGGAGAATTAAATATATTTTAATGAGAGATTTTATTCATAACTTATATTTAGATCTAGTCCTCAAACTATGAGCTCTGCATATTTGAGCTCCCATGCGCTCTCGGTGGCTTTACTCGCTTTCTCTTTTGCGGGAAATTGAAATGAAAGACTCCGCCGTTTGTGCAACACTCGCGACTCTTAGCAGTTTCCTGTTTTGATTAAGGAGAAGTGTGCTCGGTCAACTGCTACAAAACCGCCTGGATGACAAAAGCTGAGCAAGGCGTTTCCTATAAACTTTAAAGGCTTGAAGTGCAGTTTTTGTCAAAGTGCTGAATGTTTACATCTTTAATGTGTGTTTGTCGTGGTGGTGATAAACTCACTTCTCCCTTTAGCTTCAGATGGAGTGAGTGTTTTCACAAAGCTGCAACTTTTGTTTCCACACAAACTTCTTTTTTTCTTCTTGTTTTCATTTAAATAGGACTTTTATTTAAACCATAGTTGCTACTTTTCACTAACACAACAGACACACTTTTATAATGTTTTTATTACATAATTTGCTACGGATGGGACCATCATTTCCAAAATATTCATAGCACCTTATTCAATAAGACCTGAAACTGATCAGACCTTTCACACACTTCTGTATAATCAGACCTGTTTTTGCAACACCAGCAGTCGCCCCCTGCTGGCCGTTAGAAAGAATCAGCTTCCCTTATCAGACCAGGACAGATTTGTTCTGAAAATCAATCAACACACAAATATGTGTTCTTGGCATATAATACAGGCACATTTGAATATTATTTTTGCAAACCAACTTTTTTGCACATATGCTCTTAAACCACACCCCAGTCTATAAGGTCAAAATAAGTTTTGGGCTCTTTGGATCAGAGAAGGCAAGGCAAGTTTATTTGTCTAGCACAATTCAACAAGAAGGTGATTCAAAGTGCTTTACAGAGACATTAAAAACAAAAACAATGATTTAAAATGGATTAAAACAAGCAAACTAACTAAGTCGATTCTCTGTCTCCATCATCAGGGACGTTGCTGTTTCTGACTCTGTTGTAAATCTCTCAAAAATAACTTGCATCACATCTGATGCAACAAAAGTGAAGCACGAAACGTTGCACTCACATTTGGTAATAGCACACCTTTAATATGGGCTGTGAGGGAGTTGAATCGTGTGTGTGTTCACACATGTGCCGGGCAGGAGGCGGGGCCTCGATTGCATCATACATTATCACCAATGCAAGATGGCAGCGCCCATTTCTGCCATATTTGAGCTCTGCTTTTTTTGACTTGTCATCCTCGGTTATATACAGTCTGAAGTTAAAGCCAACAGAGCGTGACTAAAAATATTCGTAGAGATGTCGTTGGTTAATAAAATCAAGGTTTAAAGTAAAGTCAAACTGCAGGTCGAGCCTTGAGTTCATTTAAGAGTTCATTCAACAGCCAGATTTAACACACTTTACCTTTAAACTTGCACTCTTGAATCTGTTACAGCCTCTCGTTGCTAAAAGCATCAGTCCTCCGTCATGCTGGAGGGCAGCAGGTGCCCACATGGAAAAAGAAAAAGCTCAGAGGCCTTTCTTAGAGCCAGAAATGTATTTATCCCCACATTTTTCTAGTATATTTAAACAGTGCAACACACATTTCAGTGTGCAATGTATATCTCAATAACATGCAGTATTTTCCCATACCACAGTCATTGACATGTAGTTTATTAACTTCTGTTCTATACTCGATAATTACTTGATAATGACATTTAGTTTGTTTCTCAGCTCTGTGCACTTTCTTTTATATTTCTATATATTTTTCTATTTATTTGACGCTGAAACAAAAGCTCTGCACAACAAATGGCAAATAAAAGATTTTATTTTTATCTTCAGCTTATAGACTCAGTGGAGTGTCTCCATGAATGCAAAAAAAACAAATGTGACAAATTAAAGGGTAATATGATTGCTTTGGTCATCCTGCCTGTGGGAATCAGCTCGTGTGTCTTTGTTGAGCCACAAAATAAGGTCAGCATGTCCTTTGTGTGACCTCGAGGACGGTGACAGGTTCGCTGTCACACGTGACGCATCGTAGTCTTTACTGAACCCAAAACATCGCGTCTTCACACGTCTATTCTGGTTGCAGGATGGCTGTTTGCCCTTTGAAAAACAACCATTGAGCCAAATGAAACCTTCGCACAGTGGAAAATAGGAAAAGTTCCCTCCCAGCTGGCATGAATTAAAATCCCACATTGTCCCAGTTCTTTCTCTTGAAACTCTTTTTTTTTTGTGTGTTGCTTGTGTTACTAATTGAATTGAATTTTTTCCCCTAGCCTTGTTTTGACGTGCGATTACAGAGAACTTCTTAAGATGTTTTGACCAGTTCTGTTCCTTTGTGACTGTGGCGAGCGTGTTTGCCAGAGTCTGGCTTAACTTGTTTTTATGCTTCTGTCCTGCAGAACATGCCATTCACAAAAATCTTCCAATCTTCTTACTGCAGCCAGTATCGTGTTCTGGTGAACACTGGTGTTGATGTTTTTCTGCTCACTGTATGTTTGTACGTTCGTTGCTAATAGGGCTGGGATTATCCGCAGTGTCTTTGTTTGCATACGCACATGGTAGTGACGCAGAATGAGAAGAGTGAAAGTGGATCGTTGAATGAAACGATGAACCAGAACTGGTTTGTAAAAATGCTGCAACTTCAGTGGTGGAACTGGTTTAGCTTTCGTCCGTCAGATACACAACAAAGCACTATTTTTGGTAGCGCATGCTAGCGGGCCGTTGTTGTTACCGTGTTGTTTGGAAAATACGGCACACTTAAAATCAATCCTTTGATTTTTCTGAAAGTCGACAGTGCCCCTTATAATCCCGTGTGCCTTATGTATGAACTCTGGTTGTGTTTACTGACCTCGAAACGATTTTATGTACACGGCGCTCGAAAATCTGTCAAATGTTTCAGTACGACTTTGCTAAGCTACGAAGCCGCACCGCTTGATGGATTGTCGGAGCATTACGGCTATCGTAGGCGGAGCCTCGCGGAGTGATACGTACTGTGCTTCAACATAATCTTACCGTATTGTGTGTGTATAACCTCTTTTTAAGTTTTGTGGATATTATACATGGTTATGCTGAGGATATGTCGGCCAATTTCCACTGGAAATGCCTTTTGGTTAAACTGTCAGCAAAGAATTTGAATTTGCACTGTTAAAGTTTATATAACTTTAATGCAGATAAAAAACAGCTGCTTGTTTAAGTGAAAATACATTGATTTTTTTTTTTTGCACTAATAAAGTTGTGGAGTTGTAAAGTATTTTGTCTGGTGTCAATTATATCGTTATCGCAAATTTTCAAATGTATATCGTGATAAATATTTTTGGTCATATCGCCCTCCTCTAGTTGCTAACATCTAATTTAGAGAAACATAATGGATTGAGGTCATAGGCTCCCAAGTCTCTGTCAATATCTACACAATACTGTAAGTGCAGCTGCTACCTGCTTAGCAGGATTTGATCAGTCGATCAACAGATTTCGTTAAAAGATTCAATTCAACCAGTTTTATTTATATAGCTCTAAATGTCTGTGAAGGTTCTCAGTCATCCAGGTCATCGTAGTCAAAGGAGCTTGTAAAGAAAAGCGTCTGGACTTCTTTAAGTTACTTGAAGACGTTTCACCTCTCATCCAAGAAGCTTCTTCAGTTCACTCTAAACCACAACAACAGTCGCCTCAATGTGCTTTATAGTGTAAAATAAAGGCCCTACAGTAATCCAGAGAAAATCCCGACACTCAAACAACCTCCTATGAACAAGCACCATGGCGACAGTGGGGAAAAAAACTCCTGTTTAGCTGGAAGAAACCTCCAGGAGAACCAGGCTCAGGGAGGGGCGGGGCCGGGCCATCTGCTGCGAGCCGTTGAGGTGAGAATATTAAAACCAATCAGAGTGATCAGTCATGAGTTGTCTAAATTTTTAAAAAGGAAGGAACTTGAGCGTTCTTCTAATAATTAACTAAAACCTTGAACTTTATGCTTTTTTTATAAGCTGGAATGCAAATTTAAAAGTAGTCATTATTTGACAGAAAATAAATTGGTAGCAGATTACACGATTCATTATTAGGCTAGACTAAACAGTCAGCCAGGCTTGGTTCAAAATGAAAACGTTAAACTGCATTATAATACACAACATGTCGCTAGACTAATTTAATGAATGTAATTAATCACTGACAGGAAATTCATTAGTAGAAGATTGTTGTTGTGTTCCATTTGTCTCAGAACTCGGATGCTGGAACATTGAGTGACGTCACTCCTGTGTTGGGGACATTCCTGTGGTAAAGTTGGAAAAGCATGGGAATGGATCCTTGATATCAAATCATTTAAGCTAAGCTACAGCTAGCATCTTGGTCAGCTTATCACAGGAAACACACATTCAGTCTAGATTGGCCCTGAATTAAAAGAAGCACCTAAAAAGATTAATTTATCCTTAAACCTGCACTCCACTGCATTTCATCGGAAATCTAACATTTTCATGCTACTGCAGTAATGTAACCCTTTTAATAACTAGTGCAATTCTTGCATGCAAAATACATTATATACAAAAGTACTGTGCATCATTATACCGACACCAGCTGCTCGACTGTGGACACCCACACCATGAAGCTCCTGGTGCACAGTTTTTACCCTGATGTTAATGCCAGAGGAGGCTTGGAGCTCTGCAGCTACAGCGTCAGCTGACTGTTGTGACTTCTGTGCACGATGTGCCTCACAAGTCGGCGACCCCGCTCTCTAAATTTACATTGTCTCGCACTCTGTGGTTGAGTGGCTCTTTTTTTTTTTAACCCTCCCACTGTGCAATAGTCTTGCACTTACAGCTAATGCAGCTGTATCTGATTATAGAACATCTAGGAGGACAAAAGTGTCACTTGTTGAAATGGAATCATCCTAAATTTCAGTCGGTTCTTTAGGAGGACTTGTTCCTTCACGAGTGTTTGTACAAGCATTGCATTTGCATCTAGAAGCACAGCTGGAACATAAAGATATGATACAGTTTTATACGGTTTGGGTTATTGTTTGGACAAATAAGCAGTGTGATTTTAAAATAATTACTTGTTTTTTACTTTTTCTAAAATGACATTTGGCTAGATGCTAATCGAAAAAGCTCCGGCTCTTTTGATCATGAAAGTGCTCTTCCTGCATGTAAAGCTGTCGGTATCCTCACCCGAGCAGTTAAACCGTCTCCGTCACAATGAATATATTCTCCTAACCTGAGAGAGCCTGTAATCCTGTATCTCAGCTCCTGCCTACTCATGAATAGAAGAATATAATGACTTCTGAACAGACTGCGCTGCTTATGCATACATTGAGTGCCTGAGCAGACGAAATGAAAGGCGTCACTCTTGCCTCTTTTCTCTGTCTGTGCACCTGGATGACTGTTAATGCATAGCAAGCAGCTTCCTCATCAACCATCTGCTGCGTCGTCCTTAGAGGCATCTGATCCTCGGCCTCTTGCTCCGTCTGCTCGAACCACCAACCTGCCCGACTTCCCTCCGGGACCTCCGTCAGAGACCTTTTATTTGGCCTGCAACGTGAGCGTGTGTGGGAACTTTAGTGCACAGTTCAGCCTCAAGCTCAAAATCCCTGCAGAGATCTGAGAGCTTTGATCAGAGCCGCAGACCTGTCGGGTGAACTCAAGTTCTCCGTCATCAGCGCTTTCCTTTTATGTCGAAATCAGTTGAAACTGGATGATTTTTTTAGCACTTTAAAAAAATTAATTTAGCAACAAATCAAAGATGGATGTTGTTATACAGTTCAAAAGTTTATTCTTTTAGGTTTAAAAAGTAAATGCTTCGACCAATCCATCCGTTCCTGCTTCAAATGTGAGTCTGTGCAGGTTAAGCACAAATGCCAGGCCCTGTCTAGTGGTTCTGGCGTCCTACAGAGACGCCAGAACCACTTCAGCTGGTTCCTTTCAGTGTGCAGGCTCTACTCTGAGCCCCTCCTAAATTAGTCCCTCAGAGTTCCTGATGCTGTAGGTGTCGACTCCACCAGGGCTGGATCAAAATTATTAATCACAACCAAGGAGCAAGCTGATCTCAGGAGCTCGTCTCCATAATAAACTAATTTAGCTCTAAGATCTGAAGTTTATCTGTGGCTCTTTTCACACAATGTTAAGTGACTGCTGGTAAAAAGTTTTTAAAGCACTATATGAATCAATGTGAGTGTAAAAGAGTACCATTTACCAAAAAAGCACTATTTAAAATTGCAAGTCCAGCTCATTAGAAGTGGAAAATGACAATAAAATAAAAGTATAATGTTAAAAATGACATGCACATCTTGCACACAGCTCTCCATCATTCTCACTACAGCCACAGCCCAGAGACTGTTTTATTTATTTATTTTAAAAATGGCGCCACAGCCGCTCGCTCTCTGGGCCGTACGTCGAATAATAGAATTGTATTTTTATTCTTTGTTCTTTTTAAACGTACTTTAAGTTTGTAGCGCAGCAAAAAGAAGTGCAAAGTGCAGACTGTTGAATATATCCATCCATCTTCATCAGCTTTATCCGAGGCCGGGTCGCGGGGGCAGCAGCCTAAGCAGACAAAGAGCGATTCAGAAGACCCTTATGAAGAGAACATCGAGGGAACAGTTTACCCTGCCCAGGATAGGGTTACCGGGGCCCCGCCCTGGAGCCAGGCCCGGGGAGGGTGCCCGAGGGCGAGCGTCTGGTGGCCGGGCCTTAGTCCATGGGGCCCGTCCTCCCGCAGGAGGCACCATAGGGGTCGGGTGCATTGTGTGCCGGGTGGCGGCCAGGAGCATATAATAATTTTTCTATAATATTTTTATTTCTGTGGATATAGTACATGTGTAAAATGTATTTCGTTGTTTAGTGAAATTTCTATAAATGTTTAGTTATAAATATCAACTAAAAAGGTTATTTTGTTTCCTTATTCAGAAACTGTGTAAATGTATTCAGATGACATTTAAACCTCTTTCTTTAATGCACAAAACAAAGTCATAGTCAAATTAGTCTTTCATACCAACATGTTTTATATTATCATATATAGATTTATTTATTATCACTTTGACCTTCAGATGTAATTCTTCCTACGGTGCTTGCTGTATGTTGATAACACACACCACACTTAAGAATAATGGTCATGATGCTTTCTGTCAATGTTTGACCAATAAATCATTAAGTTGACATTAGGGATGCAACGATACCAATTTTTTCAAACCGATACGATACTGATACTTGGATCTGAGTACTTGCTGATACAGAGTACAAAAACCGATACTTCTACCACACACACACAAATACAATGAATTGGAAGACAGGTTTTATTTTATTCTCTGCTGATAAAAAATAAAATCTTAATAAAAATGACCACAAAAAAATTTCAAGTGAAAAATAAGCACTTCTGTTAAATTATTGAGTCTCCACATTGTAATTTAACAAAATATCACTGAACTATTGGCACTGTCTCGAGCTTTCAGAATAATAAACACTTCTGTTTATTTATTATTTCATATCGCAGCTCAAGTATGCTGAGAAGACGGTGCAATCCTATGTTTTCCACGGCCGGCATTGGCTGGTCATCCAGAGCGATAAAATGAGTCAGAGCCTCTGTTATTTAAACTGCCCGTGGATTTTCTCTTGACATTTTTCTTCGCTTTTCCAAAACCTGAGTTAAAGTTGGCTGTTCCACACTGCTGACATTTTGTTTAGCCTAGCTACAGCAGCCTCCAGTTTCTCTTTTTTATCTGGAGCCGCCAGTCTCACTCGTCTAACCCTGTGCCTGTTTAGGCACAGGGTTAGACGAGATTGGCCACTAGGGGGACTAGGGATGTCCCCCTAGTGGCCAATCTAAAAAACTACAACAGAAATGACAAGCCACCCTCTGATTAATGAAATAAGTTAGTATCGGTTCATGGTATCGGTTAACTTTTACGAGTATGAGTACACACACATTTTACAGTATCGGCCCCGATACCCGATACCAGTATCGGTATCGTTGCATCCCTAGTTGACATTGATTTTAACACCACCCCACTTTGCATCCACACCATCATTTATTTATATAGCACTTTAAAAAAGCAACACATGGCTGACCAAAGTGCTGTACAGCAGAAATATCAAAAAATACAATAAGAATAATAAATAAAATAAATAGATAACAAAAAACTAACAGTGTGAGTTACCCACTGAGTCAAAGGGAATAAAAATGAGTTTTTAATCTGGATTTAAAAACCACACTGATGTAGATAATGTGAAGAGGAAGATCATTCCAATAGAGAACGCTCCGACCCCACTCTGCATCCCAACAAAGTTTTATCAGGATTCATTCCAAACCTTTAAGCTGTTTGCAGAGAGAACGACACCTGTCGCCTCACCTGCGGCGGGCAGTGTTCAGATTGACAGCGAACGTTTTACAGTTTTATTTCTTTTTTTATCAAATAAAAATACCTGCTGTAGTAACTCATGCTGTGGTTGCTAAACCACTCTGATGGAATCTGGTTGCGAGCTCAGTTGTGGAGTTGCGCTCGTCTTTCTGCCCGTGAATCAGCTGTTTCCTGCTCTGAGCTGCAGCCTCTGCTTTCCCAGCGTGGACGGAGTTATGACCTTCTCCGGCGGAACAACTTTCACTCCAGCGAACAGCTGCTGTTTACCCCTCCTAATCACAGGCAGCTGAACATCCATCAGACCACTAATGAATAAAATTGCATCATATCACGCCCTCCCCCTCTGTAACTTAATGACGCTGCCGCTGTAGCTGTTCCAGCTCGGCCCACCCGCTGCTCTTACAGACGTTTACAAGGACTGGAGCGACGCGCCTTTTGCGGGCAAGTGTCTCGAAGACACATGGGCGAATCGAGCTGTAAAACTACCGCTGTGAACTGTTAAATGCACCGTTTTACGCACTGTTACATGTATTCAAGACCTGAAAACTAGCTTCTTGTAGTTACCTAATTTGCTGTTATAAACTTTTAAGTTGTTGTGAAGCTGTAAGCAAGGCTCATCAGAACTGCAGAAAAAGCTGCTTCATCTTTAACAGTGTTGTAAACGCAGTGTGAAGTTGTGTCCTTATGGGCTTCTCTGTAATTAAACCGGGAGACAGAGGACCAGTTAAAATCAGCCCTCGTGTGTAATCCCAGTTTTGTTCCGCAGACAAACATCCCGAGGAGAAGGCATGTTCCCAACAGAACAAAACACTCGCCCAGAATCAAACATGAAGAGTCAAATAACGCACGTCTTCATTTATTACACGTTCTGTGTCCTCAGTGTTCTCTCTAGGGATGGGTATCGTTTAGGTTTTATTCGATAACGGTGCCAAACCGGTACTTTTGAAACGGTGCCGGTGCTTAAACGGTGCTTAAAGAATGGAGAACACAAAATTGGTCCAAAAACCTCTCATGTTCAGCTGTTTTTTTGTAAAAAGATAACAATGTTAGCCTTTTCTGCAGCTATAGGGCATATATGGTATCACTCTTGGCTGGAAGCAGCGCTTAAACAATGGAAAAAACACAAACTTTGTCCAAAAACCTCTCATGTTTAACTGTTTTCCACTTTTTCTTTGGTCATTTTAGCCTTTTTGGCCAGGGTGAAGGGAGTATCTGCCATCAAACAAGAAGACAGCTGCATGTAGCTATGATGATGTTTGCTAGTTCACCTTACATGCATTAATGTAATAACGTGGTTAGCCTACTCAACGTAAATTACACACGAACAACATGAAGCTACTCACGCAGAGAAGAACGGCTGCTGCTGCATCATCATCCTCATCATTTCTGCTACACTGGCAGGGCTAGGGGCCAGGACTCTCCTCTTCAGGTTTTTGGGGGATGTTGCTAACTCTGGGTCCGATAACAGGCACCACACCCGCAGTAGATGTGCACGGTGTGAGGTCTCGCAGCAAGCTATCAAATACGGCGCATTTCTCGGCTTTTAAAAAAACGCTATGCGTCGCCAGGTGTTTCATCGGATTCGAGGTGTTACCTCCTTTGACAGTATCACAGTATCAGCTTAAAGCACTTGTTGCAGCTGCTGAGTTTGCATCTTTTGCTGTGAAGTACAGCCAGACTTTTGACCGCTTCGCCTTGGACATTTTTAATCTGTAGCTCTGCTCTAAAAGAACGTACGTACCTGGACCCGCCTACTATCCTCAGAAACGTAAAATGATTGGCTAGAATCTAAAGTGTATCACAGCTCAGGAAAAAATAGCACCGAAATATGTGCTGCTTTTCGGTCTGGTTACTACCGTTTATGTCAGAACGCCGGTACCCATCCCTAGTTCTCTCTATGGTTTCTTTAATCCAGAGGTCTTAGACTCACTTTAGGTTGTGGACCAAAAACAACCCAGTTTGGTCTTAAGTAGGCTGGACAGGTAAACCTATCGCATACCACGAATGTGAAACTCAGAGCTGCAAATTGTTTCTCTTTAATTTAATGCAAAGTACATTCAGAAAACCTTCATCTACATAAAACTGATGAACAGCCTGAGATGTTCCTTTCAGCAATACATCCCACATTTTCCACATTCAGGTGGTTTGTGTCATTAAAAAATACCCAACCTTAGTTTTGGTGAAGTATGGGAGGCCATTAGTGATGTCAGGTCTTCAGAACGGGTGATATGAGGCTTGGACAGCCTCAGGTTATAATCTGTTCTTAGTGACCTGCAGCGCAAACCTTCCTGCTGTTAAACAGGATGAAAAGGCCTCAGTGTTTGCAGTTTTTGTACCTAGCAGACCATTTACTGGCCCCCTTTTGGATCGTGGGCCAGGTGTTGGATGTCCCTGCTACGATAGGGGGCATTGCAGACGGGTGTGGACCGAAGCATTAATTCAAGCTGGAAATTTGACTCCGTCAAAGGCCGGATAGTCGAACCCTAAGTGGCATTTAGGGCTGTTGCATATTAGATTTTCTCCACATGATTAAAATAATTCACTTCAATGATATTACTGGATATCTATATTAGAAATAATGAAGTGCTATCAGTAAGTCAGTGTTTGTATTTAGTAAAATCAGAACGAGTGGAGGGAAGGGAAGTGGTGAGCGAATCCACAACGGTACCACAGATGCTCAAAAAAAGGACTGAACATTTTTAGGACATTATATGTTTTCATTAACATAATATTTCATTTTTAAATATCAGTAGGTATTTTAAGTATGCAGAGACTCGCCTAAGGCTGAATTTCTCCACTACATTTATCTGGGATTAAAGTTTTCCAGACAAAGTTTTCAAGGTAAGGTTTGCTGGCTCATTAGGAGCAATCAGACCAATCGGAGCAAATAGTACTTTACAGAGTTCAACAGTAACATACAAAACCAGACACTCAGTAACAGTTAAATATAGAATACAACACAGCGAGGCTCAGGGCTTAAAAACCAAATGCACAGATCGTACAAACATAAACATCTTATATTCTAAAATGATTTAATGGATGATTTAATCTTCCTCCTGCTGAGTCAGGAAGGATTTACTCTTCTGTCCTCTTGTGTTTGTTTCAGTCAAGACACAATCTCACACCACATTTAACTTTACTTGCATAAATATCATGTGCCGTTTATAAATTAATCGATGTCATCTTTGATTTTAATGAAAGGGAGGATTTCTGAACATTTTCAAAACTTACCAAACATTCAGAAACATCACATATCTGCATTTTTACGAATCATATCCAGCTCAGACTGTCGTGGTCCTGGGTCGGTGACCCAGCGCTTTGAGTTTGTGATTATTATTTTCTAGTTTATTCTGATTTTGTATTGGTTGTCGTGTTTATTTTCCCTACCTGTGTCTCCCTCTGTCTCGTTATGCCCATTAGTTCCAGCTGTGTCCCCTCCTGTGTGCCATTTCCTGATTACCTGGTGTGTGTATTTATAGGTCGTGTCCAAATTCATGGGCTGCATCCTCCTGAGGCCGCATTTGTAGACCGATTACGTCACAGCGACGCGCCGAAGGCTGTCCAAATTCATAGACCCCTCCGAATGCAGCCGACAAATGCGTCCTCCTTTTCCCCGAATTTGAAGGATGGGTCGGGTGTGTCCTTCTTGGCCCACCATATCCCAGAATTCATAGCGCGGCCCAGCCAAGCTCCAGTTTCCGGCAATGGCGGCCGCTACTAAGTTTTAAAATTACTCTTATTAATCTTTCTGGGCCACAAAATAAACTTTTAACATATTTTCAGGCGAGAATGTGGGTTAGCTCGTTGATAATTAAAAATGAACACAAAAAACGGAGAAAGATTTCGGGTCCATTTCGGGAGTAGATCGAGAAGGCTAGACCGTCCAATTCCATAGCCGTTTACTTCCGGCCTACCCGACCTCCTGAGGACCCGGCCCACGTAGACCGCGAAGGCCGGGTCCTCAGGAGGATGCAGCCCATGAATTTGGACACGACCATAGTTGGTGTCTGCCTGTGCTTCTCGTCGTGTCGTCTGTGTTTCTCGGTGTAACTACGTCTCTCTGCGTTCTCCGTTCCGTCATTTAGCTTTCCCAGTTTAGGTTTATGTTTCGGTTCTGCCCGCTTCTTGGTTTTGTGCACTGTAAATAAAACCCACTTGCACCTCCGCCGTTGTCTGCTATTGGACCCTCCTTTCTCACCCTCCACACGACTGCCGCCCCAGCCGTGACACAGACAGGCTGACTGAAAATGAGGACGGGTCTGAGTAATGACTCAAGGCCATGTCCCAAAAATGAAGGTTTAATCCAAACCCTGGCTTTTAAAGAATGGTTACACCTCCAATGGGTTGCCAAACCTGCTTTAAAGAAACTTTAATCTGTGATGTCTGTGAAGGTTCATGATGGACTGGAAACAAGAGTTGTAGTAATGTAATGTAATGTTTTGCTGTTTTAATACAAACACTATATGCAGCTAATCTTTAAGAAGCCACAGCGATTGCATTTTTCTCGGTGTAGATGGATCGCGTTAAGAGTGATTTCTGTGATTTGAGTGTGAACGGCAGCTGCCTGGATTGGCAGGCCACTTGGCCTTCATCTCTTCTCCCACACACTCACTGTCACGCTTTAAATTTGAACCTATCAGCTGTTTCACACACACTGAACTGCATTAAGATGAACACACATACACACAGGCACACTTAAATGGACCATATAAACAAAACAAAGGTACTCGGCGAACACTCATGCCCATCAGGAACATGCATAAACACTCACACACACTTAAAGCCCACACATCTAATCTATATGCCCATCCATCTGTCCACACGTCACATGACCACTTATACACATGCATTCACTGTGATTCACCTGCTTGACTTGCACAGGACCGGCTCTGGCTTTTGCATTCTGGTCTGTGGGCGTTACTGGCTGCAGAAGGTGACTGGGATATATATATATATATATCCATAAGACGGATGGACAACCCCCACCTACCACATACCTCAGCCCTGATTATCCCTCTAGCCTCGATGATTTCGAGATGCAGGACAGCAGGTGGAGTGGCGGGAAAAAAAGTCGAGCAAAACATTCATGTTTTCATGTGCGAGTTCGAGCTATTGCCACCTTTTTATTTACACTAATGGGAAGCGTGAGAGCGCAGCGTGAAAACAAACAGCAGCTTCTTCACCTTTCTGCTGATGTATTATTGAAATATTCACACTACTGCGGTGTTTTCATGTGGTATACTGGAACATGCTTTTTGGATGTAGCTGTGCTGTTTTTGGTACCCTGAGGTCAAAGTGCAGGGTCATCCGCCGAGCAGGAGTTAGCAGGAGCATAGCGTCTTGTTCAAGGACATGTCAGCAGTAGCTCAACCAGTTTAAGAAGAGTCTTTCTGCTCTTTGCAGCCACATGTATGGGAAACATGCAGCTATTTACACTCTCTCATCTGCTGTGGGCTGTCATTTCCTGTACGTGCACCATTGTACACAATTAGAAACATACAGCAAATGCTTCATATGCATGTTGTAGTGTGAGTAGATACTTTGAACAGTAGTTTGTATGCAGGAAAAAAAAAACAAGTGACTTTTTGAGATATTGATGCAGTTTGTAACATTTAAAGGCTTCCTTAAAGGCTTTCTGGCCTTTAAGGAAGGACGGAGGCACTGCGCTGCTCCAGCAGTGACACCAGTGACCGTTGGCCGGTGGTATTTTCTCAGTGTCTAATCTATGTAGCAAACTGGCTCCAAAATAAAAGTCATGCCAATACTGGGACATAGTTTCACTGCTGGATCAGTGTGCCAGGACGTCCTTGTTAGACTAACACAGGGGTGGGGAACTCCAGGCCCCAAGGGTTGGTGTCCTGCACGTTTTCGACATCATTCTGGGTCAACGCACCTGAATCAAATGATTACCAGGCCTCTGGAGAACAAGACATGTTGAGGAGGTAATTTGGCCATTTAAATAAGCTGTGTTGGATCAAGGACACATCTAAAACTTGCAGGACACCGGCCCTTGGGGCCTGGAGTTCCCCACCCCTGGTTTAACAAGATAAATTGTGTGTTCAAGAATCTGTTTGCAAACATCAACAAAAGAAACACCACATGGATAACATTCTACTGAACTCTAACAGGAAGCTAAACTTCTCACATCTTGCTGGTGATGGTTGTGAAAGTCATCGTGCAACCAATGAGACAGAATTTACATGAAGATGAACACAGTGGCTTTGTATGTAAGAAAAGGGGAATTGAGAATGGAGAACGGAGTAATGGCATTAGTTCTCAATTGAAATGTTGGATTAAAAAACAAAGACGCATGAATAGATTTTGTCTGATTGGATCTCAGTCAACGTTTTTCTGTCCGCGGTTCAGTTTTTTGCCACGATATCATGACCGGGAGACAATGTTGCTGACAGAGTTATTTAATAAATGAAAACAATGCACCAACGAAGAAATCGCTCTCTCTCTGCTGAAAGAAAAGTTGCTGATCTCCTTTCTGTAACTTTTGCAATTCACCATCACAGATGGTGTAAAAGATGGAGGTAGCCATCGGAATATGACCTGAAATGAGTGCCTAGACCCATAAACATCTCAGGGAAGAGTTTATTGAGGTCGAGTTAGAACGATGTTTTCATATTGAATCCTACAGTGCAGGAAGTCCTTTCATGGGTAGCTCCCTCTTATGGTGTATAAAATGAATGCAGGTGAGACACTTAAACATGTGGCTTACTTCTCTTTTAAGCTACGTCTGTGTTACGTAAAGTCTGTGGTTCTGATCCAAACTAAAACCCAATAAAACACCAAAGCCAGATAATAACACAAACTAACAAACTGAAATGGGCAGCAGCAGATGAACAACAGCCCCTGTTTTGTCAGGCAAAATTACTGTTTTTGTCAGTGAAGTCTGCTTGAGTGTAATGGCTTCATTTGCTTGTCAGAACAAACTCTCTGATGGAAGATAAAATGTTCTAAATACAGCAGATTGTTCAAAGTATTCATCCCAGACCAGCTGCACTCACTAACTCCTTTCCACAACATCACAGTAAAAGAAAACCTTTGTTCCACTGTTGTGGAATAGTTCTTGTCAGAGAATTTTGCATCACAGGGACTTTTTTGATAACTTTGTATAGATGATTAATGATTGATTGTGGTGCATGCTACATTTTAAAACACTTTGTCTTTCCAGAAGTTATTTACAAAGTCTGAATAATCCAGATTTCTCTCTGGAGAGTTTTCCGGCACCCTGCCAAACACTTTTCCTAGTGTGAAAAGTGTGATCCCCTATCCCATCCCCCTTCTTGAAGATGGGAACCACCACCCTGGTCTGCCAATCCAGAGGTACCGCCTCTGATCTCCATGCAAAATGGTAGAGGCGTGTCAGTCAAGACAGCATCCATAGCCTTCAGGGACTCAGAGAGAACTTCATCCACACGAGGAGCCCTGCCACCAGGGAGTTGTTTAACTGCCTCAGTGGCCTTACCTCTAGCGAAGGATGAGTCGTTCCCCTTATTCCCAGATTCTGCTTCCTCTACGGAACACCCGGTGGTTGGGAGTTGAGGATCTCGCAGACAGCTCACCACCAGATGGTGATCAGTTGACAGCTCAACTCTTCTCTTCACCCAAGTGTCCAGAACATACGCCTGCAGATCCCGCACAAGACTGGTTCCAGAGCCCAAGCTGTGCGTTGAGGTAAACCCAACTGTACCTGGTTGGTGCCTTCCCCACCTCACGCACTCAATAAGGCAGCTTCCCCACCAGGGAGGTGACGTTCCATGTCCCAATGGCTAGTCTTGGTCGTTCAGGATTGGTTTGCCAGGGTCTCTGCCCCTGGTCGCTGCCCAGCACACATTTCACACGATCAGTACAGCGCCTCCTGCAAGGAGGGTAGGCCCATGTCCCTTTTTCGGGCTGTGCCCAGCCAGGTCACCAGGCACTCACCCTCGAGCACCCTCCCTGGTGCTCCAAGTCGGGGCCCTGGTAACCCTATCCCAGGCTGGGTGAACTGTCCCCTAGGTCTTTCACACATACAGGTTTTTGAATTGCTCTTTGTCTGGTCCCTCACCCAGGACAAATTTGCCATGGGAGACCCTACCAGGGAGCAAAAAGCCCCCCCAACAACGTAGCCCCTGGGATCCCTGGGACACACAAACTTCTCCGTCATGATAAGGTAGCGATTCACGGAGGGAGGGGGGAAAGAAAAGGTTAGTCTATAAACTTCTCGCTGAGGTTTTGGAGCTACCCATTGGTTTTGTGATTTAAAAAAAAATTAAAGGCTGACATCTTAAAACTTTAAAACTCTAATTGAAACTATTTGCACTATCAGGTTGGACTTGGGGTATATGTGATTCTTCTTTAAGCTCTTTAAAGCTGAGGCAGGATGTGGTGCACATAACACTGAAGGAGTGGTTTTTGAAATATTTTAGACCAGAAGGTCCAGACTTCCCTTTCTGGACAGTTTTGACAGTAAGATTTTTATGCTGCCCTCACCACACATGACCATGTGAAGCTAGACAGCTAGCGAACAAAATAGACGAGATCTTCCACACAAGGCTTGCTTTTCTTGCTTTTAATGAAGATCCTTTAAAGCCTTATCTATCTCAAGGCTTCTCCTTGCTATTTCTTATTTGTAACTGAAACATACAGAAAGTGAAAATAAATTGCTAGCTAATACACATCTTAATGACAAACTTAGCCTAGCTTAACACGTCGTTACATTAGCATCGCAGTTCACTCCAGGTAAACACATATAAAAGTTATCTCTGAACACATTAATACTCACAAAGACGAACGTTTTCCAAGGCACAAGCGTGTAGGGCACTTTTAGTGTGTACATGAACTCGTTCACTCTTTTAATACTTCCGAAGCACTTTTCACGGCATTAACGGAGAAAATACGTCAAAGATAGGCGAATGATCAGAGCGCTCCCTCGCTCCCATTTCCGCACATACAATACAAAGATCGCTTGTGATAACGATGTCTCACTCTGAGCAAATTTCGAACCCAGACATTTTAACTGTTTTTAGCATGAATTACTTATATTTCTTAACTTTTAACTTATTTATCACTTTGCTTATGTAACTTAATCAGACTATGCACTAACTACTGACTTTTGACCAAAAGGCATAACAATACGGAGAAAAAAAAGTTCCCATGAAAAATGTTCACTACAGGTTGTGGGAGATTTTTCAGATGTATTTTGCAATTCTGTGGCCTCCACAAACAGAAATTTCTGCTGGGGTTTAGTGGTTTGAAAGGTTCTCATCAAAAACCTTAGACACATTAAGACTGAAAATGCAGATCAGCTGATTTGAGTCAGCTTGCAAAAACCACTGGCTCAGCTTATAACCCTCTACATCAGTTAAGCTGCTTCAGCTGGTGTCTTTGCAAGCAGCTTTGCAACCCAGCTAGTGCATTTCAAACTCTGCACTAGCTGGGTTGCATCAGTGCCGTGTCCAGTGTCTTTGATGCCTCTTCTCTTTTGCTGATCCTCTCCAGACTTGGATTTTGCACATACAGTTTGTATGTCAATCATAATGTGATTGATATTTAGACTTTCACCTCACAGTCATGTAGACTTTGGGGGTCTACATGACTGTGAGATCGCTGCCTTCATACACTGTTGTGTTTGAGTTCTGATCTTCAGAAATCTTCAGAAATCTTATAATAAAAACTGAAATAAACACAGAAACGAACAAAAACTAGACATTTTAAAACATTTTTAAACAGTTGAATTCACTCAGGAATCTGACTGCATCCACATAAAGTAAGTAATGACAAATTCCTGATAAAATGAAGCTGCAATATGCATCTCAGAACACCTGCGACACACCCAGAGCATTTAGCAGCATCAAAGTCTGCGGCGGAGGTACTGTGGAGGTATAACTGGGGACCGAGAAGGTTGACTCAGGCATGGGGGCCCGCCTCAGCAGCCTCTGCAGCTGTTATGTTTTTGGTCCCCTGGCAGGTCACATGGTGCAGATGAAAAGTGTGGCGGCGGCGGTGCTGGGGGAGTAAGAGGGCGGGGAACTATTTTTGAGAACTGCCATTCTGAAGCATGAGCCCCGCCACCGCCACCTCCTCGCCATCTTTCCTCTCTCTGCCTCTTCCATCCCTCCTTCTTTTCTCCCCTGGCTTTCCATTTCCCTGTGTAATTAGGCTTCTAATTAAGGCTGTGGATGTTGAGAGGATGAATGCCCACTCTGTCTATCTCTCTCTCTCGCTCACGGCATGGAGCCTTCAAGCTGCACCACAAAGTGTGCAACAGAAAGACCCAGTGCTGGCTTCTCTGACAAATTCTGTTTTTGTGTATTGAACATTGAGCTGTGGCTTGCTATGAAATTAGCATAATGTCATAGAATGCAAATATGCGCTTTGTGCATGAAAAAAGGAGAGAAATACAGGAGACTTCCCCACCAGCAAAGGATTACAAAGAACAGGCAAAGCCAGGTTGGTGCTGAAAGTGCAAAAAAAAAAAAATGTATGCAGAGTGCAGCAGCCTCCACTTCCAGTCCCAAATCACTCTGTTATTCTTTCTAAGGAAACGTCTGCTTGATATGGATCTTACTAGCAAACCCAACCTTCAGTCACTAATTATTATCATCTAAGAAAAGCGTCAAGGCTACAGCTCCTCAGCTAGTCTGCATACACAAATATCTGCATATGAAAATCCAGATGGATTGAGACAACATTTCCAGCGCTGGAAACTTTCTAATTTTAAATGCATTAGTGGAGCATGAAGCCATGGTTAAGGCACAGTCGGACTATGTGTTTGAAACAGGAAACAGATAATCCCCTCAGTTGAAGTGTTTTGTTGACCCATCCATCAACATGCACCATGATCTCACTGCACAGACTTTCTGGCTGTAACTTCTCCTGTTGTAGCTCAGAGTGGGAGATTGTCAGCATGATACAGTAAAGGCGGAGAGTTCACGTGACCGTATGTGACTGAAAGGTTTGGATTTTTATGCTACATTTAGAAAAAAAAAACAAGATGACAACAGAGCAGAAAGTTAATGATTTAGTGAGTTTAATCGGTTTTTCTTACAATATATTTTAATAATAATAATAATGATGATGACGCTTTTACTTTCTCACACTCCGTTTTAAACCCGCCGTTCTGTCGCCCAACTCTTGTCACAAAGCAGCCGTCTCTTAATTATTAACACAGACGTTAATGGAAGCTTCGAGCCTCGACTCCCTGACATGTCATCGTTGTTGCTATATGAAGCTCCGCATGTGGCTCTCTCTTGAGGCTCCCAGATAGTTGGACTCGCTTTGAATCGCTCCCAAAATGAAACAAAATCTACACGGAGCACAAACAGCCTGATCAATTACTTACAAGCTGCAGTTTAATAAAGTTTTAGGCTCGGGTAGGTTAGATCTGATGTGTCCTACAGCAACGTAACAATATATCCACAATATATGCATGTGCAACACACAGTGTGTTAAAGAGTATGCCTCTTATGTTCCTAACAAATAAAACAACAACATATGAATGAATGGTCCTGCAGATGGCCCAGTTTAAGATAAGATAAGATAAGATAAGATAAGACTTTATTGATCCCACAACGGGAAAATTTTTGCATCACCTCAGCTCATGTACAGATATCAGAAGGAAATACAAAAGTACAAATAAGTACAATCAATGAAAAAAAGTAAGATACACTATATACAATCGTAGCATACACCGTATGTGATTGGAAATATTGAAGACATAAACTATATAGCTTGATATAGCTATTGTACCACTACTATTCCTATTTATAGACATGTACACACTAAATATACATATGTATACATATACAGACATATATACCTGCACATGTCTGTACACATGGAAGGTCCATTATGCATGAAGTGGTGACCGTGGATGTTCACAGTGTGCAGTGACTTATGACATCATGATTGAGGAGTTATAGAGTCTAACTGCTGATGGGATGAATGATCTGTGAAAGCGCTCCTTCCTGCAGCGAGGGTGTTTAAGGTAAATTAAGATTTTTTCAAGTCATGCAAAGCTGCTCCAGATCCCTAGAATGAAATCTATGGAGGTGGAAGTACCCTCCCCCCCTCCCCACCACCTTTGCAAAAACACGAGATTTAATAAAAGCTTTAATCTTGAGGCACGATGACTGAATGTTTCTTTCTTCCAAATTTTTCTGGAAAAGTGATTCCCACAGATAATCACTGTCTTTCCTCCTTTTTTCTTTCCTTTTTTTAAATTAGCAGGACATCCATGAAATCTGGCGAGACATTAGGAGCCAAAGGAAAAACCAATTTGTCAAGCAGATATTGCCGCCACCAATTATATATTTAAAAAACACACATTTGGCTGGTAACCAGTGATGTAAGAACACTATAGATTGGGTTCCAAGATGCTGTCCGTTAGTTCCAGGAGAAGTTGCTCGACGAGGGCAAACGCCAAAAAAGTTCTGCTCTTCCTGGTTGGATTCCAGCTACTGATACCCACTCCACATGCGCGTGATTTCTCTCTTGGTTGGCAGTCCACAGCAAAAAATAGCTTCTAATAAATCTCACAGTCTCATTTCAGTGAGTAACCGTGAGTATCCAATTGGAGACGTCCTGTCAAGAGTTTCAGCTTTCAGAGGCTACCTCATGGTATGGATGGGTGACGCAGCGAAGGGATCCAGTAGCTTTGTTAGGCTGTCAAGTTTATTTTGTTCGTTTAGTCCATTTGTACCCTCAGAAGTGAGGTTTGCTGCAAATTCATACAAAGCTGCCCTGAGTGATGCAGTTATCCTTCATCCATGTGGCTACTTTGAAGAGCAGTTTGTGATTAAACGATGCTCCTCACCTGTTGGCTTGTTTGCTGTAACCTCTCCCGTTAGTGGAGTTTACCAACTCTGTGAGCAGGACCTTGACTTTGAGTTTCTTACGTTAAAATGTCTCCGTTAAATGTTCTTTGGCTCACTGCAAAGTTTAGCTCCAGCTGGTTTTTTGTTCATTTTGTTTTCTTTTTACTGATGTCCATATTTTTGGATGGTAAAAAAATTCAAATGAAACTAATGAGAAAAAGCCCTTGAACGTGCAAATGGTGACAAAAACTACATCTAAAATGGCAGAAAACTTCTTTAAGCAAAATGTATCTAAGGTGCAGTTTTCGTAGTTTAGTCGGAGTCTTGTGCGTTAAGATTAACGAGGGTTTTGCCCGAAACTAGGAGTCAGTCAAGATATTATTAAGCCACCACCATTTTCACTAATCCCACCACCAGTGTTGGTCAAGTTACTTGAAAAAAGTAATCAGTAACTAATTACCGATTACTTCCCCCCAAAAATAAAGCCCGTTACTTTACTGATTACTTATTTTCAAAAGTAATTATTTACTTAGTTACTTTTTAAAAACACGATTTACAACCTGAATAGGTGATAAAGTGATAGATCTTTCAGCCCAATTCTACTTTTTCTGCATAATCATCATACAAAATGTAATCAAATGGAAAAGTCTCTTTTTAAAACTTGTTTTATTAGTTTTAATCTTTTAACTTTATGCATCAAGCAAAAATTTAATTATATGCAACATTCTCTGACTGGAAGAAATTTGTTTAACATTTAAACCTATTTTCTGCACATTCCAGCACATAAAATAAAATATTTTTTGTGTTTACACTCAGTCTTTCAAATAGATGCAAGTAAAACACAGCAGAAAATAAATGAAGTCAAAGACTAGCGGTCCTGTTGCTCTATTTTCACCTGTAAAGCAGGAGTGGGGTAGGCGGAGGTTTACCCTGGTGCAGGTGTGCCGCGGTCAGTGGAAGAATCCGCGAGTTTCTCTGTGAGTTTCCCATTACGTCGTAGCTACTCGGTGCTTGCTCGGAAGTTTAGGGGTTTTTTCGCTGTAAAAAGAAGTTTTCTTCCCACGCACAACGGACACTAATGTTTTTGTCACTTTTTATGGAATCAAACTCAAAGTAAGGTCAGTACTTCCACGCTTTAAACGCTGCACGCTCATACTCTCTCTGCACTCGATATATTATGGTAAAAAAAAAAAAAAAATTTAAAAAAAAATGGTAAAATGGACTGGTTCTTATATAGCGCTTTTCTACTCTTCTGAGCACTCAAAGCGCTTTACACAACTTGTGCATTCACCCATTCACACAAGCACATTTCTCTAGGTGCTTTCTAGATAACATTCACACACATTCATACTCCGATGGATGCATCGGAGAGCAATTTGGGGTTAGTATCTTGCCCAAGGATATTTGGCATGCAGACTAGGGGAAGCCAGGAATCGAACCACCAACCTTCTGATCAGTAGATGACCTGCTCTACCACCTGAGCTACAGCCACCCCAAATTATCCATTGTTGATCTGCACACAGCTGTTGTCACGAACGTCGCACTCGCTTACGTCACTGTCATGAGACACTCTCGCAAAAAAATCACAGTTTTAGTAACGCAGTAACGCAGCGTTCCTACGGGAAAGTAACGGTAATCTAATTAGCGCTTTTGCAATAGTAATCCCTTACTTTACTCGTTACTTGAAAAAACTGCCCATCTCTGCCCACCACTATGTTAATTGTCCTACTTAATAATATAGAAATAAGCATGTTTTTACACCCTGGTACAAAAACTATTTTTAGCTTCTTTGGATAGTTCCCTGTCTCATCCATCTGTCCAGCATGTAGCTGAGTGCAGTTTTTTGTAACTTCCTGTGTGGTATTTGTGTGAAACTGAGCGTGATTCTACTCAAAGTTTTTCCTTCCCACTGTCGCCAAGTGCTTGCTCAAAAGATGCTGTCTAATTGAATTGAATTTTATTTAATGCCACTGTAACTTTAGATCCCGATAAAACGCTATCTGTAATTAAAATAAGACATTCAGAGGCTCGTGCAGGTGCACGCTTCCAGCTTCGGAGCCGATACTGATGCAGCGCTTATTGTTGTTCAGTCTCACCATTAAAGCTTTATGAGGACAAATGAGTGCAGCTGAAGACGCAAATAGAGTGTGAACTCACGGGAAAGGCGACAGCGCCTCTGGGTTCCAGCAGTGATGATGTCACCGTCTGCCGTGAATGTGGCGACACCCTTTGACAAAATGCTGCCACCCCACTTGTTAGAGGTTTACAGACATACCTCCAGCTGTTTGTTAGTAAAGTACTCAATCACATGCATCGATACCTCGTGCTGATTTTGCGACCGACCGGAGAAGCACAGTAGCTTTTAAATTATTTGAGGAAGAAAAACATAGACGCATGCTGCAATTTGTCTTTTCATCCTCCTCACCGCAACTGTTCTCCTCTCCCTGCTCTCCTTCCACTGCTCAGTAATTATGTTATTCAAGAAGATGAATGCACAAAATAGAAGATGTCAGCGAACATGCGACCGCAAGCAAAATAAACGCATTGTGTGTACCACTCAGCGTACATGTAGATCTGCTTTAAGTGCAGCCTCTGCAGCCTTTCAGCCTGCTTGATTGGACCTGAGAGGAGTGTATTGAATAGCTATTGAAATAAAGATAAATGCAGCTGTCTGTCTGTCACACAACATCAGAGGTGTTTAAAAAAAGGGGGCTTTCACTCTGCCTGTGGAGCTGTTAGACCTCAGGCTGGTGAAAAATGATTCGCAGAAAGATGTTTCTGTGACATTTCAACCTCTGAATGTGTGCGGTATGAAAAAAAAGATTATTAAAGAGTGGGTGAAAGAAGAAAATGTTTAATGTTTAACATGTCCGGTGATGATGGAACATAATTAAGATGCCTACAAAGGCCGCTTTAAGTTTATTGCAGGGTTGTGTCAAAAATGATGGAGAATCTCTTGTTTCTTCCATTTCCTCCTCGAGTGCTTATCTGGAAAAGAAAATAACAAGAACTCCTTGACTTTTTTTTTTTCTCCCTTGTAATTTGTTAACAATGACGCATGAGTCGGTTATTTAAGACTGATCTTTTTAAAGGTTAAAGGTTTTTCTTTTTCCTTTTCATTTCACTGTAAAAATGACTTCGATCTTTGGAGACTTTTACACATCTTCAATTCATAAAACTGTTTTGATTAAAACCCTTTTCCCTTCCTTTAACCCTTTAAAGCCGGTCAGAGCAGCACGCTCCGTTTTGCGTAACTATTTTTAAATCCCGGTAGAACTGCAACCACGTGAGCAAGCGCAATAATTGTTTTTGCATATGAAACCGGAGGAGTTGTACTTACATCTTATGCCATCAGCTTGTCCTCGGTCACAGTTTCCTTCCACATATAACTTTGCAAAAACTGCATAAAAAGCGCTTGCAGCAACAAAAACATAATATTCCAGAAACACGCTTTGCCGATCCGATCAGCTGTTCGTAATACTTCCTACGTCCATCAGCGCGAACTATCGCATGTCCACCATGACCTGCCCGAAACCGGAAGTGACGTCATTTTGTGGAAATGTAGTTTTTTACCATCAGGGCCTCATGAGCCTATACTGGTGTTTCAAAAAGTCATGTTTGACTTCATGACTTTCTGTGTCGTTTCTGGGATGCTTAGGACTCATATTGCACTGCTGGAAATAGTTTATTTTGATGCATATGCTGCTTTTTTGCAAATTTGCACAATAATATTTATTTTTAGTTTTTCCTGCAGTGTATAAAAATTGGTGTATTTCAAAAATAAAACTATGAAGACACTCAAAATAAATTTCCTGTGGTGGGAAACTATTTTGTGCAACTTTTTTGTATTTACAGTTTTGAGGGATAAGCCTCTTAAATTTCTCTAACTAGAAATATATGTTAAAAAAACAAAAACAATTAAAAAAAATTTTGTAGTTTATTGCACCTTTTTGCAATTTATGCAATGACTATGCACTTAATGCAGACATATTATTAAAATTTAGGCTGTAATGGTTGTATTGATGTATAGCAACTTGAAATGCTCCCAAAAATGGCTCTACAGTATGTAAAAATATAATATAAGCTCTGGCGGACTTGGTTCTATGGTAGGTCTTAAAGGGTTAAGGACCACTGTCATTAACTTTGTCTTACATTGTTGCAACCCTGTCAACAGACAACCATAAAACTTGTTAAAATTATGCGTATTAAATGTATCTGCTGAGACTAGATGTACAGGAGTGATACAGAAAGGAGGAGAAAAAAACATCTAAAATGAACCTACACTGTTTTATTAAAAACGAGGATCCAAACCGAGGCTAGCTGAAACCCTGAGACATCCAGTTTGCTCTGCATCCTCTAACAACAAGCCTTTGACCTGTTCATGTCAGCTTGAAAAAATAGCATCACAACCAGCTGTACATTAAAGCAAACCTTGTGCAAGTTTGTGGTCTGTTTTCCGCTCCTCATCGTGTCACATTCTCATAACTCCCACCCCCCTTTTCCCTGAATGACTACGGTTTCCCTAACAAAGAACTGAGAGAAGGAAATTGAATAAATTAAGCAACCAGCAACCCGTCTGGGGTCAGGTTTAGGTTTCGCTTTGGCTACGTGGTTAAAAAACACTTTTCTGGTCTTACTGAAACCTCAAGGCGCTTTAGACTACAAGCTAGACTTAACCATACCTTCTTAAGTCAAAGGAGCTTGCAAAGAAAAGCGTCTGGACTTGAAGACGTTTCACCTCTCATCCGAGAAGCTTCTTCAGTTCTAAGGTCAAATGGTGGAGAGTCCCAGATATAAACCTAGTGGGAGTTTCCCCCCACAGAGGGACAAAAGGACCCCCTGATGATCCTCTAATCGCCTGAGCCAAGGTGTGAAACTGGGTGTGGGTCACAATCAGCCAGAGTTTTGGGTGAGCTCATTGTGAAACCTGGCCCCACCTAATCATGCGAATTCCTGAGGTCAGATGGCTCAAGTAACTTAAAGAAGTCCAGACGCTTTTCTTTGCAAGCTCCTTTGACTACGATGACCTGGATGACTGAGAACCTTCACAAACATACCTTCTTAAGGCACTTTATACTTTAGGCACTTTATCTACCTCCCATCTTGGCTCATTTTGGAAGCACTAATTAACCTTACATGCATCTCTTCAGAGTGTAGGAGGAAGACCATGCAGGCACAGCGAGAACCTGCAATCTCTCGTCTGGGAGACCCGTGAGACGTGATATCCGTGCACCCCCCCATGACCGAATATAACAGCCAGTCCAAGCAAAGACCACAGCTATCATTGCTGCTTCTAATGGAACCATGGCATTGTATGGCAATGTGGATCATGCATATTTCTGATTGTTTTCCTGTAGAAACGTATATTTCTTATAAAAATGTGTAAAGCAGGAGATGCTTTTATGATAGAGAATCAGAAATGCTCATGTGTGTCTGGCTAATAAAGCCCAGTGTGTAAATCTGTGGCTGCGTGTGGAGATGCCCTTATAAAGAGTCCTCACTGGTACAGCACTGCCTTGTGGGGCCAAACTAATTGGAGCATAGTTCAACAAACGGAAAGACAGAGGAGGGAATGAGAGAAGGAGCCGGGAAGGACAAATGGATGATGTGACAGTCGTGCAAACGAAAGGGAGAGAGCCCGCATCAGAGAACAGCGCATCTTCAGAAAGAGATGCTGAAGCAGTAAAATCGAGTGTGAGGAAGTACGAACGTGAATGAAGCAGAAAGCGGGGTTCAGATCTCTCAATTACAACTGAAATAAAACGACAGCCAAGCTCTTCCTGCACCCGCCGCACTTACCTCGTAGCGCTCGCTCTCCAAAGACTTCAGCTACCTCACACTTCATTATTTCTTCATCGTAGCACGACTCCCGCGATTGTAACACAGGCCTTTGTTTGACTGAGCATTTGGGTTGTTTCTAACACTCAGCCCACACGGACAGACCTCGGTAACCCTCCACTGGGGCTGCTCAGCTTCTGTGCACACTATCAACACTGCTGCTGTAAATCCACACTCGCAGCCAAGCAGCTTGTCGAGGTTGAACTCTGGTCATACTGGACGCATTTGACTGTTGGTGCTTGAATCATTAGCTGCAACAGTGACTGGTGCTGAGGGATTCAGCTCCACTTTGTTTAGACTGGTTTAAGAATCTGCTCATGAATTGGCCTTCATGCATGTCTGTGGTGTGCTGGCTATTTTTGAATTTCTTTATAGTGACGTGTTTGGTTCTGTGTTGGCCTGCAGTTGACTGGATGCTGTTAAACTTCTAATTAAAAGTATTTCTATGGTGAATATGAAGATGCTTCTTTGGAAAATGCTTCACTCTGTAATTATTTTCCATTGTTGACTTCAGTTCCTGGTGACTCATTACTTTCCGCAGGGCCTTTAATTGATTTCGCTGGTGCCAGTTGTAACACCAAGTAGAATCCACAAACCCTACTGAGCAACTTTTCACAAGACCAGTTGCCTGAAGGTGTCTTGGAGCTCATCATTGAGGTTCAGGATGTCATTTGCTGGGCATTATGGGATGACTAGTTCCTTCAGTTATTATCATTTTAGTCAGGAGAAACTTGTTTTAATTTCGTTTTATGACTTGGATGGTTAATAATGCTTCTGGCAACTTTTTTTTTTATATATTAAACATTTATTACTACCAAATTTATTACTACTAAATCTGATCTGACATATTTTGGTCTTTTTAACAAGGACAGATTCCAAGCTAGCCTATGTAGGAAAAGTGAGTGGCTAAGGTGAGTAAATTCATCCAAGTTTTTTGGGCCAATTTTGCATTACTTTACCTACCATTACAGACCATCACCAGATTTCTGTGGCATTGCAGAGTTAAAGCTAAGTGTATTTTAGTAAGCCTTATCTAAACTTTAATAATACTTGGCTAGCATCCCAAATGATCTTACTAGCAACCAAGTATTGAGTTTAGCCATCAGTAACTCATAAGATGACACACAATGGTGTTCTAGTGTAATGGCCAACATAAGAGCAATTAGCTGGCTAGCTGCTACTTGGCTATATAGCCTGTATCTGCAAACGTAGCTTCATCAACTCCAAGTCAATTCTCTCAGCGCAGTACTCAGGTATACAGTAATTCAGCTGGTGTGCAAGATGCATGTAGTACAGTACTTGCACGAGACATGTTTTTAAAGATACTAGACTGAAAATGGTCCTTCAGAACCAAAGTTACCAAAGCTAACATAATGGGTGCAGGCTTTATTAATAAAAATACACCTGCTGCAGGCAGATGTTAGCAGCATGAGAGTAGGACAAATATAAAAAAAATGTGTTTATTGCATTTATTGCAGATGTGACAAAAGTTGCAAAACGCAACCTTTTTGTGATTGGAGGACGTGGCACAGGAAATGAGGCGTTATCAGACTCAATGTGATCAGACGACTGAAGGCCACAGACTGGTGCCTGCTAAGCTAACATATACATGGAATACAGATCTGAGCGTACAGCTGCACTGCACTCCAGCTAATCATTGTTCCTTCATCTGTTAACAAGTAATTTAATGCAGGTGTTGGTTGCTTATTCACTTAGCCCACTTTCCTCCTAATCACAACAAACCACTTCATCGTGTTGAGGCCGGTGTTACAACGTGTCTGCCACGATGCCTTGTGCTCCTTCAGGTTTATGCCTGTTTCAGCGGACATCCTCGTCTCTCCCAGCAGTAGGGATGGGTATCGTTTAGGTTTTATCCGATAACGGTGCCAAACCGGTACTTTTGAAACGGTGCCGGTGCTTAAACGGTGCTCAAACCGGTGCTTAAAGAATGGAGAACACAAAATTGGTCCAAAAACCTCTCATGTTCAGCTGTTTTTTTGTAAAAAGATAACAATGTTAGCCTTTTCTGCAGCTATGGGGCATATATGGTATCACTCTTGGCTGGAAGCAGCTTAAACAATGGAAAAAAACACAAACTTTGTCCAAAAACCTCTCATGTTTAACTGTTTTCCACTTTTTCTTTGGTCATTTTAGCCTTTTTGGCCAGGGTGAAGGGAGTATCTGCCATCAAACAAGAAGACAGCTGCATGTAGCTATGATGGTGTTTGCTAGTTCACCTTACATGCATTAATGTAATAACGTGGTTAGCCTACTCAACGTAAATTACACACCAACATTAAGCTACTCACGCAGAGAAGAACGGCTGCTGCTGCATCATCATCCTCATCATTTCTGCTACACTGGCAGGGCTAGGGGCCAGGACTCTCCTCTTTGGGTTTTTGGGGGATGTTGCTAACTCCGGGTCCGATAACAGGCACCACACCCGCAGTAGATGTGCTCGGTGTGAGGTCTCGCAGCAAGCTATCAAATACGGCGCATTTCTCAGCTTTTAAAAAAAACGCTATGCGTCACCAGGTGTTTCGTCAGATTCGAGGTGTTACCTCCTTTGACAGTATCACAGTATCAGCTTAAAGCACTTGTTGCAGCTGCTGAGTTTGCATCTTTTGCTGTGAAGTACAGCAAGACTTTTGACCGCTTCGCCTTGGGCATTTTTAATCTGTAGCTCTGCTCTAAAAGAACGTACGTACCTGGACCCGCCTACTATCCTCGGAAACGTAAAATGATTGGCTAGAATTCAAAGTGTATCACAGCTCAGGAAAAAAAAGCACCGAAATGTGCGCTGCTTTTCGGTCTGGTTACTACCGTTTATGATACCGGTACCCATCCCTACCCAGCAGCGCTGTGCCGTGTGGGCCCCTCTTCTTTCCTGCTACACACTCAGCAGCATTGTTCGTGTCTCCGAGGCGTCTCTTCTTCTCAGTAAACGAGCTTTTGCTGCGATGCCTCTGCATGTATCTTTTCTTTCCCCCTCTTTGTCCTGAGCCCTCTTCAGCTGAACCGCCTCTCAGCACGTTCACACTCTTCTCTTATTGCGTTTCTTTGTGTTTGCAATAAAGGACACCTCTACTGGTATCTTCTGGTGTTCTACAGGCTTGCCTTCTCTTTTCTTCCTCTCCTGGTGTAACTTGAAAAGTGAGCTTTGTTCACCACTGTATCTCATTTCATCCCTGCCCGTTTCCCCTCTCTCTCGCTCTGTTCTCAGCCTGAGTGTAGGCGTACAGCACAACGGCTGATGAATGCGAAAGACTCTTTTCTTCGGCCAGAGTGCGGTGACTCACCGAAAGGCCCGCGAGCAAGAGAGATGTGCGTGACCCTTCACTCTGTGAGATTTGATGTTAGTAGGAATGTGAGGTGGGAGAGGAGGCCTCTGAGTGACAGGCTTGTGAAGACTTTGATGCAAATGTACACATGCTAAAGACACACACTCGTACACACAGAAACCACAGTACATAACAAGTGTCCCAGGTGCAGCTGAAGCAGCGGCTGTTGCCTCTTTAATGGTCTTCATCCTGAAATTCACCACGTCTGAGTCAGACGAACAGATTATCCTGATCACATCAGGTGGTGTGTGTATGTGTGTGGGGGTCACAATTTCCCCCGACATTCGTCACAACTTTATCAACCTTCCTGCCACATGTTCAGAAACAGATGTGTCAGCATTGCTTCACGTGCAGTGCCTGCACCGACAAATAGGAAACATCAACAGCTTGCACTCTGTGGGGCCCCAGTTGTACCAATTTCTTGCACTTGTGGTTGCACCTGTCTGTCTGTTTGCATTAGATGATGTTTTTATGAATAATGAATGCAGTCATGGTGAAATACTGAAAGTGTTCATAGGGTACAGCGGGATCACTACAGCAGGTTGGTTTTGTTGAATAAACATAAATATATTAGGAATGATGCAGAAATAAGTGCTACAAATTAATGCTGCATTGTGACAAAGTGGATGAGAAGACCATTTGTCTATATTCTTAGTTAACATTCTTGTTTTGATTTAACCATATTTCACATGTAATCTGCAATAGGCAAACATCTACTATCCCGGGTTTGTTTATGTTTTGCACTTTTACAGATTATATAATATAACATCTTGGTTTAAATTCAATTCAATTCAATTCAATTTTATTTATATAGCGCCAAATCACAACTAAAGTCGCCTCAAGGCGCTTCATAGATACAGAGAAAAACCCAACAATCATATGACCCCCTATGAGCAGCACTTTGGTGACAGTGGAAAGGAAAAACTCCCTTTTAACAGGAAGAAACCTCCGGCAGAACCAGGCTCAGGGAGGGGCGGGGCCATCTGCTGTGATTGGTTGGGGTGAGAGAAGGAAGACAGGATAAAGACATGCTGTGGAAGAGAGACAGAGGTTAATAACAGATATGATTCAATACAGAGAGGTCTGTTAATACATAGTGAGTGAGAAAGGTGACTGGAAAGGAAAAACTCAATGCATCATGGGAATCCCCCGGCAGCCTACGTCTATTGCAGCATAACTAAGGGAGGATTCAGGGTCACCTGGTCCAGCCCTAACTATATGCTTTAGCAAACAGGAAAGTTTTAAGCCTAATCTTAAAAGTAGAGATAGTGTCTGTCTCCTGAATCCAAACTGGAAGCTGGTTCCACAGAAGAGGGGCCTGAAAACTGAAGGCTCTCCCTCCCATTCTACTTTTAAATACTCTAGGAACAACAAGTAAGCCTGCAGAGCGGGAGCGAAGTGCTCTAATAGGGTGATATGGTACTACAAGGTCATTAAGATAAGATGGGGCCTGATTATTTAAGACCTTGTATGTGAGGAGCAGGATTTTGAATTCAATTCTGGATTTAACAGGAAGTCAATGAAGGGAAGCCAAAACAGGAGAAATATGCTCTCTCTTTCTAGTCCCTGTCAGTCAATCAATCCCTACAAGTTTGTTAAGTTAACATGTTATTTATGTCAACTGTTAATTTGTATTGTTTAGAACTTACCTTACCTACCTGTCTTCCAGAAACAAAAGGAGGAAATGTAGTTTTACTTCCTGCTTTATACCTTCTGGGTTCATCTGAGGTCACAGGAAGAGACCAAGTGCAGAAGGGGAAGAACTCTTATAATTTAATAAAGTTGATTTTAGAGGGTTTATGAAGAAATAGATTTATTGTTGTAATATGTGTTGATTACACCACAGAGTTTATGTTGCCAGTAAAGAGGAGTAGTAGAGGTTTGAATATAATCATGTTCATCTTACCTACCTACTGAATGGAATAGTCCAGAGGAGAAATTGTTTGGTTAAGTGGACGATTTAAGCAGAAGAACTCAGGTGTTTCAAGAAAAAGGTTCAGGTCAGTGTAGCTGTGTGCAGTTTGACCTTAATTTCCGTTGATTTAAGTTCAGTTATGTTTATTTGAATTGAGTTAATTATAGAGTTGGGTTTCTTATTTGTTTCTATGTAAATATTGTTTGGGGTCACAAAATGGTGAATAAATCACTTGCTACACTGGACAGCATCAGTCTCCTGCACTTCTTTGACCGCTTAAGTTGAGTCCTACCACATGCATAAATCATTAATCTGTTGTTTTTAGCATGCAAAGCAGTAAAATAAACACATATGAGCTCCAAATCTTCAAACTGGATCCATTTAAACATTAAAAGCCGTCGCAGCCTGATAAAGGGGCCGTGGAAATCGTTTCTCTTTATTTTAGTGAGTGGACAGGTCTTCTTTGTGGGTGTTATGATGATTTCTGATATGAGGTTCAGTTCTACGGTGGTGATCGCAGGGTGTGCACAGGTCAAGTGCCACTATGACCCTCCAGAAAATAACGAGGACAGGGGATGATCGTTCAGCTCTTTAATGGCAGATTTAGCGTGAGTGTGGGTATATGTGTGGGTGTGTGTGTGGTTCTACAAACAGAATGGAAAAACAGAACAAAAATTACAATCAAATTATAGACAACAATAATCACCATATAACATATTACAGCCACATACTTGTCTTATAGGCCCTACTGCTAAGCTGGCGGCCTTTACTTATAGTCTGGACCAAATTCAAATTCAAATTTTTATTTGAATTTGAATTTCATATTTAGCAACAAAGAAAATAAACATCTTCCCATCACTTAACTCTTGTGCCCCACTCACTTATGATGCCAACTAAAGAAGGTAAATACACATAACAAATCACCAACTCAAACCGAACTCAGTTTGGCCTAGGCGAGCTTATCTTAGCTTAGCTTAGCGATAACTTAGCTTATAGAAAATGTACAAACAGAGGATGTCCAGAGCGATAAAACATACAGGCTATCCTTCTTACACAAGAAATATCCTGTAACTCACCAGTGTTATGGACGCACACTCTCACTGAACCCACATAAACTGGTCCCGAGCATAACTTGTGATTCACGCTGCCTCCATGAACACCATTTTTCATCCCAGTCAAAACATTATTCACAAACGGCCTCTAGTGGCGAGGCAGAAAACTGCATCACAGTCCTGCCTTCAGAACAGTGTGTGTTCAACAGCTGCAATTCCAGCAGTGTTAAAGAAACTCTGTTGCAGATTAGAATCAAAAATTCCAAAATTTAATACATCTTCTAAATCGCCAAATTAATACGCTCACATTCTTGTGACGATATAATGAACGTTTCTGATTCATTTTAATGGTTTTAGTCAGATAAAACTTAACAAGCTGCACATAAACAGATTTGAATCTATATTGCTCTTAAAACATGCTGTGAATCAATGAATCGGCGAACACGCGGCGCTTCTAACGATTTTCAAACCAAAACTCAGAACCTAACCTACGCGCCGCAGTTCTTACTCTCTCAGCTGCAGACTTGGTGCTGTTTAACAGTTTGAATGTAAAGATTAAATCTATTTATTACTGATGCTCATCAGGAAACCACAAAGACGTCTGTTCTTTCAACAGAGGCCTAACACATCTTCCAGGAATGGCGAGGCTATTTTCTGGAGAGCTGATTGGTCAGTAGGTGCTGATTTCATACCCCTTGATGTGCAATCTGGAACCAAGGTTCATTCAAGTCAGTCTGGTACTACTGACCCCAGAATATGTTTCGGCATATGAAGGTCTCCCTTTTATTTGTGTTTTCATACCAGGGCCATCTTCTAGCTGTGATTTCCTTGTGGATCAAAAAGCTTTTACAAAATAGTTACAAATGTAGCTCAAACATCCTGCTTTCTTTACTTTACAGTAATGTCTCCACGGTGATCTTTATCTTAGGTGTGGCACGTTCCACCTTCAGCTCGGCTAAACAGGATCAGTACGCTGAAGGAAGTCTGAGATAGAGTTAAGCATGCGATTAAGATTGTGTGACTGCATTGTTGCTCTACATCTCTGTTCTATCTCTGTTATGCTGAAAAGTCCCTGCTTGAAGTTGTTTAGCTGATTTCTTAAAATATGTAAAGGTGAAGTTGTTTTTTTCTTCAGCTTTCACCTTTCACCTCTTTTTTTCTTCTTTGTAAAGTTCAGACCTAAGCAGTTGCGTAAAGCTCCGTCGTGCTGAGCAGAATTCAGAAAGACTTGCTCAGCAGACATATTGGATTTAGCCAGCGGCTTAAAATGCCAACAGGCTGACTTCAGGGTTTTTTTTTCTCCCCCCTCTAAAGGAGCGGGGAGGATATCCCACTTTAATTTTGGACTTGGTATCTCAGCAAGTCATTCAGGCTGGTGCGTAACACAATTTCAACGAGGCTTTAGGGAGAATCCTGCTTGCTTCTGTAGCTTTCCAATAATCTCTCCAACACAAATTGAACATCTCATTTGAATATTCATGACCGGGGAGCGGAGAGGCCTTTGGTTTCAGTTGCATCTCGGTGCAATATATCAGGTTAAATACTCGGCAGAAGTGCATCGATGCGAGGACGTAATTTATTTTAATCTGCGTTGTATCTGAGAGTTTCAGCACTGCGGCTTGAGGACATTAAACATTCAGATGTAGCAGGAAGCAAACAAAGCTGTGAGTTTATGTTTTAGAGAGTGTGCACTGGCCTGGGCGTCACTCGTGTTTGTGTTTGCTCATTTCACTCTCTGTCTGTTCTTATCTTTGGGTCTCCTCCCTAATACCGACGGCCTGATCTCTAACAGGAACCTGATTTCCGGTTTTCTAGTATTCTGTAATGTGAAATGAACGACTTTTAAAACTGGTCAAATCAAAGATAAAATTTTATTACATTTCTTTTTTTAAAGAAAAATTAAATTTCAACTCCTGGGTCTTTATTTATTAAGAGAAATTAGAGTTTTCATGAGTATATTAGACACAAAAACAAGAGAAACATGTTATTTTTTTAATATAGGAAATAGGGCTGCCACGATTAGTCGACTAGTCACGATTACGTCGACTATTAAAATCGTCGACGACTGATTTAATAATCGACCCGTCGTTTGAAGCTTTGTAAGATCTCAAAAGATGCAGGAATAAGTAGTAGGATTTAAGAGTGTAATAACGGACTGAAACAGAAGATGGCAGCACTGCATGTACAAGGATGCCAGCTGCCGTTAAACCCCGAAGAAGAAGAAGCTGTGTCCCAGAATTCATAGCGCAGCCCAGCTCAGTTGTCAACAATGGCGGCAGCTAGTTAGTTTTAATATTACTCTTATTATTCTTTCTGGGTCACAAAATAAACGTTTAACATATTTTCAGGCGAGAATGTAGCTGTGTAAACCTCAAATATCTGCTCAGTTTATCAAGACACCACATATTTTCAAAAGCGCTCCGACGTTTTCGGAGACGTCTGTTACCCACCAGCTAGCTCAATAGCTAGCTGGCTGGCTAGCTCGATAGCTAGCCGGGGGCTAGGCTCACTAGAGCCGTGAAAACACCGGACTCCCTGCAAATCGTTTTCAAACCCACCGCTGTCTTTCGCTACTCAGGTTAAACATGATATATAAGTCACTTAGATAACTTAAAATGTTATTGTTTGTCTTTTTTTTTAAGTATTTTATTTGTTCCTGAGTAAATCGGTTTGGCTGAGATTAAAGTTAGAGTTTTTACACAGCTGAATAAACGTCAAGCAGATTAAACTCCATTGAAACAATCTGCAAATGTCATTAAAATGTGATTTAAAAATTTAACTCTCATCTTGTCTTTATTTTTAGTTAGCACATACCTTAAACACTTAAAGCTGTAAGCTAATGATAGTTATATAAGAGCAGATGCTGCTGGTGCAATAAGCTGTATGTTTTACGTCCAATGGATGATGATCTGATTAGTGACTAGTCGACTATCAAAATAATCGTTTGTGGCAGCCCTAATAGGAAACAATCTTCAATGTTGCGTCTTATCTAAATCCTGGCGCCTGCTGTAGATTGCTTTCACTTTTTTTCTGTAAGACCTTTCATTCAGTGAAAAGCCCTTTTCACGTTTGCATCCCTGCACACTCTGCTCTCTGGTCTCAGTCCCAACATGTGAAACGTGACCGTTGGTCCAGCCTCGTTTGTCTTTATCTGTTTTTAATATATGAAAACATCCTGAATGTTATATTTGAGGAAGCTCGCTCTCTGACACCCGAAGCACTATACCTGAGGACTGCAGCTGTGGCGCACAGCTGTTCCAGCTCTGCCCCACAGTAGGTGGGTGGATGTGGGTGGATGATGACCCGCTGACCCCACAGCAGTGCTGCGTTTAACAGCTCTTCTTTTTAAAATCCATCTTTGTGGATTATATGCAGTTCGGCAGTGAGGTGGCCACAGCAGTGCTATTTCTTCAACCAAATATCTTTTTTTTGCTTTTTTAAACCAAACTTCAAGTGAAAACAAAGTCTGCATGTCCTTCATCGCTCGCCAAGCACAAACTCCTGCTCGCCTGACCGACGCTTTTTGCTCTCGCTGCCCAGATTTACACGTTATTCCTGCATGATGTTCAGTTTTAGCACCCTCACAAAATGTTAGAGAAATGTCCCATCACATACATATAAAATGATTAATTGTACAGCTTTGATATACTCTTACTGTACTATTACACAGACTACCACAATAAAATGGCGGCCCCCAACCCCCAGGCCAGGGGTCTTTACCGGTCCGTGAGTCGGTTGGTACCAGGCCATGAGAGTTGAGACTCTAAATTTATGGCTTTCAGGGTTTTTATCATTAACTCAGTTTCCATGGGTCTTTCCCCGGTTGTTATTGTGTATCTTATTTTGAAAGAAGTATTTACGCGATACCATAGCGAACAGCGAGCATTAAGGGGCAGTTAGGACGTTACTCTCAGTGTTGTCGGCGCATTTCAGGACGACGCTGCTAATAAAGTTACGCTGCAATAAAAGACACTGCTTCGCTTTTATTGACTACTGTTGTCAACACGATGATGATGTCTGACATTTCAATAAAAACAGCCTCTGCGTGTGCAGCAGGAAGTGCAGCGCATCACATCGCGTCCCTCAGAGAGAATCAACATTTCATTGAAAAATCTATTTAGAGACTTGAAACAGCTGAATAACATCGACGACCTCTACGACAGCAGCCTGACTGCAGTTAACAGCAGGTGAACTTTCAAAATAAGAGCAAGGAGAAACACTGGAAGGATTCCAGCTGAGCTTTGTGCTGATGTGAGTTTTAGCTGATGTGTTTGCAGCTGAGCTGAACTTCCCTGTATCCTCAATTTCATGGCCCATTTTCCAGCAGTAGCAACTGGTTGTCTCCAGCCTATTAATTCCAGTATTTATACATGTTAATTCAACTTTTTTTACTCTTCCATAGATAATTCTCTTTCCTGTAACGCATTTGCAGCTGTACTTCCAATTAAATCCACACAGCAATCCTGAAAAATCGACACGGCGTTTCATACGAAGCTGCGTCCAGATGAGCTCCATATAAGCTCTCTTAAGTACTAAAGAGCAGCGTGAGTTTTGGCCCGAACCCCTGGCCCTGAACCTCAGCCCCGTCTCTCTTTGTCTCTGTTTCAGTCCCCCCCCCCCCCCCCTCCTCCATGTTATACTGTGAGGCCCAGTAGTCACAGCCAGCTGTTCCACTTCAGAGACAATTAAAACAAGCTGTTCTCTGCTACCGCTGCTGCTGTTATTTCAGTACCATATCTGTTTTAATTTGAAGCACCCAACTAAAGCAGCCCAGTGATCCCTTTCCTGGACTATTTAATCTCTCACATTCTGCACTTTGCATTTTAAGACTAAATTAACCCAGCTTTATCTTTAACCTGACCCGAACTAATCCGATTCTCCATTTAAGGTAATTCTTTCAGCTTCCATTTGCTTTGTTTTCTGTTTTTTTCCCCCCCACTTAATTTCTACCATTCACCAGTATGTTTCCTTTTCCCCTTTTTTTTCACCCCCTGCCTTTTCAGCTTTGGTGCAGATGGCCCGACACCATTTAAGCCCAGAAGGTCACCAAACGATCGCAGTGTGACACAAGCAAACACTGAATCACCAGCTTAAGTGTAAAAACGCTATAAGTGGTGCAGCAGCAGCCTGATTTAAATGTCATCGGCCGTCTGTGGTCAGCGTGGGTGCAGGAGACGACCTTTTCAAAAAAGCTCATGTTGGGATTATAGGAGTTATTCTGCAGGCGGCGTTTCAAACATACCTGCGGGATTACCTGTTGTACAATGTTCAAGAGCTGAATAACAGCAGGGAAACAAGAGGAGTCTTAAATGCACAGGCGTGAACAAACACAGGCTGTTCTTTACAATCAAAGAAAAGTCCTCTTCTCCCGATTACAGCGAAGTAACGGGAAAACTAAAAATAAGTGAAGCATAAAAAGGTTTGCGGTGTCTCTGTTTCACACCCGACTCGTTAAATCTGCTTTTAACACAGCATGATGGCGGTGAAAGTGCTCAGCTTAACACGTCATATTCAGACTTACTTAATATAGCGTCTACATCCATCTTTTGCTTACAGTCTTGTGTTTTTTCTTCATGTGCATGATTAATGTTGTAAATACACATATTTGAAGTCAGTAGATGTGGCCAGATGACACCAAGCGGTGCAGTCGGCTCATTTCAGCCGATGAAGTCAGATGACAGAAAACGTGCTGCGCTGCTGTGGAATGCCTTCCTAGCAGCTCTTTGAAAACACCAATAGTCATTTATCTTTTTCTTTTTCCTTAATGTGCATCCACTGCTGACTTTCTTTTTCCTGTTGCATCACTCTCTCCATCTGAAGACATAACAGATGTTTACATAAAGTATAAAGATCATCTGGGGAGCAGCACCGATGCATGATGAGCGCTTCTCGTACAGGGGCCACAGCGCTAACCACCTATTGCCACACCTTTCCTCTTTCTCACTTCAGTCTTCTTGATGTGCACTAATGATCTGAACTCCAGCTTTGCTTGTACCTTTGCGGCTTCTCTTTTGGTGCTCCAGCATGTTATATTAATGGGCCCGTTCTTATCCTCGAGGCATCGATCGCTGCCGATTTATCAGAGCTGCTGGCGTGCTTGATTTGAACACAAGCTGTCCTCTGGCAGCGGCTCATGATGCACTGAGTTATGCTTGCTGTTGCTCTTGTGAGCAGCATCAAGTGCCAAAAGTGACAGTACAACTGCCGGCAGCTGAGTTGCAGACACAAGTGTATGGATATGGAGTACAGGAGCACCGATATTCCCAGATTATAGAGAAGAAGAAGCTGAAGACATTCTGGAGAAGAAAACCTCCTCAGTGACTTTGTGTCCTGGTTTGAGTTCTTCTGCTCAGCTGCCAGTATGAATGTTTGGAGGCTGTGGTGACCTCCCAGTCAATGCCATAAATCAGTCTGTATCTTTTATTGTTATTATGGCAAAAGTACAAGACAATCCTACACTGTGACAGGCGTGTGTCACTCATTTAAAAAATCTTTTTAAGTGAAATTTAAAAATTGTACATGTTTTGTAGCGTCTCAGTTTTGGACCAGTGTTCGATGATTATTGTTGATTATTACTTATTTAACCCAGAAGTTTGAAATCCCACAAATCTGAAGTGTCACAACTCGACTCGTCACGGTTTGTTTCGCTGTGCGTTCAAAGTCTCGCTCTTTACTCCGTAATAGGGAGAGCTGGACTGGTCACACAGCAGCTACTATAACAGGTAACTTATTCAGCATCTAAGTGCTCTCTCAGCACACGTGGATTTGGACTGCGTGTGTCCAGATTGTATTGACAGACGGGTTGAAAATTTGTTAATTTGTTTAACGTGCATATAGACTTGTTTCATAGGCACTTGGCATGTATTCCAGTTATTCCTTAGAAAGTTGGAGCGTCAAAATCCAGGCGTTTCCTGGGAGAAACGGCAAAACAGGAGGCCGTTGGCTTTAAAATGCAAGAGTGAGCCTGGAATAAGACCAGCGACAAAGCTGCATCTGTCCACAGCGACACAGTGACCGTACACTTTGTGCCTTAAAGGCCGCATTTTAAGGCCGATTACGTCACATCGACGCGACGAAGGCTGTCCCAATTCAAAGGCTGCTCGAAATGCGGCCCTCAAATGCGTCCTTCATTTCCTTGAATTTTAAGGACGTGGCGGTGTAGACTTCGTGGCCCAACATATCCCAGAATGCATAGCGCAGCGGTGGGTGTGGATAATTTTCCCGAAAAAAAACGGCTGATGAGGGGCGCCTGAAGAGTAAACTTTTAAAAGTACTGAATATTATGTCACTTATTTATGTGCAAATGTTTAATAACGAAGAACATTAAAACATTACTGTTGGCCACATGTCGGCAAAGTTATGTGACATTAGTGACGTTTGTACTAACTTGGTTTTAAAGTCTTTACTTTAAAATATACGCCGTTCAATAGCTGAGCTTAATCTTACAGAGAATGATCAAAGCTCATGTAGAAACAAACAAACAAATGAACACAAGATTTTCTCCTTCATTTCTGTTAAAGCTGTATGAAATGTTTCCAGCTGTTAGTATCATGGTTGCTAGGCAACCTGGGCAGCGCGACGAAGGCTAGACCGTCCCATTTCACAAGCCTCGCACTTCCGGCCTTTGTGGGCCGTTAAGGCTGCGTACTTTAAGGTTGCAGACCCTGAATTGGGATACAGCCACTGAGAGGTGGTTTTGCAACACGTTCTCACTCCCAAAGCGTAACATTTTACGCTAGGTGACAAATCGTCAACATATTACGTTTTCGGCTACCCACCACGTTCCTACGGAGCCCCGCAGGGGACATGGGAGAAAAAAAAATTAAGACGGACTTTTGCGAGATCTCGCAAAAGTTTTGCGAGATCTCGCAAAACAAACTCGGGATCTCGCAAAACAAACTCAGGATCTCGCAAAACTTTTGCGAGATCTCGCAAAACAAACTCGGGATCTCGCAAAACTTTTGCGAGATCTCGCAAACGTTTAGCCGCATTCTTCGGACGCTGGCTCGAAGCCGACCGGGCGGTCGAGGCACGATGTGCCGGGAAAGCGGTGTTCCTCCCGGCTGTAGTAGGTCTCGACCTCCCATTAGCTCGAAGCTAACGGGAGGTCTCGACCTCCCGTTAGCATCGAGCTAATGGGAAGAATGCGGCTAAAACTTTTGCGAGATCTCGCAAAAGTTTTGCGAGAGATCTCGCAAAAGTTTTGCGAGATCCCGAGTTTGTTTTGCGAGATCCCGAGTTTGTTTTGCGAGATCTCGCAAAAGTTTTGCGAGATCCCGAGTTTGTTTTGCGAGATCTCGCAAAAGTTTTGCGAGCTCCCGAGTTTGTTTTGCGAGATCCCGAGTTTGTTTTGCGAGATCTCGCAAAAGTTTTGCGAGATCCCGCAAAAGTCCGTCTTAAATTTTTTTTCTCCCATGTCCCCTGCGGGGCTCCATACGTTCCTAAACGACCTCGGAAAAATGAGGAAATATGAGAACCGTATGGACTCAATCTACACATGCTCACTCTTTTTCTTCAAATCGCTTAGAAACACGCTATTTAACATCATTAAAGTCCTGCTTAAGATCAGGAAAAAGGTTATGGTTAGGGCTAGGGATAAGGTTAGGTTTAGGGCTGCAATACAGGGCTTGAACGTCTATTACCGCGGGAGCGTCATTGCACTGGATTTCGGCCATAACCCACCGCGTACCATAAGAATGCCGAAGGTCTCCTCAGGAACGCCGCGGGACGTGACAAAACGTCGGCATGTTACGCCTCGGGAGTGAGAACGGGCTGGGTTTTGTGGTGCTTCAGTTCATGCTGGTGGCGTCATGTATTAGACACTAGGCCGAATAAACTGATAAGAACACGAATGAACCGATTGATATCGAATATACAAAAAGAATGTTGTTTGAAAAGTTACCAAATATGTGAAGACAGCATCCCACAAGTAACGTTTAAATCTGGCAGGATTTTGAATCTTACAGACGTCCTCGTTACCTTTCTAACCCTCGGTTAGCGCCTTTCTACTTGTTGTAAATATTTTATTCATTGTGGTTGATTTTGGGTGCACTTGTTGTTTTCCACTATAAAAACAGCAAAAATGTTATAAGACTCAGATTCTTATTTTCCACTCTGTAAGAGTGTTGGCTAAAAAGTCACACGCCAAATATAATGCACAGATGTGACTGTCGGATCCGCCGCTGCGCTCTGATCCAAAGTGATGTCACAGAAAATATCTCCCAACTCTTTTCACACTTTGTGTTTAATTGTTGGTTTTATTAAACGAATATAACACATGATTAACCGTTCGTCGTCAGAGAATTCCTCGCGATGGTAGCGAAGACCGTAACGAGCTAAATTTGGAAACCGGATAGTGTTTCCAGATGCTTGAAGCCGTGGCTGTCGAACAGAAGGTGTGGAAATGTGTGCTCCGACCTGGCATCGGCCTCCCTCCTTCCCAAAATCCAAAACATAACTATTAATGGAGACACAGCAAAAGCTGGCTCAGAGCTGATGGCAACTTTTACACACTTTTTTCCATCATAAGTCAGACGCCTGTGTGTCGTTTCCTCCACGCTGGTTCAAGGTGTCTCTTTGAATAAGTCGCACCTTTGCAGGGGGAAAAAATAAAACAGGCTTCACAATTTATTGCTTTGTCTGGCAGTTACTGGATTCCAGAGGGAAAAAGTTATGAAACTTGGTGCTGCACTTCCAGCAAATATACAAATACAGGAATTACATTTATGTGTGTGTGTGTGTTAGACTCTGCAAGGGCTCCGCGGTAACACACAAAGTTACACTCCCGTCAATAGCAAAAAAAAAAAAAGCATGATATCGGAAGCATTTTATGTGATTTATACCACTAGTACGTTTATTAATGATGTATACAATGCATTTGAGTGGATCAATTCATTTTAAACTAGTGATTACTGTGTGTTTGCAGGAATTTCCACGATTCCCGCTGTTACCTTTTGGTTTTTCATATCAGTCTTGAGAGAATGCAGTGCAGACCAGAAACAGAGACGTTTAACTTAAACTTTACTGTGAAGGCATTTCCTGTTTATGTCGCACTTTTCCCAGTTTCACTACACCTCAGAGAGAAGCTGGATCGTGTTTGTTGACAAGTCTGTCGCTTCCCTTGAAAGTGCGGCAATAAGCTGGCGATCAAAAGCGATCAATCAATCAATCAAAATTTAATTATATAGCACATTTTAAAGACCGAAGCAAGCTCTAAGTTTTCCAAATGCGTTGCCTTAGATGCATTCTCGGCATTTCCCTTCGCGACCGTCATTCAAATGACACCATCCTCACCAGCTGCGGCAGCCAACCGACGATCGGCGACCTAATCCAGCGTCGCCGACTCCGTTGGTTTGGCCACATTTGTCGAATGGACCCGAGCCGCTACCCTCTGGTTGACCCGCCCCACCGATTGGAAGGTGCATCAAAATGCACCAAAGAAGACATGGATGAAACAAATCCAGGATGATTTGAAGGCCCTTCGACTTGACCTCAAGCAGGAAAGAACCATCGCCTTAGATCGAAAAGCGTGGAAGATAATCGTTGGTCAAGCAAGAGAACCTGCAGCACCTACAGCAGCGTACTGGTTGCGCGGCAGACCACCGCCGCTGGTCGCCCGCTAAGGACAAGAAGAAAGACCGAAGTACACCAAAGTGCTTTCCAGGAAAATCCTGATACAGATAAAAATCATAATATAAAATATAAATTACAGATAAAATAAAATAAATAAAATATAAAATAATTACATAATCTAAATGCAAAGCCAGATGTAAATGACCCTAATTAGCCTTGAATGCCAGGTTAAACAAATACGTTTTTAGACGTGATTTAAAAGACTGAATTTAATCTGATGCGCATATGAAGATGAAGAGTACTCCATAACCTGGGCAAAGGCACGGTCTCCTCAGGTCTTCAGCCGAGACCTAGGCTGCACTAAGAGCAGTTGGCCCGATGATCTTAGTGCTCTCTGAGGGCTATACAGACAGAGGAGATCAGCTGGTAGTCAGGTGCCATATTGTTTAGGATTTTATAAGTAAACAATAAAATTTTAAAATCAATTCGATATTTAATAGGAAGCCAATGTAAGTTGGCCAGAACAGGGGTGATAGAATCATAAGGATGTTTTTGGCGACCGGTTTGGGAATATGTATTTTTTCCCAGCAATGAAGAATCAGCATCACTAGGTTTGCGTGACTGGGCCTTCAGCAGGTATTTCCCAGCTCCTGCCATCATCCTCCAGCAACCAGTTGGGGAATTACTATTTCTCTCCCGACAGGTGGTTCTCAGATTGTAACCACGCAGATCCCTAAGCCTGCGTGACTTGGGTCTTATTCACCCAATCTACATTGTCACCATGATTGTCACTTGGCCAACAAGTTAATGATATTTGGTTTTGATTACATGTCTGCAAAACTTCTGTAAAAGTACGGGGAAAATAGTCCTCTGGAAACACTTTGCTGATGACTTTGGTCAAGAGGATTATATAGGATATTCCCATTGGCTAATGACTTTTCAACCACATGTGTTCTGTTTTGTGTGAAAGCGCTCAACTCGAGGGTCCATAACAAAGCACTAGGTAACCACAGCTATGTCCTTCTTTTATAATATTTGAGTGTCATACTCTTCATTTTTTCTGGTTTTCCTACACAGAAGTCAGTTTTCAGGCTATTTGAGCGTCCTGAAGCAGTTGTTGAAGGTCTATATATTTACTTTTTTCAAGTCAGACACTGGCAACTTGTATTTAAAGATGTGTGCACTTAAAAAAAATTATTTCTTCATTGAGAAGCGTTAACTCTGCAAAGGAGGGGAAGTGAGCGCTCTGCTTTCCTAAACCGATCGCGGTGAGAAACTGTGAATGGACAAATGGCCAAAGTGGACGAAAGACAGACAGGAAGTGAAACTGAGAGGACGACCAGTGAGAACCTGTAGTCAGACACACAAACAGACCAAGTGGAAACACGCCGGTGGTCTCAGCCAGTGCCGCCAAATGACCGTGTAACTCGGATGGAAAATAAGGAGGGGGAGGTGAAAGAGAAACATTGCCACAGTCGTCCACAAACTCTTACGCCCCCTCACTCTCTCTTGGCCTCATCTCAGTTACCCTCTGCTTTACCTTCTCTTCTAAAATGCTCTCTGTTTAGGATTCGAGCCCCATTCGTCTCACTTCGCCTCGTCTCTTGCCACCTACTCATTGCTGTGACCTCCACAGCCTTAATATGTACCCGTCCAACTCTCTTTCTCATATACCTTCTCCTCTCTGTGCTACGACTGCGCTCTCTCTCTCCGTCCATCTGAGTGTTTTCCTTCTCATTTTCCCTCCCACCTGTCTGGACTGGACTTGGTCCTGTCTGGATGAAGCAGACAGAGCCTGCTTCGTAGCTAGTGAGGCATGATTGTGTGATAATGAGACCCGGCGAACACGAGGAGGATTTAGGCGAGGCCACGGTCCATATATTCTTACAGCTGATGACACTCAGGGCTGTGATGAATCCTTACCACGCTGCCAGGGTATTTTTGGCCTCTGTAATTCTTTCTCATTAGCGCCGCTATTACTGTAGGTAATAAAAACCAGAGCGTGATGATGGGCCTAAGGCACAGTTTCTGTTTTGCTGTCGTGATGCTGCATGCTTTTACCTGATTACCGGTGCACCCCTGCACCCCTTCACTCTGACCACATTGTGCCAAAAAGCCACTGAGGTGCGAAGTAAGGTTGCGGATACGCTCGTTATCTTCATGGGCCAGCCGTGCAGATATGAAATAAAGACATCAGAGCTGACTGACACAAAATGACCCTTCCCAACTATAATTTTGAGCCCAGGCAGAGCTATTATTAGTGTTTGATTGACCGCGGTATGCGCATGGTTTCCGTAGCAGCTTGGCCTCTGCAGCTGAATATGTCAAGTGCTGGTTTTTGAATTGCAGTGCTGCACTGAGGCTCGCTGCCTCTGTGCCCTAGCATTATGGCACACTTGTCGAGGTGGGAAATTGAATGATGTGCCTGTGTGCAGTCAAAGAGGCAGCTCTTACAAACTAGATGGCCTCACATGTGGACACACACACCAATTTCCCGCCAAATGGAGTGGTTTGGATGACATACAAATCACGCCATAACTTCTCCCTTGTGGAAAAAGAGTGCTGCTCTCGCTGGCAGACGCTAGCCTGCTCTCTGTGCAGGACAGAAATTCTTAAACTTCCAGTCTGCCCCTGCACACTTTGTGCTTGCAGCTCAGGCCTGCTCCTTTTTTTACTGCCGCTGGAAGCACAGCGAGCCTCCCTTGGAGGCCCCAGTCTGGTCAAAGCATCCTCTCTTCCTGCACGCTTGAGCATTTCACTTCCAGTGTGTAGTTTGTCCTCTTTTTCCGCTTTAGGTCATCACAGACAACATGGTTTGTTTATGCCTTTTAAATATAAAAAGGGACCAGGAGCTTGATGAGGCTACTCAGAAACGGGCAGACGTGTAGGAAGTGCAAAAAGGACTGGATGATAAGAGGAAGACACCCAGACAGAATTGCAGAGGTCCTGGAGCGCAGCCTTGGGGGACACCTGGCAGGAAATGGGTGGGTCACTGCCACTATGCTGTACTCTAATGACTTTTCTTATTATAACTTGTTTGGTCGCTAATGGTAATGGGAGCCCCATGGGGAAATTGACCTCATTTCCTTGGCTCCTTCCTCTTCCATCACTTTCAGCGGGGTGTGATACTGCGCAGTGCTATTTGAAGTATCTTCTTTAGACGAAGCAGCTGGGAAACAGAGGAGTGGCCATAACAATCTGCCACAAAATGGACTGAAAGTGAATAATGAGGTCATTACAGTGAAGTTGTTTGCTTTTAAAATTAGAAGTAGCTAATTTTCTAAGTGGCTGTACAGGGCTTCCCCCAAAAACACTGTGATGAAGGGGTTTAGAGGGTGAGTAGCACTGTATTAATCATGTTGCGCGCGGTTAATGTAGCTGTAGCTTTAGTGCCACGACACTAATCGCTAATTGCGTGAAATGCGAGTGCAGGAGGAAAAAGGAGGGAGATGGAGAATACCACCAGGGAGTTTATTTCCCACTTCATGCACGGATAGAAAGCAACGTCTACCAGCGGCGAGAGCAATGAATCGTATTTAACCTTGTTTACATACAGCATGAGTTAGCCTACGTTTATATGTTGGGATCAGAATGTGTAAAAACTGAACAGCAGGGTCGTAGATTGGCTTTAAAGCAAAAATCCAAATATCTGGTCGCAGGTCCTGCAGTTGGTTCTTTTAGATCATAGGTGTCAAACTCTGGCCCGCGGGCCAAATTTGGCCCTAACCTAATTACATTTGGCCCGCAAAGCCATACGAAATTACTATTAGAGCTGACCTACTGGTATTATACAGCTAATGTTTATATTGTTTAGTATTAAGCTTTGCTTGTTCCATATTCAGTTTTTCAGCAAAACCTGTTTGAGTCCATAAGAAGAGATTCATTCTTAAATCTGGAGGAAGATTTTTTTTTCAATAAATATTAATGTTAGCCTGCGACCTTGTTCCAGTTTTGAATTTTGGCCCACTGTGTATTTGAGTTTGACACCCCTGTTTTATATAGTTGGGCTTAAGTGTCGTTCTTAGTTGCTGACTTGTCTGATTAACAATTGTCAGCCATATAGCTGGAAAACCCTCATTTCTGAAATTTATAAAGGTTAAAATTACTATTATGGACTTTATTATAGTAATTTAAACTCATCAATGAAGTTTTTGCAGAGGTCAGACCCAAGGGCTGTTTTCCCAGAGACTTCTATTAGACCAGAAATCTTCTCTGCACTCACAGGGATCAATCCCTGCAGGTGAATAAAAATAATTTCTTCTAGGCCTGCCTTTTTAGAAGTCCTCGTTCTACACTGTCTATAGTTTGTTGCATCGTATGTGTCAGTAGAAAAGAACACCAGTTAGCAGCTACCACCTGCAGGATCTGATGCTTCAGTATCCTGCCTCGGTGTAGCAGGAGTCTCACACTTGCTGTATACTAGCTCCAAACAGTGCACAGCAGAGAAATCCCCCTTATGCTCCGAAACACTTTACATGATTGAGCCTTCTGCTCACAGAAGCCAGGCAAACATGCTATCAGCATCAGGGACGGCTTTGCACTCTGCAGTCTTTGAAACTGTTGAAAACGGACAGACGAGACAGATGGCATGTTTTGTTTCCCGCCTGCTCCTGACTCACCTGCCATGTGAAGGTGTGGCCTGGGATTTGAAACACGGCGTCGAACGTTTTCCTGCTGAGCTTTGAGTAAACGACCTCTTTTAACTGTTTTCTGATGTGCACGGCCTTGGAGGTTTCCATCAGACAACAGTGAGAGTGAACTGGATCAACAAGATGCTCTTATGTAAGAGTGGAGATGCCACGCCACGTAAAGATACTGCAGCGTCTGTCCTGGCTTCATGCAGTCTATCTATAACGTACTCCGATGTGTTCTTAAAATAACTCGTGTCTGAAACTTTCAGGGCAGAAGATGAGTTAAATTAGGCCCCCACTATGCTGACCCTCGATCCCAGGATAATCAGGAGGGGAATCCAATCACTGCAGAGAGAAAGTGGAATTGCTCTGTTAGATCTCTTGCTAAAGTTCTTGTGGTAGTTAGTCAGAACTGCTAATGTGATAATAGTAGGAAAAAACCCTCTATGACATCATAGAGATCCAAGAGTAGAAAAAAAATGTCTAAAACCAGAACCAGAATACTTTAATAATCCCTAAGACCTGCCAGAGGTTTCTTCCCGTTAAAAGGGAGCTTTACGATACGAGCCTTTCTCGTATCGTTTCTCTCGCTGAAGTTTACGTGTTTCCATGTTTCTCACAAACGGGTAGAAAATCAGAGGCTGAAAACCAGAAGGGCCGGCTGTGAGCACTAATACATGACCTGAAACATATTCAGATATCAGCCTTCAATTAAACGCCCCAGCAGCTAACAGGTACAAGACGGTCTTCCAGTGATAGGCCATCTTTAAGCTGAAGCTGGGATGAATATGCTGTAACTAAAAGAACACGCAGCCTCAGTTTGACACGAACACTGGAATGCTGACGGGAATACCACCGTGTCTTTACAGACTTAAATGCAGATATAACTGTGCCCTCTGAAGCAACCAGGTGTCCTCGTCAGCAAGATATCTACCGTGAAAATGCACCAATAAATGTCATGTCTTTGTTCCATCTGGAGTAACGGCCAACGCCTCCGGTGTTTGGGTGCCTGAACATACTGTTAATTTGCATATTGGTTTCTGATTTGCAGTGTAGGCTTTGAGAACATGCGGTCATAAATATTCCATCCCTTCAGATATGCACATACACCACGACTCATATCATGTGAGCAGTGTTGGGAAGGTTACTTTTAAAATGTATTCCATTACAGATTACAGAATACATGCCCCAAAATGTATTCTGTAACGTATTCCGTTACGTTACTCAATGAGAGTAACGTATTCTGAATACTTTGGATTACTTAATATATTATCATGCTGTTTACAATTACATGAATGTACTATTGCTGTGATTTATTACTGTTACTGAAGGTCCGCGGCTCCGAACCGTAGTAAAGGGACCTCTGGCTAATACGGTGGGTTCGTGTCGGGCTTGTAGCCGAAAACTAGCTTTACTTTGTTGTCTGGGTCAACTTTGCTAGCAGAGACAGAGAGAGGCGTTGAAAGGCTGCTCCAACAGAACTTATTGTTTTTGGAGGAAAACACGAACACGGTGTACAGTCGAGTCTTAATAGCTTACTTACAACTGGGCTCGTCAGGCTCTCTTCTTGGCTGCAGTGGTTATTATTATATTTACATGCTTCCAGCTCCCGTTTTTGCTCGATGACAGCTCGTACTTTTCCTTTTTCTCCCTCCCTCGCTCACAGACACATAACGTGTATGGCAGTCCATTCTCCCTGCAGCACGGACTACACTGCCTATGATGCTACATTCTTTAGAGCTATGCCTGTAGCATTCTGCCTATTAGCTTAGCACAACAACAACAAAAAGGCCTCTCTCACCCAGGAAACACGCAGAGAGAGAGCGTCACTCTGTAACCATGGCAACCGTAACGCTGCCGCCTGGAACAACAGAACGTAGCTGTCAAACAAAACCCAAACAGTCCTGACCCGCCACAATATGAAACAGGGAAGTACCGCCGTGTAATCCATTTATTTCAACAAAGTAACTGTATTCTAAATACCACCTTTTTAAACGGTAACTGTAACGGAATACAGTTACTCATATTTTGTATTTTAAATACGTAACGGCGGTACATGTATTCCGTTACTCCCCAACACTGCATGTAGGACAGAACGAAGCGGTCTCTCAGAAACCGTTGAATGCGTCACATTGTGTCGTGCGTTGCTTTCATGCAGTATTAAAGTCAGATTGATTTTAAGTGCAATAAAAATACACGCAGAGTGCACTTGTGTGACAGTGCAGTTTCTGTTACGCAGTTACAGAGTCATTATGTGATTCCTATTTTACTTTGTCCCTGCAGCACGCTCTCGTTGCACTGATGCAGGGATTAGAGGAACACGCAGGCTTTATGAGAGTTCGGGCTGACAGCAGTGTCATTTCATATACAGTAAAGATTCTGAACATCTGAGTAATTGTGTAGTAAGCCTGTCACTTTTTATCTGAAATTCACTTTATAAATGATCTGCTCATAGTGTATAGGAGTAATTATAGGCTGTCCCTTGTATTACGGCCCTTGGGGTGCTTCCAGATTAGATGTAATTGATCTGTATCGTGCACGATTATGACTGCCTGCCCTCCCAGATTATACCCGAGTTGTACTTGTGCTGCTGCTGCTTATTTTGGACGAACAAACAAGGACACGGACGTTTTTTTTTTAAGGTTTGAAAGCTGTTTTCAGTCATGGGATGTGTAACATCGCTGGCTTCATTAATAAGCATTCTTTCCTCAGACGTTTTCACGTTAATGCCCCTCATAGTTTCTTTCAGACATAACCACAACTGTGACACAGAGCCCCACAGTACCACACTGTTTTTCCATTCCTACAAAGCAACGTGACAACGATCCGTTTGTGTGTGTAACTCCATTGTGGAGGTCATGAATGTTCATTCTCTCTACATGCTTTTATCGCCTGTGTGTTCTGCGAGACATCAAACGGGAGATATAGAAACGATCTGTTTGCAGAAGAACAAATCTTTTCTTGTACTTGTGTGTAAAGATACGCTCATGTGTGAACTTTTAGCCTCAAACTCACAGAAAGACGTGAAGCAGAAAAACAAATCGACTGTGTTTTTGATGACACAATGTTTATAAATGATATTTAGGAGGGATATCTTTATGTGCAACACATATTTTGTCCAGACTAAATGGGGACACATCATCATTATCGTCATCATCATCAGCTTAGATAGGTCTAAGTCATTGCAGGAGATAACCTAAACCTCACTCTAACCATGTTTTTTGGAGAGAAGTCGAGTTTGTCTTGTTTCAAATAGAAAGAAGTGAATCTTTTGATGTTTCAGTTTTGTTTTCTTCGTTCACTGATTGCCCAAACTTGCCGGAACAATTTCAAAACAAGAAACATTACATTTTAAAAATGACATATTCTGATTGACTTGGTTAGAGTTAAGGTTGAGGTCGTCACTGATGACAACATAGAAACTTGGACCTCAGAGGTAGGGGTGGGGCGATAGAAACAATATAAATTTGGCCAACGATAGAGATTTTGACTATATCGCTCTATCATGATAGCACATGTTGATGATGTCATCAAGCTCCGCCTGTTTTGGTCGAAAGCATCGCAGCGGCTACAACGATTATCATCTGCAAATTATGCCGACAGTCACAGCAAAGAGATGAAGCACTTTTGAAATATGGGGAAAGCCAAAAACTGCGCTTCCTCCACTTCTGTAACATTGATTCATTAATGTTGAATTCTCTCGCAGCTGCTCTATTCCCATGTTGTTGCAGTATATTAATAACTAACCTGTTATTGTGGATGAATAATCTCAGTTGTTCTCCTGACTGAAGTTTGGCCCGTGTATAGCATCCTGCTATGTGATTGCATTTGTCCCTGACCACCAGAATCCCTCACGTTAAATTTTATCGAGTGGAAAAAAAGTTGGCGTTCATCCTCCAGCTTCACTGTGCTAATGTTATGCTAACATAGCTGTGTCGCTAGCAATCACGTAGCACAATATTATATACCAGGTAGTCCAACTTCAGTAACCCTGAAAACATCACTGCTGTTTAGTTTTCTGTCTTCATTATTTTGGAAGTGGTAGTAGAGCTGTACGTTTGAATTAGTTTCAAAAATCTCTGTCAGAACATGGTATGAAATGTTTAGGTGTAAACTAGCGAGCTAACTTCCTGTTAACTTCTAACTCCGTTAAATTTAATAAATTCTGTTTTCATGGATGCCTGGATGTTAAACTTAATTGTTACACCTGGTAAAGCAGCAACGCTGATGATTTTATTAAAGATGGAAGAATTTAGACCGTTTTTAACTCTCAGTGTTCGTTTGAATTTGGGACCTGAACCGGATGACGTTTTGGACCCAGATTACTCCGCGAAGCTCCTCACTACAGCAGCCGTAATGCTCTGACAATCCATCAAGCAGTGCGGCTTACCAAAGTTGTACTAAAACATTTTTAACAGATTTCTGCAGCCAAAATCGGTTCGAGGTCAGTAAGCACAACCAGAATTCATACATAAGGCACACTCTCGATTTTTGAGAAAATTAAAGGATTTTAAGTCCTTATAGTGTGGAAAATACATTATGCAGAAGAAAAGAATATATCGTGATATATATTGTTACTGCACATGCTTCAAATTATACCGCCCAGCCCAGCCATATCGCCCAGCCCTACTCAGAGGGTTAAAAGAAGCAATAAAGGTTGTATTTTAACCTGAATGGTCATATTTGCAGCTAGGCTTTATGTATTGTATGTACTTTTACTTACATATTCAAATGTCACATGAACATCTCAGATGTGTATGACTTGTGTGAGCAGCTAATTTCTACCTCCAAATATGGACTTTTTTACGCTTTAAAGTTGGGACATGGAGAAGAATTGGTATCCATGAGACTGAACAAATCAAACGTTGTGTTTTAATACTAAAACATGGAAACTTTAGATTACAAAACTGCTGCTGAGCCTGTGTTTGGCCTTCACCTGTGCAGCGAGTGTCTCCTTGTGACATCCTGTGAAGTTGTACAATTCTTTGTTGCCCAATTTGTAAATGTTTTGCTTACTTTGGTCCTGCATGTGAGCCCAGGTGTTGCAGTTAAAGCTGCAATCTTGTCGAGTGTTGCAAACCCTTTTAAACCTTGAATTCTTTGCAAAGATCCCACAAGATTTCTCCGTAGACTTTTTATGGCTGCATTGGGGTAAATGTACATTTGTCACACTGTGCTCCTTTTATTTAGCAAGCTTATGTCACTGTTACGATGCAGCTGGTTAAAAGTCACGGTGGCGTCGCTGTAACATCTGTACCGGTGGGTTCCTGTGTTTGACTTAATGACACCGAACATTCTTGACATCTGTAGCACTGATGTTGGAAAACGCGAGTGTGACGAAGCCCGTTTAAAAGTAAAGACGTTAACTTTGAGGCAAAAGAACTAGAAGTGCAAAAAAATGCTAATTTCAGTCCATTTTTTGTTTTCCATTAAAGTGTTAGAAAATGTTTTTCTTATGATTAGATGCTTCCGTTCCTTTGCAGACAAAGATAGTTTGGTCTGGAGATGCGTCACAATTAAAGTTTTCTGTGAAAACACTCAATAAAGGGAGAATCTGCAAGGATATGTCACATTACACCCAGGGAGGGAGAAACATGAGCTGAGGAGAGTTTACTCCTGTAGTACGCAAGTGTGTGTGTGTGTGTGATAGTAAATCACAACATTTTTAATGATGATTGCTGAACTAAGATAATGGATGTCATGGTGTGGTATGAATTAGACACTGTAAGTTAACCTTTAATTGACTGTGGGCATGCATGAAGGGAAAGCTTGTTGCTCACAGGACAGCGTGTAGTCGGGCTCTGCTGCTGCTGTTTGAGTTTAATCCCTGGGATCAGGAATCGGTGACGAGCGCTAATCGGCGGCCCAAACAGCCAGGCTGTGATTAGCTGCCCACTATCCCTCACGTTGGAGCCACAGTTCCACATCTGTGCCATGACGGGATTTGGAGTAGGTGCCAGAGCTGGCGGCGTTCACAATGGGCCAAACTCCGTGAGATTTAATGAGATTTACTCCCAGAGACGGGAGGATCACCGGGTCTGTGATGAGCAAAGGCCACCGGACCTGGCAGAGTCACAGCACCGTAGCGTTGTTATAGGCAATATGTTAATCCCAATTAGAGGTGCTGTGCAGCAAGAAACATCACATACCGCTGCGCTCTATTCACATGGGACACAGCATGCACAGGACCTACACAAAACAAGCTGATCATCATACTTTTCATTTACTATAAAGTATAAAAAGAAGGCTGCCCTGACGACAAACACCACGACAGGTTTAAAATGATTACATTTTGTTTGCATGTTCTTCCAAGTGTTGCATAAACAACACGTTCTCACTCCCAAAGCGTAACATTTTACGCTAGGTGACAAATCGTCAACATATTACGTTTTCAGCTACCCACCACGTTCCTAAATGATGACCTCGGAAAAATGAGGAAATATGAGAACCGTATGGACTCAATCCACACATGTTGCTCTTTTTCTTCAAATCGCTTAGAAACACGCTATTTAACATCATTAAAGTCCTGGTTAAGGTCACGAATAAGGTTATGGTTAGGGCTAGGGATAAGGTTAGGTTTAGGGCTGGAATACAGGGCTGGAACGTCTATTACCGCGGGAGCGTCATTGCACTGGATTTCGGCCATAACCCGCCGCGTACCATAAGAACGCCGAAGGTCTCCTTTTGCGTTCCTCAGGAACGTGACAAAACGTCACCATGTTACGCCTCGGGAGTGAGAACGGGCTGGCATATAATAAGTAGAACAATGTAAAAATTTCAGTGTAAAGCTGATCTAATAGATAAAAAGATGAGAAATATACCGTGGAAGCTCGCAAAGTGAGTTTCTGTAAATAAATCCACTTTTTTTAAGTGGTGCATGTATGTAGTGGAAATTAAGTGACAGCAAGTAGGAGCAGACAATAAAGTGACGCCTTAATTTTGCTGTGCTATTTATATGCTGCACAGTCAGGCCTCGGCCTTTTCTCTGCTTTGCAGGTCAAAAAGTATTTTTGGTCGCGCAGTCTTATTTTTTGCAGACATAAATACTTGTTATCTTAAACACCATTTTAGTTATGGTGTCTTTTAAGCCGTTGTAACGAACAGCACAAATGTAGCGACCCGACTACCACAGGGTGAAGGTCTCCAATCGCAGAGTAAACAGGTAAAGTCTAACCTCAGGAGTATGTTGGGTTCAGCTGTGTCACAAAAAACCATCAAGCTGCACAGATGACAAGAGCAGGAAGGAAGAGCCGGAGAATCCTGTCAAAATAAAAGCTGCTGAGGGAGTCTAACAATAATCCTGAGGTAGCACAAGGAAGACACAAATGGAATAAAATGGTATTAAATATTTACTGTTGCTTCCCCTACACACCGAGAGGTAAACGGCACCTTTACATGTTTCCGATTGACAGTCGGTTGGTCAGTTTTCATGCCTGGTTAAACTCTCTCACAGGAACCGTTATAAAAACTCTTTACATAATTGAAAACAGCGAAAAAAATTTAAGTTAATTATTGTTTTGAGGGCAGCGAGGCGCAACGAATACAAAAGAGAGCGAGCCTCCCGTCCGTGCCTTTTTAAATGCGCAGCTGAGACTGCTTAGCTTTTTCCGAGATCATCATAACAATAGTGTGAGAGCCATAAAACGGAATTTTACTCAAAACCACAGGAATAAATGTAATTATGTTGCAAAATACTTAGAAATATATAAATGCCACTTAAAATTTAGGACCTTGAATCAAAGCTTTCGGGCGGTTTAATCAGATTTTAACGTTCCCTGTGGAGCTCTCTGCCTCAGCTTGGCTCTTGAATAAACTTGATTTAATTTCTCTTGTTCAGAAACGGACAGCTCACTTAGCTCATCCATGCTCCGCCGCAGACACCATAAGTTATAGCTTCGCTGCTCTGTGTGTCGAGCACAGTGTGTGGCGTGCTCGGCCATCGCAAACTGGCCTGCATGTGGGAATGTTTGCCTGCTGTGATTTTATTTTCATGCAATTTCCCTTCTGTAACGTTGTGCGACCCATAATGTGCCAGAAATAAATGAGTTAAGGGAAGAGGAGGGACCTTACAGGAGAAGCTATTGTGCAAAGTGATGAACAAACTAATTAACAAGGTGATTAATTGGCTCTATCCAGAGGTAATGAGTGGCTTTACACTTGAGGTTCAGTGCAGACACAGACGAAGGAAATGCTTACACGGATTCTCCTGACGTTTACCCAGGACGAAGAGGAAGTTCATCTTTTTAGTATTAGTGTGATTGATCTGGTTTGTAAGGGATCAGGGGGAAAGGATTGCTTCTGTTTGCTTGATGAAATGACATTTCTTTCCTTTTTTTTGTACATTAACTTCAAAGTTGATCCTTTTATTTTTAGAGCGCGCAGCAGGAGGTGGCGTGTTGTTGAGAGGGCCCTTAACTACCGAATGAAAAACCGCGTCAAAGATTAGAACGGGGAATTGAATTTCCTCCTTCAATCCAGCTCACCAATCTTTCTTCAGCAAATATGAAAACCAAATAAGCCGCAGCGTGGTATAATACTGTACATCATTGTGTTTAAGAACTAAAACAAAACCATGGGTATTTTGGAGCGAGATTAAAGACGCATTTTTGAAATTATACTCGTGTTTTTTTTCCTTTTTTTAAAAGTGAAGGGAGGCGGAAATTTCCATCAATAGATGGCTCTTGGTAATATACAAAGTAATGAAGACCTTTCCATGTCGTAAAAGCCTCTCATTTCAAACCACTTCACTTGGAAGGCGCACTCAGCAAATCCCGTCTTTATGTCTAGTTAATGTCAATAGGAAAAACAAAAGGAGGCTGAGGAGAGTGGCAGCAGGAAACATATGGCTAAACCCTCACTCTGCCAATCACTGTAACATGGATTTAAAAAAACGCAGACACCAGGCAGCAGCCTGATTTATTTCCCCCCCTTCGACTCCAATTCCAGGAATTTTATGAATGGAAAATGTCAGGGGATAGGTTTTCCATAGCCGCTATGGCCTTGTCTCATGAGCTTACCATGCTGCTCTGGTGAGTTCATGCTGTCTGGAGCAGCGATGCAAAGGGGCAGGACCCCTGCAACCCCCCACTTCCACTTTACATCCTGCTGTTTGGCTTAACGGACAAAAATATCCAAGTCGGCAAAGCTGAAACTTCAGAAATGATAGCAGAGTTGGTCGGTGGTCCTTTTTTGCTTTTTTTTAAAAGTAGAACAATATTTTTGTGATTTTTAGATTGTTAGTTTAAGGCGGCAGAGCCTGGAAAAAGCATAAGTGAAGTAATCGGTAATGAAAGACGTGGAGCAGATCTGTTTTCGGCGGTCTGAACGCGCCCTCGGGCTGCTCCTTTAACCATCTGCTTGTTTCTCAGCGTTAAAGTTCAGTGTTTGGTTTCTCGTTCTATGCAAACGTTTGACTGCAGAGTTTGCCTTTTGTTCTCCTTAAAACAATGTTGTTCTTTAACAAAAGCCCGGTACGCTGAGTCTTTTTCCAGCGAGAATCGTCTTACAGCAGAAAGCACTTTGGCCAATCAGCCTGATCCGCTGTCACCCCAGCTCTTTATTTCTAGACACTTCAGCAGGAAAAACATCGGTACTTTTCCCCTTTTACACCCGTGTCCTGGTAGGAATCAGCCAGCTTCTGTCTTACGCGATCATTGTGAAGGACGTTCATTAAAGATTTAAATCTCCCACCTTTTAAAAAAGCCCGTTGCTGTCTCTCGGCTGCACATAAGCACTTTGCAAAAACAAACTTTGGTGTCGCTTTGTAGTAAAAGAGCAGCAGTTGAACGTTATTGAGCATTTCAGCTGCTCCTGAATAATTGAACATGTTTGCTCTGAAAGGGCACAATCAGTCACTCCGGGGCTTGTTGGTGCGCGGGGATGCCCACTGGAGAAGGCAGGGCAGAGCTTGTGGGAGTCATAAAACGGGTAATACTGTTCATAAAAACAATAAAACCTGCTACTGGGCCTGTACTTTTATGTGCTTGGTAGACTGAGGCTTTTGCCACTATGGGACCAATTTTATTTTTGCGCATTTTCTAAACATCTCTGTATGTTTCATAAGCAATGACTGCATATCCCTTTTTACAGTCTTACTCTAGTCCTGTATTTTCTATATGTATGTGGAAAGGCCTTACACCTCAAGTTTCAGCTCTTATTTAATGCAACTTAATTTTGTGAATTAAGGTTCCCTTTTGAGTAAACCCGTCACTCAGGCCTAGAGACTGATCTGCAACCCTCCTGGAAACCTTGCTATATTCCCCTACCAGCTGTTGAGATGTTGCTGGCTGTTGGTGGGTGAAATCAGTCATAAAGACTAGGGATGCAACGATACCAATTTTTTAAACCGATACGATACCGATACTTGGATCTGAGTACTTGCCGATACTGAGTACAAAAACCGATACTTCTACCACACACACACACACACACACACACACACACACACACATGCAATGAATTGGAAGACAGGTTTTATTTTGTTCTCTGCCGATAAAAAATAAAATCGTAATAAAAATGACCACAAAAAAAATTTCAAGTGAAAAATAAGCACTTCTGTTAAATTATTGCAGAGTCTCCACATTGTAATTTAACAAAATATCACTGAACTATTGGCACTGTCTCGAGCTTTCAGAATAATAAATAAACACTTCTGTTTGGAATAAAATAAACTTATTGCAGAGTGTCCAATTTCATATCGCGGCTCGAGTATGCTAAGAAGACGGTTCAATCCTATGCTTTCCACAGCCGGCATTGGCTGGTCATCCAGAGCGATAAAATGAGTCAGAGCCTCTGTTATTTTAACTGCCCATGGATTTTCTCTTGACATTTTTCATCGCTTTTCCAAAACCTGAGTTAAAGTTGGCTGTTCCACACTGCTGACATTTTGTTTAGCCTAGCTACAGCAGCCTCCAGTTTCTCTTTTTTATCTGGAGCTGCCAGTCTCACTCGCCTAACCCCTGTGCCTGTTTAGTGCGGGATGTCCCCCTAGTGGCCAATCTAAAAAACTACAACAGAAATGACAAGCCACCCTCTGATTAATGAAATAAGTTAGTATCGGTTCATGGTATCGGTTAACTTTTACGAGTATGAGTACACACACATTTTACAGTATCGGCCCCGATACCCGATACCAGTATCGGTGCATCCCTAATAAAGACGGTGCCGCACCAAAATGACTCGAGCAATTCTGATTGCTTTCATTTCTAGCGGTTTGCATGGAACATCTCCAAACACTTGAAAAAGTTCAGAGACTCCCCTGAAACGATGTGTTTCAAAAGGTGTGTCGTTCACGCTGAAGGCGAACCGTCTCCGGTTTTGGTTTCTCTTGCACTTTTCATTCTGCAAGGATGTGTTTGGTACAGCAGCAAATACCTCTTTGTGACTGATTTCATGCAGCAACCTCCAGGAATTACTCACAACCTGTTGAGGAATACACTTTTTTCCCCTTGTTGTCAACTAGTTTATAAGCCTTTGTGACTTGGGTCTGCACAACAGGACCAACGAACACTGTCCAGTATGTGATTACAGATAGAGAGACTGGGTTTGAGTCTGTAGGACCAAGAATACGATCTAAACAGACAACTACAAGGAAAAATGGAGTAACAGATATGAGTAAACTGGGTGTCAGTCACAAATAAAAAAAACCCAAAAGGGTTGGGTAATAAAGAAAAGGGGTAATGAAAGTCTGGTCAGGTCGCAGATGATTCAGACTTACAGGAAGTGGGAGCTTCCTGCCTACATCTACTGCTTGCATTAAAAAAATTCATATGAACTCATTTCTAAGCATGTTCATCAAAGTTTATTGTAACTTAATATCCTCAGAAATAAATAGGTTGCGCTAAATCTATGAGTATTATATCCACGTGGATAAATCTGACTGAATCATGACTTATGGGGAGAAGTTGTAGTGCGATTTTCAGGGATCACTGGATATTCAATCTGCTCAAGTAAGGCTGCCTCCGACTGCCCTCGCATCTCCTCCAGGGCTGTAAATAAGCCAGAGATTGCTGGAGGGATCCGTTAGATCCAGGTTGTTGAGTCCAGGTGTCAAGGCAAGAGCAGAACCACCACAGGCCTCGTCTGGACAGCGAGCCGAGGCCCCCTCTCAGATTACCTCTGCGCTACAACTCCTGCTCTACCGCTGCAGGCAGCAGCCAGAGAAAACTAAGACTGAAAATGAGAGAGAAAAGACAGAGACAAAGTGATGCCGAGAAAAGCGGAGGGCGTGCTGAACCGGCTGATACAGAAGAGCTGATGAAGTGGAGACAAAAAGAGGAGAGGAGACATCCTGCTGTCAGCGAGTAGTGTAATCAGGACCAGATGTCTTTCTGCGCTCTCTTGACCGGGGGCGGATTTTCACTCTGATTCATTTCCAGTGTTTGTTGAGGGATTTAGACACGGGATTTCACCCTCTCGTCTGTGTTGTTTTGTTTCGGGTCCATTTTGAAGCCTCGCTTTGAGTTTGTGCAGAGATCTGTGTCTCTAATGGCTCTGAGTTCTCAGACGTTCATTCAGCTACTTGTATGTCTGACCTGTGTGTTACACAATCCTGTCTGCTCAATGGGCAGAGTGTTTTCCATGCTGATGGTGAAGACCCCCCCTCTGCATGTGCTTGCCTTGAGGATTTGAACTCTGCAGTGACCCTTTAAAATGTTGCACCAGCGACCTTTCGTGGGGCTTTACTTGGTTTATTCTACTGCACTGCAGAACAGCGCTGGTCAGCATGGCTACCATCTACTCATCTACTATCATACTTTCCAACTCTGCTTGGTTGATGCTTCCAGTTGCAGAGACAGCGGGGCACAGTTGTCTGTCAGGCCCACGTAGTGTCCGCTGGTGTGATAACCTCTCTGAACTGCTAACTGCAACTGAAAAATAGTAAAATAAAACATTTAAGCGACAAGGCGTGATTAGTCGATTAGTCACGACTACGTTGACTATCAAAGTTGTCGACGAATTTAATAGTCTGCGCTTTGTAAGATCCTGAAAGACCGGTATCGTAGCTGTGTCCAAATTCAGAGGTTGCATCCTTCGGAAGCCGCATTTGTAGGCCGATTACATCACAGCGACGCGACAAAGGCTTACTCTTTCTGGGTCTCTTTCTGGGAAAGACCATCTCTGAATCGAGGAGGGGGCCTAAGGGTCCATCTTTCGCCATCATACAATGCTGTGATTGCAGCCATTCCCCAACTCTCTGTGAATGGTACTCATGGCCATTGATCAGTGGGTTTTGGTCAGTGATTGTTGATCAATGGTCATGAGAATTTGCATAATTATGATTAAGGAACTGACCTCCCAGCCCATTGTTCCTTCAGTGGGCTGGTTTCAGTGATTATGCAAATGTACTGTTTATAAATTTGGGGAAACCTGCAGTCAGCTGAGACTGAAGAAGTCACTTGGATGAGTGACGAAACGTTTCTCCCAGAAAACGCTACGTCCAGATTTCCTGGATGATTGAGAATGCATCAAGACGTCACAAAATAAACTTGTAAACTTCAAATATCTGCTCGATTTATCAAGACAACACATATTTGCAAAAGTGCTCTGACTTTTGCGGAGACGTCTGTTACAAGCCCGTTCTCACTCCCAAGACATAACATGGCGACGTTTTGTCACGTCCCGCGGCGTTCCTGATGAACGCAAAAGGAGACCTTCGGCGTTCTTATGGCTGAAATCCAGTGCAATGACGCTCCCGCGGTAATAGACGTTCCAGCCCTGTATTGCAGGCCTAAACCTAACCTTATCCCTAGCCCTAACCATAACCTTTTTCCTGATCTTAACCACGACTTTAATGATGTGAAATAGCGTGTTTCTAAGCGATTTGAAGAAAAAGAGCGAACATGTGTAGATTGAGTCCATACGGTTCTCATATTTTCTCATTTTCGTCATTTAGGAACGTGGTGGGTAGCCGAAAACGTAATATGTTGACAATTTGTCACCTAGCGTAAAATGTTACGCTGTGGGAGTGAGAACGTGTTGCTGTTACCCACCAGCTCGAAGCTGACGACGGAGTTTATTAAACTCCACCGAGACAATCTGCAGATTTTATTAAAGTTTAAAAAACTATCATCTTGTCTTTATTTTTAGTTAGGACATACCTTTAAAAAAAACACTTAAAGCTACAAACCGGATTCCAAAAAAGTTGGGACACCAAACAAATTGTGAATAAAAACTGAATGCAATGATGTGGAGATGGCAAATGTTAATATTTTATTCAGAATAGAAGGTAGATGACAGATCAAAAGTTCAATCCGAGAAAATGTATCCTTTGAAAGGAAAAATATGTTGATTCAAAATTTCACGGTGTCAACAAATCCCAAAAAAGTTGGGACAAGTAGCAATAAGAGGCTGGAAAAAGTAAATTTGAGCATAACGAAGAGCTGGAAGACCAATTAACACTAATTAGGTTAATTGGCAACATGATTGGGTATAAAAAGAGCTTCTCAGAGTGGCAGTGTCTCTCAAAAGCCAAGATGGGTAGAGGATCACCAATTCCCACAATGTTGCGCAGAAAGATAGTGGAGCAATATCAGAAAGGTGTTACCCAGCGAAAGATTGCAAAGACTTTGCAGTTATCATCATCAACTGTGCATAACATCATCCGAAGATTCAGAGAATCTGGAACAATCTCTTTGCGTAAGGGTCAAGGGCGTAAACCCATACTGGATGCCCGTGATCTCCGGGCCCTTAAACGACACTGCACCACAAACAGGAAGGCTACTGTAAAGGAAATCACAGAATGGGCTCAGGAATACTTCCAGAAACCATTGTCAGTGAACACAATCCACCGTGCCATCCGCCGTTGCCAGCTGAAACTCTACAGTGCAAAGAAGAAGCCATTTCTAAGCAAGATCCACAAGCTCAGGCGTTTTCACTGGGCCAGGGATCATTTAAAATGGAGTGTGGCAAAATGGAAGACTGTTCTGTGGTCAGACGAGTCACGATTTGAAGTTCTTTTTGGAAATGTGGGACGCCATGTCATCCGGACCAAAGAGGACAAGGACAACCCAAGTTGTTATCAACGCTCAGTTCAGAAGCCTGCATCTCTGATGGTATGGGGTTGCATGAGTGCGTGTGGCATGGGCAGCTTGCATGTCTGGAAAGGCACCATCAATGCAGAAAAATACATTCAGGTTCTAGAACAACATATGCTCCCATCCAGACGTCATCTCTTCCAGGGAAGACCCTGCATTTTTCAACAAGATAATGCCAGACCACATTCTGCATCAATCACAACATCTTGGCTGCGTAGGAGAAGGATCCGGGTACTGAAATGGCCAGTCTGCAGTCCAGATCTTTCACCTATAGAGAACATTTGGCGCATCATAAAGAGGAAGGTGCGACAAAGGAGGCCCAAGACGATTGAACAGTTAGAGGCCTGTATTAGACAAGAATGGGAGAGCATTCCTATTTCTAAGCTTGAGAAACTGGTCTCCTCCGTCCCCAGACGTCTGTTGAGTGTTGTAAGAAGAAGGGGAGATGCCACACAGTGGTGAAAATGGCCTCGTCCCAACTTTTTTGGGATTTGTTGACACCATGACATTTTGAATCACCATATTTTTCCCTTAAAATGATAACTTTTCTCAGTTTAAACTTTTGTTCCATGATTTATATTCTATTCTGAATAAAATATTGACATTTGCCATCTCCACATCATTGCATTCAGTTTTTATTCACAATTTGTTTAGTGTCCCAGCTTTTTTGGAATCCGGTTTGTATATGTAAGGACAAGAAAGACACTGTGGACAAAACAGGACACCCCCCCATAATCTTTACTTACAGTATTATAGTTGGTTAGATGGTCTGATTGTTCAAATATGTATTTTCTTTGATTGTGGTAAAATAATGTGTGCCCCAGTCTCCAAAAATGACATAGTGCAGGAAGGGTAGTTATTCCTCCGTTACACCACAAGAGGGAGTATCCCCTAAAATGAGCAGCTCTAGCGGGAGCAGCTAGATCTAATTCATTAGTTTGTGCGGAACCCTAGTGGCGCTTTTGTGGATTTATACCTGTACCGAGCTGTAATCACAGCAGATATAGACTGGTGGATCACACTATCTTTTGTTTATGTTTATTTCATTGTTGCACTATAAGAAATATTAGTGATTTGAGTTTAAAGACTACCCATAAGGCAGTGCGCCTATAAGAGTTGTGTGAGACTGCAAAAGTGTGTAACGTTGTGCTATGTTAATGTATATATTTGCAGATGCAGTAAAGGCGAACTCACAAAGCCACACTAGTTTCAATTCATTTTAATCCAAGTGTGCAACATATAAGCTAATGATAGTTATATAAGAGCAGATGCTTGTGCAATAAGCTCTACGTTTTACGTCCAGCGGATGATGATCTGATTTGCTGACTAATCGCAAAAATAAACCTAATCGTGCACGTCCCTACTGATAGCCACACAGCATATAAAAAATGGATGTGGCTATCAGTTTAAGCATGTTTACATTTTAATATCGGGGTCTATGGAGAGCGACTCACTGTGCAGCCAGCCAGCTTCAGCCTCGTCTTTCGAGCCGAGGAGGTTGCTGCTCGTTAATGTGTCGGGAGTCACGAGGTTACTGCTGCAGGCTTTCTGCTTTCATCACCTTTGTTTGTTCAGGACAGTTGTGCCTTTAGATGTGGTTGAACCACAGCTCATACAGACCAATTCAAAATGAACCTTAATCCTCTTCTTACATCTCACAGGTTTTACACAAAACAAGTCAAAGTTTCCATGGAAACAGCGCTGGATGAGGGAACAAATGTTATTATGGTACTTGATAATCAGACCAACATAAAAGAACAGCATGCGGCTTCATAATAAAACACACACTCGACACTTTTTAGTCTGGAAGTCATGAGCTGACACTCGCTGTATCATTTCCTCCGTGTCAACAGTCTCTCCGGGAGAGGAGCGATCACTCGCCCACATCCAAACTGCCATGTCAGTGAATTACCGTGAGCTCCCCTGCCTTCGCCCACAGTCTCCGAACGCTATAGCTTTGCCGTTTGTCAATTTTTTTAATGGCACCATTGTTAGTCTGACAGGGGAGCGGAGAGATTTGACAGTGCTATATGAAGGACGCAAACGCTGCATAGCCACAGGGAGGGTTTGGCTGACTTCGACAGCCGGCCCTTTTCGAATACAGCCAGAAGCAAAAGACATCAGGAGAGCGAGACTGCACTCCTGCAGCTTCAGCGAGAGATGATCGAGTGCAGTAAGAGAAGAGGAACATCTCAGGAAAAAGACTGCTGACATAAAAGCAGAGCAAAAAAAAACCACTTTGGAAGAAATTTCAAAAATGTTTTAAAGTCTGCGCTGTGTTGGAAATGAACCCGAGCAGCGTTTGATTTGGTTGGTGCGCCGCTCTAAAGGGTCGAGGTTAAAGAGGTGTTCGTAATCAAATTCAACAGAGTTATAATCATGTTAGCAAAGCATAAAAAAGGGGTTAATGAACTATAAATTTTACATTTTTTACAAACAATCAAAAAGCTTAAGAAGCTCATTTTGTTTTTAAAACGACGTCAAAGAAAATACGAGTCATGTCATAAACTTTGTCTGCTCTGTTGAATAGTTTGTTTGTGGGTGTTGTTGGTGGCCTCGCTGAGTGTGAATGGTTTCCACTCCTTCAGCCCAGTTTCCTGCTAAAAGGGCGTTCTTCCTCCCTGATGTCACCGAGGGGTGCTAATAGAGGGATCAACTGATTGGTGGGATTCTTTCTCTGATCTTGTAGGGTTTGTCTTATAAAACTGGATTAAATTGAATGAAAGTGACAGAGATGCATAAAGTGTTCAGTGACAGTTAAAGCAGTGACCTGGCTCGTTTTGCTGAATCAGCATTTTGACTGCATATGGAAAGTACTCTGTAACCGTAAAGAGCCCAAATCTTGTCTGACATTGTAGTGCAGAGTAATGCGGCCAGCTTCTCACTTTCCAGTGCGCACCGGCAGCTTGCTAGCAGGCTAACAGCAGCGTGTTTGCAGCCTGGTAATTTGATAATGAGATTGTGAGGCAATGGTTTCCAGATGCAAAGTCTGCAGCGCTCGTACTGTAGTGTGAAGCAGCTGAGGTGCCAGAGGCTTGAGCCAAGGAGGTATAGGTGCTTCAACACCTGCTGCAGGAATAGGTCAAAGGTCACAGAAGAGACACAGGTGACGAGAGGACTAAGTCAACAGCAGAACAGTGGATTATTTTAAAGTGTAAATGAATGAATCTGACCTGACATGTGAACCCTAAAGACTCTCTGCACTCGACGTGTTTTCTCGTAGTTGCACCCACATTCATCCACAGATAACCAGCGAACATGCAGCTCCCGCGCCTGACAGGGCATAACAGCCGATCAGTGGGAGTAATTAAGCATAATAAGCGGCCTTCAGGGGAATCGAAATCTTTGCTGGTGTGATTTAGCATTTTAAACGGCAGCATGGAAGCAACAGAAAGAAGGAGAGAAGAGCAAAGTGACGCTCTGCCTCCAAACATGAAGCAGGCCAGCCGAGTTAACTTTCTCACGTGTGTGAGCACGGTTTGTTCTCCTCACTCCGTGATTATAGAAGCCTGCTTTGCATCTGCCAGATAAAAGCAGTCGCTGCTAATTGTTTTTCTTTTAAGGGCGGACAAAAAATAAATGTGTGCATTCAGCCTTTGTCCGCTTGTTTGCATAACTACACATGGAGGTGGATGAAAAAGGCTTATTATTGTTATTATATTATATTAGTAGCTTTGCTGAAAATTCAGCTGAGCCTTTTTTTTCCCTTTTGCGATTATTGGTTTGAAAAACAGCTGCACTAGTCAACCTGTCTCACCGTGTTACTTATTCTTTCTTCTTTTTCAGTTTAATTTGATCAGGAACTACTTGGAGGACTTGGAGGACTCCCTTTGAAGGACCTTGAAAAGCTCATTCACGCTCTTATCACATCCAGATTAGACTACTGTAATTCCCTCTACTCGGGCCTCCCATCTTCCTCTATTCACCGGCTCCAGTTAGTTCAAAGCTGCGCGTCTCTTAACTGGTACTAGAAACGATGCCCACATCACACCAGTTTAAGCCAACCTACATTGGCTCTGTAGCGGCAACCTTCGGTCCTTCTTTGCCGCTTTTGCAGGACGTAAAGTTTCTGACTCGTGCTCTTGTTAAGTCGCTTGGATGCCTTCTGGTAGCAAAAACGAGGCGGTCAGAAAACTGTTGCTCCACGTCCTGCTTGCTTACCTAACCTTTTACCCACACCCCTCCGCATGCGGGCCAAATACACACCCCCTTTACGACATCTATCAACACTTTGCAACAACAACAGACTAACAAAGCAGGATTAATTTATGGAGCACAGCCTATTACATTATAACATAAAATGATCAAGATTATAATAGAAACTTAAAGATCATGACAAATACTTAAATATGGCATGATTTAACTGAGTAAAATACAACTGTTGAGGCTCCCTGTTGAATATCGTATCAATTTTAAAATTCACTTGCTTACCTTTTAAAATTTTAAACAATTTGGCTCCCAGCTATCTATGCGAACTCCTCCATTTGTATATCCCTAATAAGGCACTCAGATCCTCCAATCAAATGCTCCTGACGAAGTCCAGAGGTGATCAGGCCTTTGCTGTCGTAGCTCCCAGACTCTGGAATAAACTCACTCCTTATATTCGTTCCTCCGAGTCTGTCCAGTCTTTTAAATTGCGTCTTAAAACGTATTATTTTAGTCTGACTTTGATTCAAACTAGTATGCTATTTCGTGGCTAGTTATGTGTTTTGTTTTTTAAATTTATTTATTTTTTACCCATATTGTTCATATCGTTTCCTACGGAGCCCCGCAGGGGACATGGGAGGAAAAAAAAATTAAGACGGACTTTTGCGAGATCTCGCAAAAGTTTTAGCCGCATTCTTCGGAGGCCGCCAGCTCGAAGCCGACCGGGAGGTCGAGGCACGATGTGCCGGGAAAGCGGTGTTCCTCCCGGCTGTAGTAGGTCTCGACCTCCCGTTAGCTTCGAGCTAGTGGGTGTCAGATCTCCGAAAACGATGTCTTGTAAACCGAGCAGGTATCTGACGTTTACACAACTACATTCACGCCTCAAAATATCTTAAAAGTGTATTTTGTGACCCAGAAAGAGTAATATTACAACTAAGTAGCTGCCGCCATTGTTGGAATTCAACTTTTGCGAGATCCCGAGTTAGTTTTGCGAGATCTCGCAAAAGTCCGTCTTAATTTTTTTTTTCTCCCATGTCCCCTGCGGGGCTCCGTAGTTTCCTGCCCTCCTTTAAACTCTTTTATTCTGTCTTATGCTATTGCTCTGACCGACTGTGAAGCACTTTGGTCACCTTTGATGTATTATGATGTGCTACAGAAATAAATTTTGATTTGATTTGGTTTTGCTTTGATGGTTTTGTGAGACAAAGCACTCAGTGGGGAAAAATAGACCGAGCTAATCTAACCTAAACAAAGACGCAGCACAGGCTGAAAGAGCCTGAGTAATGGCAGAAAAGAAAGGGCAAAAAAGTAATTGTTTAACCTATGGAAGGGTGTTTGGGTTGGAGGCTAGCAGTGTTTGCTGTGTGGCTGCACATCTCTGCAGCAGTTAGATCAGCTGAGCTCTCAAAAATCCATTCGGGAGGTTTCTCCCAATATCGACACCAGAACGCGCTCCAGAAGCTCAAAATCGATGTGTTTGTGTTCAAGAGGACGACAACAAAGACGACGTGGTGTCAGATACCAGGGGGCCGGTGTCCTGCAGCTTTTAGATGTGACCATGCTCTAACACAGCTGATTTAAATGGCTAAATGATCTCCTCAACATATCTTGAGGTTGTCCAGAGGCCTGGTAATCATTTGATTCAGGTGTGTTGACCCAGGGTGAGATCTAAAACCTGCAGGACACCGGCCCTCGAGGCCTGGAGTTCGAGACCCCTGCATTAAGCAATGAAACAAGCTCAGCAACAGGTTGAAGACATGCACAGACTTTTATATATTTCATAGAACTCTAAGAAAGCAGCTATATCAACATTAATCAAATTATTATTTTTAGTTTTTGCATTTGTTGCCTGAATGTATCAAGTTTTTACAGTGTGTATGTGAGTGCTGGTGGGAGCAGGGCTGGGTGTAGCATATCGGTACCTTTTATCTTGCATCTGTGTTTATAATTTCTTGTGTTGAATCTCAAATTTGAGATCAATTTGTTTAGTTTTCTCGAAAGCACAGCGAGGTGTTACCTGTGGCTGCTAAAAGACCTCCAGACTTACCGTTTATGGGAACGACATCCTCTGTCATGATCTTTCCTGATCACAAATTTTATAAATTTTGATCATTCTAAGAATTGGGAGAACCAGCAGGGCTATGCTCATTGGTTAATGACTTGTAATTGACAAGATGTTAGCCAATAAGCGTACAGCCATATCCACCACTCATGCTTCACAATCAGTGGGTACCTCCGTGCTTTTGACCCGTTGTAAGACTACATAAAGGCCCACATGTTCAGACAGATTCATAATAATCTCATAATAATCTCTGTGCAACCACCAGAATCCGAAAACCCGAAAAAACTAGAGTAGTTCTGCTCAAGCTGCACCCACAGTGTGCCCGTTGTGCACAGGAACAATCACACGCTTTGCCTGAATGCGATGCGTTCAGGGAACATCGGACATCTCCCTGAACTTGCTGCACAAACTTGCTGCACTAGTTTATTTAACTGCAGAAGAAGACTGGTGCCTTTTTAATAACGTTCATCTCCGCCGCAGCCAGCTGAGTGTTTTTCTTTGTTACTGAAGGGCTCAGTGACCTTTTCAAACTAAGCTGTTGTCGCAGATCGTTTCCGTGATTAAAGTTAATGATTGAAAGTGTTCTTTGCGAATTTAAATGTCGAGTACGCATCTTTGCCCGTCGTGTCAGCACGTTCTTTTGTTTCTCGTCTGAGCTGCGACATCCACGCCGCGCGTTATTCATTTTACTTCATTTTCTTTGGCTGTTACAAACATTTTTATACCGAGAGGCCAACATCTGCCATAATGGAAATGGTTTACTGAGCTGCATCAGCTGTGTTCATTCAAGTCATCGTAGACGATGATATGCAGCTCCCAGCTGAGCGTGTGCGTGCGTGCGCGCGTGCGACTCAATAACTTTTCTCTTCTGACGTGAAGCATCCAGCCAGAGCTCGCTCGATTATGATGCGATTAGTTAATTGGGTGAAGATGTGGAAAGTGAATTATGCGCGTATCTCATGCTACGCCACTAATGGATGGAAAATACCTCCATCTCCGACCTCATCCTCCCCACACCCTTTAACCAGAAAACGTCTCATAATTTCCAACTCGTGCATTCTAAAGCGAATAGATTTAGCGTCTCAGATTTATATCATCTTTCCATTTTGGCTTTCTCTGGCTGTCTCGGTCGTAATTTACTGTGAGGTTGCCATCGTTACTGTAACAAAAACAGCCAACCAGCTCCTGTATTTATGTGTTTTATCTTCCTGATCCTGTCAATGGCCCTCGTTTGAAAAACGGTTATTAAAAACCAATCTTGCTGTGTAACCTTTCACCAGAACATTTTTCTGTCAATCTGAAATATTGGAAGAGGCTTTTATGTGCTTCTCGATTTCTGACGTCTGTGTCGCTGTACGGTGGCTTGGAGTTCAAATTACCTTGAACAGAAAAGTCAACAGTTTTTCCAGAAAACTGCGAGCGTGATTATCTGGCACCTCCGTGATTGTTTCCACAAAAACCGAGCGGCTCTCTGAGTCGCACGCATCGGCCTGAAGCTTACCCACACTGTAAAAACGCCATAACAAATCCCTTTAACAGAGACACTGAGGGCCAGCCAAAGAATGTGGTGTTCACCACTCTGCGACTGAACAGGAAGTGTACTGCTTTTCCACAGGACTCCGCAGAAAATTGTTTTCCCATGAGCGGTGGCATGCGATCAGGTGCATGTGTTTTCTTGGCCCTGTCAGGGGAGCCAAGGAGATCAATGGCGAAGCATCCGGGAGGGGTCAGAGCTCCATCAATCATGCTCATCCTCTCTCTTTATCCCAGTGGCGCAGCAGCCAGAGAGGTGCTGAAAACCCCTGCGAGTGCACTTTTAGCCGAATTAGCGGGGAAATAGTCGAGCTCCCCTTTTAACGACGGCTGCCCCTCCGCGTTTTCGCTGTGCCGAGGCTGAGGTTGCCGACGGCGCAGTGGTATCCATCCGCTGAGAATACACCTTTCCTCTTTGTCTCGTCCGCCTATTTAGACTTTGTTTTTGTCGTAATTGCTTTCCCCCGGCTTAATTCATTTTCACGAACCGAGAGCAACGGGATGAACCGGTCATATTGTGACTCAACAATGCAAATTTCTCCAGCCTGATGTTGGAAAGCTATTGTGGAAATTTCGCTCTATTTCTATAGCCAATGATAAAAAGGCCCCCCACACAATGTAATGACATGAGCAGCGGTGTACAGGAAATTCTCCTTCATTGTGAGGTTCGTGCAGTAATTGTCTTTTATCATCTCTGCACGCATAGAGAAATAAATATTTGTGGTCATATTGGGCTCAGTGTGCTGATTTGTATTTTCCAACCACCCATTTAATGAACAGCGCATGCTGCTGCGGACCATCCGGTGTGTTTCTCTACTGTATATTGGCACAGGGAGAAAAGGGAAGAGAAAGATGGAGCTCTGTCATTTTTATCTTCTGCCGGCTGCTGTTTGTGTCTCGTGAGCTGAAACCTTCAGCTCATCTGACTCTTTCATCTCTTTTCTCTCATCTGCACAGCCTGCAAGTTTGCAAGAAGCACATCAACCTGTCAGCAAGCGTCTGTAGCACAAAAACACTTCTTCAACAGGATGCTTGTTATCTGCACTATGATGTGGTTGAATTATTTCTTATCATCTTTAGCGTATTTCCATCCATTTGCTGCTGTGTTGATCCAAAATCCTCAAGGGAGCTGTTAAAGCCTCTTCCTTTTTTCAAAGCTGGGCTTGTGATATGAGCACTTACTTATGTTGTAAAAGCACAATTTTTGTGTGCTTAATGTTGTTATAAAATCAACATTTAAAACAACCCCATTTCCAGCTCCATAATTTTGTTCTTGCATTCAGATTTCCTGTCTTCTATTCTTTAGTTTCTCAGTATAAGCCAAAAAATAAATAATAAATCCCAAGCTGCTGTAGCCCCTCTGTACTCTGTCCTAAACCAAACTAAATATACGAATAAAGGTTTGTGAACGTGAAATTGTCGTGGTGGCTGTAAAAACTGTAACAGAAGTCACAGCGGTTCTATTTTAGCTCAGACTGTGACCCTTTTGTAAACCAGACTACTTAAGTACTTTTTAAATTATTAATGCATGCAAATTAATAAATATAAATTAAATCTGCCATGTGTATGGATTGAACCTGGGTTACTACCAGTGTTGGGGAGTAACGCAATACATGTACCGCCGTTACGTATTTAAAATACAAAATATGAGTAACTGTATTCCGTTACAGTTACCGTTTAAAAAGGTGGTATTTAGAATACAGTTACTTTGTTGAAATAAATGGATTACACGGCGGTACTTCCCTGTTTCATATTGTGGCGGGTCAGGACTGTTTGGGTTTTGTTTGACAGCTACGTTCTGTTGTTCCAGGCGGCAGCGTTACGGTTGCCATGGTTACAGGGTGACGCTCTCTCTGCGTGTTTCCTGGGTGAGAGAGGCCTTTTTGTTGTTGCTGTGCTAAGCTAATAGGCAGAATGCTACAGGTATAGCTCTAAAGAATGTAGCATCATGGGCAGTGTAGTCCGTGCTGCAGGGAGAATGGACTGCCATACACGTTATGTGTCTGTGAGCGAGGGAGGGAGAAAAAGGAAAAGTACGAGCTGTCATCGAGCAAAAACGGGAGCTGGAAGCATGTAAATATAATAATAACCACTGCAGCCAAGAAGAGAGCCTGACGAGCCCAGTTGTAAGTAAGCTATTAAGACTCGACTGTACACCGTGTTCGTGTTTTCCTCCAAAAACAATAAGTTCTGTTGGAGCAGCCTTTCAACGCCTCTCTCTGTCTCTCACTAGCAAAGTGACCCAGACAACAAAGTAAAGCTAGTTTTCGGCTACGAGCCTGACACAGAACCCACCGTATTAGCCAGAGGTCCCTTTACTACGGTTCGGAGCCGCGGACCTTCAGTAACAGTAATAAATCACAGCAATAGTACATTCATGTAGTTGTAAACAGCATGATAATATATTAAGTAATCCAAAGTATTCAGAATACGTTACTCTCATTGAGTAACGTAACGGAATACGTTACAGAATATATTTTAGGGCATGCATTCTGTATTCTGTAATGGAATACATTTTAAAAGTAACCTTCCCAACACTGGTTACTACCCCTCCAACCTGCAGAAGAAGAATTATACACTCTATAAAAGCATCCATCCTCTTTTGCTTATCCACTTCAGGCTTGCAGGGGGCGGAGACCATCCTAGCTGCCACAGGCCGAGTGCTGGCATGCACCCTGGACTCTCTGTCCTGTCAGTTGCAGGACTCCATACATGTATTTATTAAATATTTATTGAAGTGACAGCAGGAGGCAAAAAAAACCCAAAACTGAATATGTTGCTGAAAAGAGGAAAACATCAAATATTTGTTCATGTGAACAAAGTCTTTATTGTGTTCCAACTTTCTCTCGAGATGCTGCTTTAGCATAAGCACCCTGACTGAGGCAGACAGCAGCACAATCAGCAAGAGCTGCACAGGCTAGTAACACATGTGAATACACACAGCAAAAATACACAAAAGTATACAATGTAAGTCAATTCTAAAATTAAAAACACAGGTTAAAGTTACTTTTTTTTAACCAATTGCTTAATGTGAGGAAGAAGACTCATCTGTTACCAATCTTAAGCACGTCTATTGTGTCCAGAGTCAGAGCCTGTAGAGAATTAAAGTTTGCTCTAGTGCTATTATGACCAAGATTGCCTATCTGTAAAAGAAATAACAGTGGTCCAGGAACTGAACCCTGCGGGATGCCATTAGTTACATAAAGCAAGCTTTCTTTCAACCTGCACATCCTGGTAACTTTTCTGACAACCCTGATCTGATAAATCTTTGCTTTAAGACTGTATGATGCAGTCTTAAAGCAATATAATAAAAAGGGTGCAGCCATACTGCCCTGGACGAGATGATTGATGATCTCTCGTGTTGAAGAAATGTGAGCTGCTGTGAGGAGATGCTGACAGTCAGTTTTCCCTGTTCCCATCAGATATCTGCTGAGAGTCGTTAAGGCCTCACCGCCTAGTCTTCCTGTATATTTTTATGATTTTTATCATGTCATTGCTAAGATAAATATTTAGTGCTCCCTTGTAGATCATTTTTCACGTCATCCAGAAGTCATTCATCACAGCATTATCACATTTTCAATGACAGCACTCCCAGTGTACTTGTAAAGAGCTGAAAGGCAGACGCAGTGGCTGATGGGGCTTTAGTATTCTTCAGCGTGGGTTTGATGAAAATGGTGCATTCATGACAAGGTTATGAGACTTTTTATCATGAAACACACCAAGGACAGATTTGTCTCTTGATAGAAATGATTTTTACAGGAGTGGAACATTTTAATGTATCGCCTTAATATCAGAGGTACGTTTTAAGCATTAAACGTGATGGATGCGTCCGTCTGTTCTTTCTCGCTGCCGTGCCTGTTAACCATCTCTCTGCCGTGCACGTTTGTGGCCTCGCTGTAGGCTTCCTGGTCCTCTGGGAACCGCTGGTGTGTTTATCCTTGTGGACGAACCATCATATGTACCATAGTCACCTGCTCAGGGCCTTTTTTCTTTACTGATATGATTTGCATTTGTGTTGTGAATACAGCAGCAGCAAGGCGACGTGCATGTAGTACGTGGATGTAGTTTCATGCTCGGTCTTGTAAAGTTTGAGATCATGCATCTCTGAATCCTGCATCTACACAGAGAAACCAAACAGAAAAAATGTGCCATTTTTTATAGATTTTGATGTGTTGAATCCAAAGACGTCTACAGTTTAAGCTTATGTCTTATGTGTTTGGTTACTCTTTATAATAAAAATGATAAAAACATGCCAGGGCAGGATTTATTTAACATCCTTTGCAGCAGAGGTCAAAAGGACAAATAGAGATTTGAGAGTCACATTCTGTGATGTGCAGCTAAAGTGGACCCAAGGAGCAGACCAACTCAAACACACTACAGTAAATTATTTATTAACAGTGAAATCACAATAGAAGATGACGAGGTGCAGGAGCGAAGCAGACCGAGGATCTCGGGCGATCTCGGGAGAAAGGGAAGCAGCAGTCAGTCACTGACAAGTGCTTCATTAGAAAACTCTCTGGTTAATAAGTGAGAGAATTTAACGGAGGGTGGAGCTTACTTGTCACACTTCTACAAAAGGCTCGGGTGGAGCTTGAGGACAGGAGGCAGAGATATGTGCAGGTGGGAGGTGTGGAGGTGTCCAGGTAAGCGGCGCAGGGTGCAGGGAAAGTCCTTCTGGAAAGTCCTGGGCAAGCTGGTGGATGAAGGATTGGTGAAATGAAGAGAGTGTAGACTGGAACCATGTCAGAGTTTAAACGAAACAAAGAAACTGCTGGTTACCATTAGAGCGGGGGCAACGATCAGGTGACGAACCGCTGCCATGCCGCTCCTTTAATGCAGCGGTCCCCAACCCCCGGGCCTCGGACCGGTACCAGTCCGTGAGTCGTTTGGTACCGGGCTGCGAGAGTTGAGGCTCAGGTGTGAAATGTATAGTTTTCAGGGTTTTTATCGGTTTTCAGCGTTATTTTGTTATCGTTTTGATCGTTTACTCGGTTTTCCTGGGTCTTTTCACGTGTTATGAATAAATTTTCTTTTTTTCGGTACCGGTACTAGTTTTATTTTGTTGTATTTATCTGTGACACCCTAAGGCCGGTCCGTGAAAATATAGTCGGGCATAAACCAGTCCGTGGCGCAAAAAAGGTTGGGGACCGCTGCTTTAATGCACCTGCCCGATTGACCCAAACAGGCCTCAGGTAAACCCTGCGAGCCACAGCCACGCCCAGCTCAGCCGCAGACCTGTTCCTAAAAAAAAGAAGACAGAAAACCTAAGCCAGCTCAACCCTGACACATTTCAAATGAGCCCAAATTGGGCCACTGCTGCCAGACTTCAGTCATTTTTGGCTTCAGTTCAAAACTCTTGGTCTTCGAACCGACTTCACACATCATAAAAACAACAATGAGTTTGATAACGTGTATGTTGGAAGTGTTTCGGCTACAGCCCAGTGAACTCCAAAAAGTCCATCTCACAGAACTTGGGAGTGAAGTCTCCTGAAATAAAGCATAAAATCCCAAACAAATGAAAACCATTTTCTTACATCGCACCGAATGATGTTTTTTCCCTCTATTTTCAAGGATGGCATCTTTTTCTAAGTATTACTATAATAGGTTTGTGCTCAGCGACTGCACTTTATTTTAGCAAGGTTGAGGTTAGAGAAAAATCATGGTTTTATTTTCCTTTTTATGCCAGTGAAGAGCACAGTACCTCCATTGGTGGATTGCATTCAGGCAGTTCTTTTATCTGACGCACTGCTGTCCATCCAGAGATGATTCAGGCTCATGTTGAAGGACGTTTTAATGGACGGAAGGAGTCGGGCTCATTCTAAGGTTTGCAATTACTGATCTTCAAGTGAAAAGGATTCGGGACAAAGATGAGCCAAAAGACAGCAAAGCTATGACGAACTTTTGCTGAACACACATACAGAGATTTATTTTGGTGCTTTTTTTAATCTGCCTTTGAGCCGTCAGTTACTGCTGACCAAGTGTGCCCAGAAGTTTTTATTTTTGTGGCATTTTCTTTATACGGAGACAAAATTAATGACGTCTGAATGCGCCGAAGAAAATAAACCAATCAGAGGACGAAGAAGATCGAAAATGAAAATTGCCTGCCGATCAGAAAGCTGCCATTGCCACGTATATCTGTGTTTGATTAATAATTCAGCTCTGGCACAGCAGCGCGGCCCATTTTAATGTTCTCAGCCATCAGCCTCACCCTTCGTTATCACCCAAATTTAGCCTGCATGGAGATGGATGCTGGGCGTCAGCCCATCGACCTGCCCACTCCACCACTGCTGATTTATGGGCTCCTTGCTATTTTGAGGTCGCAGGGGTTCGCCTGAGCAGATATCACAGTGAATGAGTTTGCCGGTTGTCTTCTACTCCTAGATGAATGTGTAGCGTCCTGAGCTCGCCAGTTTTTCAGGGAGAGTGGTTTTTGATTTAAAGCTCTAAAGTTTGAGGCGAAGAAAAGCCAGCCTTCATTTGAGGACCTGATCTGTTGAAGCTTTGAGATGAGCCTAACACCTTAAATGGCTCCAAAATGACTGTAAACCTCCCGATACTTATCGCTTTAATCTAAACTCTGCACACCCCTGACAATGTTGTGCTCTGCTGCTGCTAAATTGAAGCCACCAGCTTTGTTTTTCATCACTCTGCTGATTTATCCTCCAAACATACAGTCGCTCTATTTGTCTGTGAGCTTAACCTTTTGCCCATGTGACTGTGCACACCAAAGAGTGTTCCACTGGTTGTCCAGAACACCATCTGGACAGGTGATACATTTATTCAAGACAGAGAGGTATTAGTTGTCCCAGAGTCAGTGGGGTTAACCCGGGACGCCAGGTCTGTGACAGTGAGAGTTCTGCGTGTCCACGCCACTCGCTGACCTCAGTGAGTCTATGTCTGGGTGCCTCATTATCCTCTCACCTGGCATCATTAATACTTGTTTGCCTGGAAGGAGATGGGTGGTGGAAGTGGGTCGGAGCACTACGGTTCAAGTATTGATGGTCACTGGCTGGAGAAATTAGACAAATGCGCTTGATCGATGGAAAGAGAGGCCAAAAAGTGGATCGAGATATTTTCAGCGGTGGTATACGATCGATAGGTTTGCAAATGACACCGAGTCCTCGACAGTGATTGCTTTAGATAATATCCTCTTCTAACACGGGGATAATGGGAAGGAAAAACTCAGTCGTGAGGATGAATCGTTCTGTCAGTTTTGTCTTAAAGGACTCATTTTCATTTGTCACATCAGCCTCGATTGGCAGCACATGCTCTCTTTGTGATTCATGGTGATGAAAGAAAGTTATTTTTTAGACTTGAAAACAGACTGGACCACAGATATACTACTCGCTCTCTGCAGAATAGTTATTTTCACAAATGTTTCTGCAGTTTTGACATCAAAATAATCGGGGTTATTAAGCCAAGTACACCCCGTTCCTTTACAGCAGAGCACTGTTTCCCGTCTATAACAGCTCTATAGTGGAGCGCCATCCAAAATGACTGAAACGCATCAGTCCAGAGCAGCGGTCTGCTGCCTTTATGATCAAAGGGCAACTATTGATAAAAAAAACACACACAAAAAAAAAATGTATGGAGCCCAGTTGAGATTTTAGCCTCTGATTGTGTAGAAAAACATCCATTGATCACCTTATGTTAACCACAGTTAAGCAGATGTCTGCCCCTCCCTGAGCTTCTTCTCCCGGACGTTTCTTCCTGTTATAAGGGAGTTTTTCCTTCCCACTGTCGCCAAGTGCTTTGTCATTGGGGGTAATGATTGTTGGGGTTTTCTCTGTATTGTTGTGGGATCTTTACCTTACAATACAAAGCACCTTGAAGCGACTGCTGTTGTGATGTGGTGCTATATAAATAAAGTTGTGTTGAATTTAGGGCTGCCACGATTACGTCGACTTTTAAAATTGTTGACGACTGATTTAATAGTCGACGCTTCGTTTGACGCTTTGTAAGATCCCAAAAGACGCAGGAATAAGTAGTAGGATTTAAGAGTGTAATAACGGACTGAAACAGAAGATGGCAGCACTGCATGTACAAGGATGCCAGCTGCCGTTAAACCCCGAAGAAGAAGAAGCTGTGTCCCAGAATTACTAATGGCTAACAATGGCGGCAGCTAGTTAGTTTTAATATTACTCTTATTATTCTTTCTGGGTCACCAAAATAAACAATTAACATATTTTCAGGCGAGAATGTAGCTGTGTAAACCTCAAATATCTGCTCAGTTTATCAAGACACCACATATTTTCAAAAACGCTCCGACGTTTTCGGAGATTTCTGTTAGCCACTAGCTCGATAGCTAGCCGGGGGCTAGGCTAACTAGAGCCGTGAGAACACCGGACTCCCGGCAAATCGTTTTCAAACCCACCGCCGTCTTTCGCTACTCAGGTTAAACATGATATATAAGTCACTTAGATAACTTAAACATGTTATTGTTTGGCTTTTTTTTAGTATTTTATTTGTTCCTGATGAAGTTAGAGTTTTTACACAGCTGAATAAACGTGAAACAATCTGCAAATCTAATAAGCTCTCATCTTGTCTTTATTTTTAGTTAGCACATACCTTAAACGCTTAAAGCTGTAAGCTAATGATAGTTATATAAGAGCAGATGCTGCTGGTGCAATAAGCTGTACGTTTTACGTCCAATGGATGATGATCTGATTAGTCGACTAATCGCAAAAATAATCAGTGACTAGTCGACTATCAAAATAATCGTTTGTGGCAGCCCTAGTTCAATTCAATTCAATTTTATTTATATAGCGCCAAATCACAACAAATGTCGCCTCAAGGCGCTTCATAGTTGAATTGTTGGACATCCAACAAATGCTCTTAATGCCACTGGCTGAGCTCCTCTCTAGCTTTCAAGGCATGATGTTAGCATTAGCCTACATCTTCTGAAAGATGATGCCTGTGGGTTGAGGACTGTTGACGTACGCCATTTAACAGCATCCTTTGCTCCCATTGGTAGTTGCTTCAGTCGTTCACCTCAGTGCTGAGATTAATTAGGCTCAGGATGCGCCCACATCATGTCGCTAGCGGTTGCTTCATTTGTTGTCGAATTTCATTGACATGTAATGGTCTCTGGTTGCAGCATTGCTGCTGTCTCTTTCTGTAATGATGCAAAGTTAATAAAAACGTTTTAAAGCTAACCAAAAGCCTGCGATATTGTCGTTAGTCAGTAGTACTTGGCTATAAAAATAGAAACCAGAAAGCTTCTGGCACCAAAGGGCTCGTCTCGCGTCTATCGAGATTCACAGAGAAAAGGTGAAACCGAAGCTTGCTAAAAAGTCATCCCTTTTGTATACGTCTATAACAGCAACTATTCTCATTTTTGAAAATCACACAAGTGCTGCCTTGATGTGAAATGAAGTCTTTCAGCCCCAGGTGCACTCTTACCAACATACGGTAATTACGCTAAATGTGAGACGAACACTTCACAACACAGCAGAGCTTCATAAACAGCGGGAAACTTCACAATCGGGGTCTGGCTCATTTATGAAGTCTGAATTGTTCAGTTCCTCCCCTTTGCTTTCCATTACAAGTCCTCCTGCAGCTCTGCTGATGGACTTTTAATTTGTGGAGGCTCTTTACGTGCCTCAACACAAGAGAACAGACACAATAAACTACAGTCGGGCTGCTTTACGACTTTGCACACTTGCGGTTTTATGCAGTTGTTTCTCTTTCTCTTCAAACATTTTAAAGGTCCTTAACGTTTCAGTTTTCTGCTGAATTTTGGTTGTGGTCTCTTAATAAGGACGTCTGTGAAATCGCTGCACTCTGTGGGTGGTCTCGCTGGGTTTATCTCCTCACAGCGCCTTCGCATTTTGCTTTTGTAATAGAGCACTGTTTCACAGCACACGGGATTATGTGCGTGCCCTTACTCAGGCTCCTCGTGCTTTTCTCTTGTTTCTTTTTTTGGACTCGAGCTGCGATAGCTGCTGTATAAGGGGAAGCATTACGGGGTGATGCATGCTGTCCATCTGCTTTTTGCACTAATTACCTTTTTGGGGCACAATTAGAAATGATATGTAGCACCAGCTACGGATGGAAAGAGTCAGGCTTTTAATAAGGCTGCAAAAATGGCTAAATAAACTGCAGCCAAATTGGATGGAACCACTAAGCTGAAAGATAAAGTTTATAGCTCTGTCTACATTTTCCATTCATCAGCAGGTGAAGCTATATGATTCTATAATGTTTACATATCTAAGCTTTGCTTCTCTTGTCAGTGAAAGCATGGTTAAAATGTTAAAGTTCTTGGTTCACAGAATTTAATTATACTGCAAACTGAACCGTATCAGAAGGAAAACTAGTAACAATATTGTTTGTAGTCCAGATGCACTGGCTAGACCTGTTTTAATGGGATAGGTGGCCTGCTGCTGATCCACCGTGCCCTACTAAAATCTCAGGTTTTAGTTTCAAAGAGTGGATTAATAAGTCGTTGATAATAATAATAATAGGGGAATACAGACTTATTTGTAGTACAGTTTAAAACAATGCAATTTAGCTACAATGCAACCTCCACTGCAGGAAAACAAAGCCATCCCCAAATGCTAAAAACTGCAGTCCTCTAATGACCACTTGAGTCTGGCTCCTAAAGTGAGTCAGACGCCACAGACTCACATCTTGTTTCCATTGTCGACAACGTCAAAGATGGATGAAGCCATCGTAACATCACTTATGTTACAATGCAATGCACAAACACCGGTATTGGCTAATTAATGCTAAATAACAGATGTGCCTTTTGCACATTTCTATTGCACTGTTGTGTCTGTATCGTTCTGTTATGTCTGGGGTTGCACTGTGTTTGTTTTATTTTTTGCAATTTTTGCACACTTGCACTTAATGTGGTCCAGTCTCGGTCATTGTGTCCTTCAACCGTTGCCTACTGGTGGTAGCGCCAGTGTTCGGCAGCCTCGCCTCTGTGCACCCCAGGGTGGCTGTGGCTACAATGTAGCTGCCATCACCAGTGTGTGGATGGTGGGATGACTGGTTGTGTAAAGCGCTTTGGGGTCCTTAGGGCAGGATCCAGTACAGTGCACCGTATCTATGACTGTTTTGCCAATCTAATAAAACCTGTTAGTCCTTTTTATTGTTTATTATCATAATATTGCATAACTGTAGATGTTAGCAGCTCAATTCGCCAGCAGCTGTTTCAGGACTTCAATAAAGAATTTCTAATTTGGAGAGTGCGAACGACCCGCAATGGGTGTACAGTTTGGAGTCGGTGCCTTCGAACTGTACAGTTTGTCCCAAAATCAACTGTTTCTACCTGGCAAATATCAAACAATGTAGTGACTGTCTTAAGAGGTTTTAAGAGCTTGGCTTCATAACTGTTGTCATGCAGCACACAAGAGTTTTAGAAACTTAAAGTCATCGCTTTATAAGTGTGTAGGATATAAGTGTTAAAAGATGGACATTTGTTAGTGAAGCCTTTCAGCATCAGTGTTTTAAGCTGGATCTAAGTGGGGGTGTGGGTCTGACTGTGAAATACACTCATCAGCTAACAACTCCATGACTCCTGGCTACAAGTAATGGTTCGAACGTAGCGCGACAGATAAATCGAAATTTCGCCTTCTTAAGGGTTTTTGGAATGTTCAGGATCTTTGATCTGTGAGTTTTCGGTCTTCACGTTCAGCTAGTCGACATGTCGCACTGCCCTGTTGGTTGTCTTCCTGCCTCGGGTCATCCAATAGATCATAAACAGTGTTAGTTCTCAGATTACTTGTGGGACTTTCTGTGACTCCTTCTAGTAACCCCATGTCGAAACTCCAGGCTGCTGGATTATAGTTTCTCTCTGAAGTCCTTCCCATAGATGATTCCATCCTGTTCATGAGTTTTATCTGTCTGGATGTTGTACCTGGGTGTTTTCCCAAAGCCTTTGGCTTCCCTTAATCCCTTCAAAAGGCAGTGACATCAGCCCGTGTCCACTCACTGGGGGGGGGCTTATTCTCTGCCAAGACCCTGAGGGGTATCCAGTGTATCCACCTTGTAGAGGATGCCTCATATGGCGACATTAGTCCTGGTTTGTAAGGCTTCAGTGCTCGGCTTTCAGTTCACAGTAAATAGTACTTGCAGTGAGGCCACAGCTGGAGTGCACAGGCACTTTGTACGCATCGCATCACAGTCTTCCTGTTGATCAGTCTGTGAGTGCATTAACAGAACTTCAGAGATCTCATTTTGCCTACACATTCAAACCTGGAGCTTTTCCCATTTCTGAAATATTATTTTTCAGTTTTATAATGAGAATCAATATTAAACGTGTTTTCTGGAGTTAATCTTTCACACAACTTAATGCAGTGATATGACTCTCACTCAAGCAGTCGGTGCTGCTGACTGCTTGAAACCTCATTTTGAAATAATCTATAAACTGTTTACGTAGTCGTCTCCTCTCAAACGCATAAAGCAGGAGACGCCTCAGGAGAGGAGCAAATGAAAGCTGTCGCAGCCAAACGCTGCCTGCAGCTACACGACGTCGAAGAACGTCTCTTGGCTGTGCGATTTTAAGGATGTAATGGAAATAATCGTCTGGTACCTAACGACTCGGCGGAGGTTCGTTGGTTCGGCGTGTGTGCAGACGCGAAAGCCAGACTTAAATGAAATGACGTAAAAAGGAAGTTCTCTGGCTGCAGAAATATTGTAAACTAAAAGTTTTTGCCAAGAAGCAACAGTCATCTGTTGACTCCGAAGCTCGCCGCTGTGGTGGATGAGCTTCCTCTCCTTTAACTCAAACGTAAACACCACCGCTGCCCTCGCCGCAATGCAGGACGTCACTGAAAATATGAAACCTTATAGCTGCAGTGTGTGTTTTGTTATTCTTAATGTGGCCGCCACGGTTTGAAAATCCCTGCGCTGTCGTTTCTGTTCTTTGCTCGCCGTGCATCGTTTTCAGTGCGTGCGTTATCGGTATTTTGAAGGCCGCTCGCAGCAAACAGCCCTCTGTCACGGGGCTCCTCCCAGACGCCTCGCTGTATCAATAGTCAGACGTCACAAAAACCCTCACGCTCGCTTCCTCATTGAGCCGACTTTGCAAGTTCGTTTGCACTCATTTAATCTCCCAAACACACTCAGCTTGTTCTGCTCTAACTCGTGCTTCTTGCAGCCTGAGATGCATAACATCAGCATTATGGGGAATGAGAGACACTCCCCGCCCCTCTTTGCTGCTGCTTGACAAAATACAGAGAGCATCCCTGGCTCAGGCTTTCAGAGAGCCCAGGTGAATTATGGAAATGTGCTCTGTCGTCTTCTGAGCTTCAGTCACGCTAATGTCTGCAGCTCACTGTCAGCACTGTGGCTTTTAACACGTAGCAGCTTATAGCTTCTATTGCAAACGTACAGCCCTGCAAATATGTTACATGTAGGGATGCAACGATACCAATTTTTTCAAACCGATACGATACCGATACGTGGATCTGAGTACTTGCCGATACAGAGTACAAAAAACGATACTTCTACCACACACACACACACACAAATACAATGAATTGGAAGACAGGTTTTATTTTATTCTCTGCCGATAAAAAATAAAATCTTAATAAAAATGACCACAAAAAAATTTCAAGTGAAAAATAAGCACTTCTGTTAAATTACTGCAGAGTCTCCACATTGTAATTTAACAAAATATCACTGAACTATTGGCACTGTCTCGAGCTTTCAGAATAATAAATAAACACTTCTGTTTCGAATAAAATAAATACAAATTAGGTTTGAGAATAAAATAAACTTTTAAATTATTACAGAGTGTCCATATTGTAAACAAACAAACAAAATAATCATTATTAAATAAATAATAAAATATAAAAAATAATAAAATAAATAATAAATAAAATAATAATTGGCCCCCTAGTGGCCAATCTAAAAAACTACAACAGAAATGACAAGCCACCGTCTGATTAATGAAATAAGTTGGTATCGGTTCATGGTATCGGTTAACTTTTACGAGTATGAGTACACACACATTTTACAGTATCGGCCCCGATACCCGATACCAGTATCGGTATCGTTGCATCCCTAGTTACATGCATGTGTGACTGAGCAGGATCTGTTCCTGCCTTATCAGAGCACCAAGTTGATAAATGTGCAGGCTGTGCTTTTTAAAGACTGACCATAAATTGTCAATCTGATGAAGAGTTGGGGAGTTTCCTGGCCATTTGATGCCACTTTGTTATCACTTTTGCTTTGTGACATGATGCTCCGTCATTTGAGCAAATGCACAGATTGTCACCAAATTGCACGTGAATCTTGGAAGAAGTTGGTGTTTATGGTAGGATGAGTCCTTAAAGTGAGCAGACACACCGAACAATTGATCGGCACATCCTTTACGTGTGATGGCAATAGTAAGAGACGCATGCTGTAATGTCGAGTACTCAATCTCATCACGGTTGACGGCAAATAAGTGACAGAAAATAAAAAAAGCCATAAATGGTCATCTCTGAACAAGTGATGAGGTTTTCCTCCTCCTCTGGTGAGTCTCTGAAATGTGCTGAGTGCACAGAGGAGGCCCGGTGCTGTTGGAGTAAACCAACACTGTCAGGATGAATGCCAGGAATGCTTTGAGATGTCAGACGCATGACTGACTGAGTGCGTGAAGGAATGTCAACCTCACGGGGAAGGTCAAAGGTCTCGAGGTCGAATTTCTGGGTCACGGTTAGACGACTGTGGTTAATTATGTTGTTGATGGTTGTGCTTTAGGCAGCTTTTTGAATCAGAAGATAACTTCTCACTTCTGCGACCCCAAACCTGAAACAGCTATTTTTTAAAGAGCTGCTCCACAATCTGATCACACCGGCCACCCGCACAACATAAATGTGCAACACCCAGCACGACACGCAGTCCTCTCGACACGTATGAGCACTTTTCTCAGCTCTTTTATGGAGGTTTAGGTTTTGCTTTTCCTTGTCAACTCATAAAGTTACAGTGGACATTAAGGTGACACACACTTCCCCTGCTCCGCAGTTCACCATAATAAGTGAAAAGGTTTCAGTTTTCATAGTGTCTGACATTGGGAACACTATCTTCTGCCAAAGCATGCGAGGACGCCGTCCCCCCTCCAGGTCATGAGCTCGAGAAACACTGTGAGTGTAACTGGATTTTAGACACGCGAAGAAGCAGCTGATGTGGGGAATCCTACTTCTTCTTTCACTTTTTGAAGTCTTTATGAAACAAAATAATCAAAACTACGTTGAATTTTGATTCAGCTGCTCCATAAAGTTGCAGCACTGAGACGTCCTAATGTTTTGTCCCAGAAAACGGGAATGCAGCCTGAGACAGCTGATGGTTTCAGATTTAAAAATCAGATCACAGAATGTAAGTTGGATTGCTCTGTTTACTAAACAGTTGCAAAGCATCACACTAACAGCATCATGTGTATGTGATGGTGATGCATTCTTTAAAGTAGCACCAGCTGATCTCTGTCCAATGAAAAGGCAGATGGGCTGGTGGGATCACTGAAGACGATCTGCTCTGAAACGAAAATCTAAGGGCAGGAGCAGGATTTGGTTTCAGGACCATGGACAGCATCAGATAATATATCTGTGTCATGTGTCTCAAAACAGCTTATGACATCATCTGGCACAAACCCAGTCGCATGTGATCATTACGACATCATTAATCAATCTATTAGTGTGCTGTGGTCCAATTAACACATGACAGGACTAATCAGGAAGCTGCTTTTAAGTGGGAGCAGAGCTTCTTTATGCAGATTTGACACATAAAGTGGGAAATATGTTCAGTTTTTATCTAATTACACCACATGTAGATGTGAATGAGTCGCCTCGCTGCTCGTTCTGCACACGCTCTGTGTACTGAGCACGCTCACATGACCCTACAGTGTAAAAACCAGGTTAAACGGGCCAATCAATCAGTTAGACTTTAGTTTATAGCTCCTTTTGTGCTGAGTGATGAACACGCAGTACACAGGAACTGACAAGCTGATAACAAGATGTAATAAAGCAAAAATAATATCCAACAATAATAAATCTTAAAAGAAAAAGAAAAAACAAAAAGGAAAATGTTGAAATGGTTGATAAGAGTGAGAGAAAATCAAAGAAAATTAAGAAAAATCAGGATCAAAGACGAAGCCACGCTAAAGTAAAAATGTTGAAACTGAATAAGTGAAAAAAATAAGGTTACATAAAATACAATGAAGGCAAATACATAATAAAAGTACAACTATGGGAGCTAAACTTGAACTGGTTCGCAGTCAGATAAAATCCTCTGCAGGGCTCCAGCGTGCACGTTTTCCTCGGCTATGCAAATTATTCGTGTGTGAGCGATGAAAACATTCGGGCAGCAGATTCTCACTTTTAGAAAAACCTGTTTGTGTCTCACCTGCGAACTGCTGCGAAAACCGACAACTGAAAGGAAAACGTTTAAGACGGCAAAGCCAGATTTTGACCTTTCATTAATAGGACACAGACGTCCTCATCTTAGATTTATTTTTCCAGTTTTATTTAATTTTATGTTTCTTGCACTGAACCAAACATTGAGGTGAAAAATTCTTCTTCTTTATTATCAGTGGACAGAGAGTTCAGCCAGGCGTATTAAAGAGGATCTTTTCTGCTAATTTTCAGCTTTCTTATTTTCTTTGATGGACGTTCTTTGCAGCTTTGCATAATTCAAAGCTCAAATTAATTCTCATGTATCTTATAATGACCCCTCTGTCTTCCATTTGCTTTTCTCACTCTGATCTTTTTTGCACATCTCCGTGGTCATTTTCAGCCTCGTACTGGTGATTTTGCATGTTTTTGTGATTATTTAGTGTCTCGCTGTCTGTTTGTGGCATTTTGCATTGCATCAAAGTCATTTTATTGACTTTCTGGCAAAAAAAACATTCAGGAGCGCCCTGCAGCTCACCTGGTGAAAGCTGTGTGCTCACTGCAGAGCCACGTACTGCCCCGCTCTCCTTACCCTCCTATCATCCAAGATGACAGATAACTGTGGAGAAATGTCTGCCAATCAAATTCAGAGTGATAATGAGCTGTAATATACCATTGCAGTTTGCGGATATCATTGGTTTTGGAGCTCATTTTGCAGACAAATCAATTAAATTATGCTAATCAGAGCAGCACTCACCACTTGTTCCGTGATGCTGGGCTTCCGTGCGAGCGCAGGGGAGGTGGAGGGCGAGTAGGTGGAAGGACGTACCTCTCCATCTTTGCGTTCGCCAGTTTAATTTTCAGTCAGTGTTGTTTGGAAGGTTAAGAGCGATCGCTCTGCTGGGAGCTCTGAACGAGATGCTCCAGATGAATCCTTCAGCGCTGAGTGCAGGGCATCACACGGGGGCCACGGCCGTCCGAGAGCTTCACTTAATTAGTGAACCTCATTGAGAACATAATGATGCTGTCACAGGGCTTTTCACTTCATCCCCCCCCCTCCTCCTCTTTTTTAAAGTAAATATATTCAAACTGGAAACACGAGTTAGGCTACGGATGAAGGGAGTTGATTGTCACTCTATAATTTTCGGTCTGACAACCTTGTAAGTGCGAGAGGCGTAGGTGTGCCACTGACAAGGAGCTCGTGCTTCAGCTGACAGCACCACAATGCTTGTCACTAGATGTTTTCCTCCAATCAAAAGCACATTCTTCAAATCTTTGGAAATGTCAACAGTGCAAACCTCAAACTTTCGATACTTTCTGCTTTTCGTTTCATTCCTCTGCGAGGCCTGTCGCAGAGCAGGAGGAGAACTCATGGGTCGAGAAATGATGACATAACCATCCCCGAGGCTGTGGAAAATCCTGACCTTCGTTTTGGCTCTCTGCATGTCGGCGAGGGCCCAAGTGGGGTCAGAACAGAACAGAACAGCACAGTCCTGTACTGTTCTGTGGGGTATGGGAGTGTGACCTGCTCTGCACACCCACTATTTTCACACAGGCACCATTCAAACACTGCAAGTAGTCCTGATGGGCCGGCAGACAAGCTTGAAAGACTTCCCTTCAACTCTGTGATAATCTGGGGTCAGTTTGGCACGAGGGGCCCATAGGAAGGAGTCCCCAGTCTCCGCTTCGGTACAGCTGTGCACAGGGACAAACTGCATTGTGGGTAGGGCCAAGGTCAGATTGCCAGAAATGATATTTTTCCTAGAGGAAATGGATTGTAATGTGAAAAACCTTTTTCAAATTCCAGTAGCACGCAAAGCTGTTTTAAAAGTCAGTCCGCTGCCAGCTCGGAGTCTTTATCGGCTTATCCAGTGGTGACTGTTCTGTGACTGAGAATGGAAGTGGAAATGGATTGTGAGTTTCCAGGTTAAAATAACACCAAAGTGCCTCTATGCTGGAGATGTAGAGATGCACCGATCTGATATCTGGATCAGTCCCATCCTGACTGAAAAAGCTGACTCTGGTATTTTGACAAAGGGCTGAAATGACTTGTTGAAGTCTGCGAAGCATCTAACCAGGATCCCTCGTAGACGCTACGTATGAGTTTTGAGTACATGCGGACGCAGGGAGGCTGAATAGTTCAAAAGATTCTCTCCCGTGTGTTTTCCTTTACTTTGAGGTAAAACATCAAGACGTGAAGGAGAGTTTGTGAGAGGAAGCCTTTCTTTTTGAAGCTTGTGTTTGATTGGTGATTGTAATTTGGCTGCAGGCGAGGACGGATGGCTCTGTGATAGACTGGAGACCCGAGTCCCTCAGTGACAGCTGGGATAGACTCCAGCATCCCAACAGCTCTGAGCTGGATAAACAGTTATGAAAATGAACGGATGGATCTTTACCTGATGTGAAATTACTGATGGCAGATAAACTGCAGCTGTCACTTCACTTTGATCATTGTTTAAAGTTCAAACACCCACATATTAGCAGGCAAATGCAGAATATAATTAAAACTACAGTCTACTTCATTTGGTACTCACGCTGATATCCTTTTTTTCCTGAACCACTCGATCATGTATCTCATTTCCCTTCATGAAGGATGATCCACTGTGTCCTTTGCTAAAGGAGGTAATAAAGGAAGCGTCTTTCCTTGGTATTATTCCAACTATTCGACCACAACCTTCATCTCTCAGCTGCTTAGGCTTTCAAACAGGTCTTGCACACTGTAATCCATCTTTATTGTTAAATGTAAATGGCCTGTATTTATATAGCGCTTTACTAGTCCCTAAGGACCCCAAAGCACTTTACATATCCAGTCATCCACCCATCCACACACTGGTGATGGTAAGCTACGCTACATTGTAGCGTGGCTACATTGTAGCCACAGCCATTGTAGCTACATTGTAGCCAGGGTGGCTGTGGCTACAATGTAGCTTACAGGGGCGAGGCTGCCGGACACTGGCGCCACTGGGCCCTCTGACAAGTGTCTCGCCCAAGGACACAACGACCGAGACTGTCCAAGCCGGGGCTCGAACCGGCAACCTTCCGATTGCAAGGCGAACTCCCAACTCTTGAGCCACGATCGCCCCAAATGTCATTTCTGGTACTCTGACTTTGGTCCTGTCTGTAATATATACAGTTTTTAATATATACAATAAACACAGTTAATTCAATAAAGACATTTATTCTGTATCAAGCAGTAAACGGGAACTGTGGATACTTTTCATAGATGTAACCCGGTTTTATCGTGGACAGCAGAAGGTGCCTCTGCTTTCAGTTCTGTAACAGTGGGGGGTTTTGCTTGGATTTCAACAGGGGTGTAAATAATCACCTGAAATTCTGTAATTAAAGGTGTGTTTATGAGTTGTAGCGAACCTCAGAGGCCTAAAAACAAGACCTCATTATGACTGTGTAACATGAAGTGGGCTGCGTTGCTGTCATTGCACAATAGTTAAGAGAAAACACACACACACATGCGTGTCAGACGGGCCTGTGCAGCAGACTGAGATGATAAAACACAGATGTGCTCTCACCATTTAACATCAGGAGCCACTGTAGCTCTAAAGGCTGCACTCATATTTCTCATTTTGGAAGCTTTGTGTGATGGAAAAACAAAACACAACAATGAAGATGGAAAGCTACGGTTTCCTGGCGGAGGGAGCGACAGTCGGGAGTGTGGAAGTGGTCGGATGTTGCTTGTTTTCCAAGAGCCGCAGTTTCACTGCTTGTTTCTTGCGAACCATGTTGCACAAACAAGCATGATTAACTTGATATCTCAGGAAATTGAATAATGGTCGGGCTCACTGTTCACTGCAGACAGGAAATAATTGTGCGATCGTGCTGCCAGGTCGTTGGTGTGCTGCTCTTCCTTCGCTGCCAGAATGGGTTCAAGAGTTTGTCACAGAGGAACAATTCCACTTCAGTGCACAGCCTGTTTGGGACCAGTGGAAATGAGGGTTTGGTCAGTGTGGTGGATGAGGTCAGCCCATTGATGTCATCCTGTTTGACTCCAGTTTTGTGTTTTTGTTCAGGTTCGTCTTGGTCTTCAGCTGCCTGGTCCTCTCTGTGTTCTCCACCATCCCGGCACATCAGGAGTTCTCCTCCTACTGCCTGCTCATTCTGGTAAGCACCTGGAAAAACGCTCTTCTGCCAGTAACTCTGAGCAATTAGCTCTTTAATTCATTGACATCTACAATAGGGCTGCCACGATTAGTCGACTAGTCACGATTACGTCGACTATCAAAATCGTCGACGACTGATTTAATGGTCGACGAGTCGTTTGAAGCTTTGTAAGATCACAAAAGATGCAGGAATAAGTAGTAGGATTTAAGAGTGTAATAACGGACTGAAACAGAAGATGGCAGCACTGCATGTACAAGGATGCCAGCTGCCGTTAAACCCCGAAGAAGAAGTAGCTCTGTCCCATAATTCATAGCGCAGTCCAGCTGAGTTTACATAAATGGCGGCAGCTAGTTAGCTTTAATGTTACTCTTATTATTCTTTCTGGGTCACAAAATAAACATTTAACATATTTTCAGGCGAGAATGTAGCTGTGTAAACCTCAAATATCTGCTCAGTTTATCAAGACACCACATATTTTCAAAAACGCTCCGACGTTTTCGGAGACGTCTGTTACCCACTAGCTCGATAGCTAGCCGGGGGCTAGGCTAACTAGAGGCTAATCGTTTTCAAACCCACCGCTGTCTTTCGCTACTCAGGTTAAACATATATAAGTCACTTAGATAACTTAAAAATGTTATTGTTTGGCTTTTTTTTTAGTATTTTATTTGTTCCTGAGTAAATCGGTTTGGCTGAGATTAAAGTTATAGTTTTTACACAGCTGAATAAACGTCAAGCAGACAGCTGATTATCAGAAGTGTGAGATGCTCTAGAATATACTCCGGTGTCCTGTTATATTTTAGATAACAAGGAGTTTATTAAACTTCACCAAAACAATCTGCAAATTTCATTAAAATTTAATAAACTCTCATCTTGTCTTTATTTTTAGTTAGCACATACCTTAAACACTTAAAGCTGTAAGCTAATGATAGTTATATAAGAGCAGATGCATGCTGGTCCAATAAGCTGTACGTTTTACGTCCAATGGATGATGATCTGATTAGTCGACTAATCGCAAAAATAATCAGTGGCTAGTCGACTATCAAAATAATCGTTTGTGGCAGCCCTAATCTACAATATACCCGAGCATACGTGTAGTACATACAGTAAGACCATCCATGAGGCTGCTCCACCACCTTAGAGGGGATTTATCTTTCCTTGCACAATCAGCTTTCTTCTCTAAACCAGTTAAAGATTGGAATAATATAATATATTTAAAAACGTTTGCAGAGTTTCATTCATTATTCTCATTAGAACTGCTTGTTTGTGTATAAATGTATATGTATATGATGAATTTTGATATTTGATGTTTTGACATTTGTTATTGTCTGCATACGTGTGTGTGCGTGTTGTGTGGTCTGCAGGAAAACTAGGAAACATCTTTCCTGGCCTGAATAACACAGACAGTCCCAGCTTATCAGATAACAGCATATCTAAGCTGATAAAAACAAAAAGAGCTGACAGGAGATTCTCTTCATGCTCTTTTTCATACATGTTTGAACATTTCAATCTAAATTTCAACTTCAGGTGGATCATCGTCCTCGGCTCGCTCTCGTATTGAGAATATTTGAGGGTGTGGGAGTTTGTAGAGCCAGTCTGTGTTAGTTCTGTCAGCTCGTCGGTACGACTGTAGTCTTTATGCTAGCATTGAGTCAGACACCACAAGGTGATCTCAGGCAGTTTGCTGCAGTTTGGCTCTTTTAGGTATCTTCTTCCTGTCGTATGATGGTGTTTGTCTCTCCACGATCAGGCGCTGACCTACAGGCTCTTTACTGATTGACCTTCCTTGACTACTTTAAGCTCCACATCAGAAATATTCAAATCCATACAAAGTTTTCCACCATAGCATGTCAGTTAGCCGTCCTTCACTAACTCTCCAAAAGTTACTGATATTGAGTTTTATTCCTTATGTTCGAGGTTACAGCTGAGCTGGACCACTGTTACAAACAAATATGTTTGAAATTCAGTGTCTTTTAGGGACACTTTTATCATCGCGTGGCAGATTGATGCGTTTCCCTTACAGAAAAAAAAAATTTCACTAAAAATTTAACCTGAAAAGATGCATGAAAAGTCACCAGGAGGAAATGACATTTTAAATTTCCTGCGAGTGGACCACCAGAGTCTCGACCTCCTGCGACCTCCCAAATTTTAATTAAATCCTTGAAGCCTCAGTTCCTCGCCTCCTTATCTTCCTCCTCCTCAGATTCAGCATCCAGGTGTGTGACTTCCACCTGCCTGAGTGTTTCAGACGTCTGAGATGTGAGACTCTCATCCCACAAACTGAGTTTCTCTCGCTCTTTGGTGTCTCTGACATTGGAGGGTTTTTGTAAGAGCAACATAATACCTCAGGAGAGAACAAATATGTGACATTCACTTTGCACACGACATTTGTATGCTCATTTTATCACATCACCCGCTGACCCCAAATTTTCACCCAGAGTAACCGAGCATAATAATCAGTGTTCCGGTGTAACCTCATTTAGCACATTTTCAAGATATTGCAGTGTAAGCGTACGTTTACAAAAGGTATGTCTGACCGCTTCCTTTCAGTCTGATTAACTGACACAGATGTAAGACCTCAGGCCTGCGGACCGCTCAGAAACCCCCTGAAATCACCCGGAGTGATTTTAATAATAATAATAATAATGGATTGCATTTATATAGCGCTTTTCGGGACCCCTCAAAGCGCTTTACAATACCACTATTCATTCACTCTCACATTCACACACTGGTGAAGGCAGTTGTAGCCACAGCTGCCCTGGGGCAGACTGACAGAAGTGAGGCTGCCATATTGCGCCATCGGCCCCTCTGGCCAACACCAGTAGGCGGCAGGTGAAGTGTCTCGCCCAAGGACACAACGACCGAGACTGTCCGAGCCGGGGCTCGAACCGGCAACCTTCCGATTACAAGACGAACACCCAACTTTTGAGCCACGATCGCCCCGATTTTGGCTGCAGTCGCGTGAAATCGGTCACAAAGTTGGTGCTGCACCAAAAACTTCAGGTTCCTTTGGTCGCCCACAGCTGACCCATACTTTTCATACAAAATGCTGACCTGTGTCTAAACGCTGAGCTGCAGTGAAACTTGAAAAATTGAGTCACAAACTGGAAACGGAGAATGTTTAAAAAGTAGAGTGCCGGCTGACTTTTTCTTTGCAGATGAATGTCGTCTGTTCCTGGTTTGCATTTCACATTTTCAGGTTTCTCTGCTAGTTAGCAGTTATTTTGAGTGTTTGCAAACATGTTGGTATCTTCCACTGCAAACTATCAGTGACCACAGTAATCTGCCAGCAATCAAAGCAATCGTAGGGAGATGTTTTTTCTTTCAGTGCCATATTCAGAAACAGGTAAACATATTTTTTCTTACTGACCGGTGGTCGGCTCTCTGGATGTGTGTGGCTGGGGCCGAACGTGGAATGTAATCTGGTATTTTCCATTTTACTCATGCACTTAGCTGCATGAGTAAAATTCTATATTAATTACAAAATATCAGTGATCCTGTAAATTAACCAAGATGTGTAGTGAAAGAGGAAAAATGAGGCCGTCTGCAGAAAATACCCAGTAATTTGTCTAATTTGTGCTAATTGTGATCGCTGACAAACTGTGCGGAGGAGTGGGAGATAAATGAGGAATATGATGAGCAGTTAACAACGTTGCCTTTCCTTTGAATGTCTTGTTTAAAGACGTTCTGAACAGAAACCAAAGTATGAATTGGTGAAATGAGAATTTGCCATTATGAATAAGACATACGGCCATCGGGAAAACTCTCGGGGTCGACCTCGGGATAACAGAATAAATGGCAGATTTAAGTGCCTGCCCTCAAACTGAGAACTCCACTTTCTTTAAGTACTAACAAATTGAGTTGAGAAGAAAGCGAGGAACGAGAAAAGACGTCACCGGTGGGCACGGGAGCAGAAATGCCTTTTTAACAGACTCTTCACGTTTTTCTTTTCTTGTTTTTAAAAAAAAAAAGCTTTTGCAGAAGGGAGAGGTCACTTTTTTTTGCACGAGCAGCATTTACTGCACATGATTGTCCCTGCAGCTGGAGCTGCCATTTCACAAATTGCACCACGCTAATTGCATCAGCGTTCCCATCTAATGGAAGCTAAAGCCGTGCGTGTGCATTAACAGATGACCCGTCTCAGTCATTTTGACACACAATACTTTTGTCAACCCGGCATCCATTTAAATGACACAAACACTGCATTAATGACGTATAACGACATGTGATCAATGCAGCAAATAATGACTAATGTAAATTTACACTGATGTGCCAAAATAACAAGACCAGCCCAACATAATGTGCTGCTGGTCTTTGCATCTGAAACATAGACGGGCTATCATGACATCATCCAGGGGTTAGTGAGGTCTCGTTATAAAGCCTCGAGTTTTAAAACCAGATGTGATGAGTGAGAGGTGGATCTGAATGTCAAACTGATCGCGCCTGGAGCTGGAGCATGCTCGTTGGTCATTAACTTGTAGTCAAGGTCAAGTTCAAGTTTATTTATATAGCACATTTTCAACAGTCCACACCGCACAAAGTGCTTAACAATGTAAAACCACTCAAATCAATAAAATGCACAACAGTGATGCAGTAAAATATAGAAGACAATAAAACAACTAAAACAACAACAACTTATGATTGACAAGTCACTGGCCAGTGATTAAATAACCAAATTTTAAAGAGTTTAATAAATAGTTTAGGTTGGAGGAGATGCCGTGGCAGACCCAGAGATTACATCTCTCGACTGGCCTAGGAACACCTCACAGGAGGCGGCCGGTGAGAGGGAGAGCACCTTCACTGCTTAGGCTGCTTTCCCTGCCACCCAGCCCCGGATAACCGGAAGAAAATAGATAATTAATCATTTCTAAAATGAGTGACTGAGCTCATAAAATCAGCAGGAAAGCATTCACAGAGTTCTGTGTGAAGGACTGTTTCCTGTTTACTTTTCAGGACCAGATGTCTTTGCCTCCTGGTGGCCATTAAAAAGAATGCAGCGTGTATCTTTTATAAAGTCTGTAGACAGAACTCGAGCTTCTTAACCTCTGAGCTAATGCTAGCTGGCTTGGTTAGCAGGTTACATCTATACAATGTAGTTTACAGGAGCACATATCTGCTAATTAGTGCTAAGTTAAGGCTACGTCCACACGTACCCGGGTATTTTTGAAAACGCAGCGTCAAAGGTGTGCGCCTTTTTTGACGTCACACTGTGCGCCACGTTATTGTTTCGGTGAAATGAATTTCTACAATACTGTTACTGTTAATTGTTCTCTCTGCAGTGTTTAAATGCTTACATATACACACACAGTTACTGTTCCTCCACACGTATGACTCGGTTCTGCTTCTATGCCCCATCTTTGTTTACCATTTCCCTCCGATGCTTCTAGACTTCTGATTGGCCAACATTTCTACACGGTTAGGAATATAGCGCCACCTGTTGCTTTGGCATGTTCCTAGCAGCGTTTTCCTTCATTTCTGCCTTTAGGTGTGGACGGGATTATTTTTTTAAAACGAAAACGGAAAATCTCCGTTTTCAAAAATACCCGTGTACGTGTGGACGTAGCCTAAGTCACCACAGTGGGTTTGATTTGGCAGATCTTCCTGAAACACATCCAAAGGGTCTAGCATTGTGGCTAGCATCAGTGCTAAGTAATGAAATAATATTAGAACTGAAGTGAAGTGAAGGAGACTTCTCGGACAGTCGCTTCGTACCTTTAATAGCACAACAGGTCAAGTAAGTGCATTAAAAAGCTCCAAAAAGCACTAACAGCAGAGTCCAGAGGTCCAGTTCACCGGTTCATTTAGCAAAGGTAAAGCCCAGCATACGAGCAACAGCCAAGATACGACCTATCACGCCCCCAACAGTGCCTAACGTCAAGCCTTAAGTCAAAATGGGTGAAGAGAAAAAAATAGATTCAGTTGTAATGAAGGGAGAAATCAGCTGTAGAGATCAAAGCTCTGTTTGTATACCAGGCTGTAACATGTTTACTTCTGCTGTAAAGTTGGACTTTTTAACATGCAAGTCTACGGTGATTGACTCACTTCAGGAGACGGCCTCAAGTGGACATTACAGGAACTGCACTTTGTGGCATTTTTACACTGGCTTGACTTTTAAGTCTCTGTGGAGACCAGTTGCTCAGTTCCCAGAGCCTGATGTTAAAATACTGAGCCAAACTATCCTGTGTCTTTCACATCAGCTCCACCAACAACCTGTAAGTTTGTCTCTCCTCAGTCCAACCGTGACCCGGACTGTCAGGCACATTTGTTCTGGTCCTTACATCTGCTTCTCTCTTTGCCAGTGTATTTGGTGCATAACTGTTTACTTCCCGTCTAATATATCCACTGGCTTAACTGTGTTTGATTTAATCCCTGGAAAACCAGATTAATGCTCTCTGTTGCCGTCATCAACACGCTTCCAAAACAACTGTTGTTTCTATGCTTCCAACAGGAGTTTGTGATGATTGTGGTGTTCGGGTTGGAATTCATCATCCGTATCTGGTCAGCGGGATGCTGCTGTCGCTACAGAGGATGGCAGGGTCGGCTGCGCTTTGCCAGGAAGCCCTTTTGTGTCATCGGTGAGTCTTTGGGCCACACCTTTCTTTTCTTCTTTTTTTTTAAATTCGCTTAAAGGTTTGTTTTCCAGCTACAAAGCCATTCCCTTCTCATTGTTTCACCCTACAGTTGCCCTCTAGCGGACCGCTCTGCGTCCTCTCTGTGAATGCAGCCCATGGCACGCTATTGACCAAAGTCTGCTGGTGTCATTTTCAGCTGTGGTCAGGCCTCATAAGAGCAGAGAGCATTTACGTAATGAGGTTGCATTAACTGCCTTTTATTCTTTCCACTGTTTAGACAAGGATCGCTCTGCTGCTTCTTTCAAAGTACAGTAGGGCGCTCGCGAGGAGGGAGAGCAGGGCTCCGAGGTCAGCGAGTGCGTCGCGAGCTCCCGTCGTCACACTTTTCAGCACTGACGGGAGAGCGAGCAAAAGAAGAGTGAAATATAAGTAAGAGATAAGGAGAAACGGAGAAGACGACGGCGTGTGATGGCGAGCGTGGAAAAAATAATAAAGCGAGAAAGTAAAAGAAAGGATTTGAAGGATAAATGGAGCTGAATCATAACGCACATCCCTGCAGAGAGAAGCCCTGTGACTGTGCTGCAGCATAAAATGACTCTGCATGCTCTCACATCTGAAGGAGATGCTGTGTCTGTGTGTAGTTTGGTCGTATTACAACTTTTATTATACTAATTTTAGTTTCTGTGCACAGACATCGACTTTAACTCCAGAGCATGACGGCAAATATTCTCGATCATTTGCAGAAAAACGTTTGGATTTTAAGATTTCAGAGCGATAGTGGGTGATTTCTTTGTGTTAGTGTGACTGAATCTGAAATAGCTCTTCCCACTAAACCAGTGCAGAACCAGCTCTGGTTTAGTCCTCCATTGAACCAGCTCCCACTGTGGCCGGTTTGGAGACTGAACGCTGGGTAGCAGAAGCTGACGTAACTGTCATGGCAGTAAAATACTTGTGGGATAAACGTATGAAATAATGTGAATTTCTCACCTAATGTCAGTGACTAATTATCACTTTTTACTTGTAGCATGGTATAAAATGTCACAAGACAAGCTGGAAAATGCACAGATTGTTACCAGATTACTCCTGGATCTTTGAAGCAGCTGGTCTTTGAGGATGTTTTTAGTGTGGAGCTCTGATAAGGCAGGAATGAAACAGATATCCAGCCTGCTGCAGAGAACTGCAGGAAAACCAGATTCATAGATTAATGCTGTTCAAGGATTTATGAAACACAGAATTTGTGCTACTGGCAAAACTTTTTTGTTGTTGTTGTTGATTTTTTCTGCCATGACTGCAGTCATTTCTCTACATGAAGATTTCTAAATGAGCAAACTGCTGGTTTATGCCAAGTTTAGCCCCTGGCAGGTTAAATGAAGTGAAACTGGTTGTGTAGCTCAGTCTTTCCTCAGTCTGGGCATTGCTGTATCGCCAAGATTATTGTTAGGATTATCATGAATTAATTTGACTTCAGAGATGCTGAAAGCCTTGAGAATGGCAAGACTTAACCCTTTAAGACCTACCATAGAACCAAGTCCGCCAGAGCTTATATTATATTTTTACATGCTGTGGAGCCATTTTTGGGAGCATTTCAAGTTGCTATACATCAATACAACCATTACAGCCTAAATTTTAATAATATGTCTGCATTAAGTGCATAGTAATTGCATAAATTGCAAAAAAGTGCAATAAACTACCAAAAAATCGAAAATCATTTTTGTTTTTTTAACATATATTTCTAGTTAGAGAAATTTAAGAGGCTTATCCCTCAAAACTGTAAATACAAAAAAGTTGCACAAAATAGTTTCCCACCACAGGAAATTTATTTTGAGTGTCTTCATAGTTTTATTTTTGAAATACACCAATTTTTATACACTGCAGGAAAAACGAAAATAAATATTATAGTGCAAATTTGCAAAAAAAAGCAGCATATGCATCAAAATAAACTATTTCCAGCAGTGCAATATGAGTCCTAAGCATCCCAGAAACGACACAGAAAGTCATAAAGTCAAACATAACTTTTAAAAACACCAGTATAGGCTCATAAGGCCCTGATGGTAAAAAACTACATTTCCGGTTTCGGGCAGGTCATGGCGGACATGCGATAGTTCCCGCTGACGTCTAATCCAATGTAGGAAATGTTATGAACAGCTGATCGGATCGGCAAAGCGTGTTTCTGGAATATTATGTTTTTGTTGCTGCAAGTGCTTTTTATGCAGTTTTTGCAAAGCTATATGTGGAAGGAAACTGTGACCGAGGACAAGCTGATGGCAGAAGATGTAAGTACAACTCCTCCGGTTTCATATGCAAACAAAATTATTGCGCTAGCTTACGTGGTTGCAGAGCTACCGGGATTTAAAAGTAGTTACGCAAAACGGAGCGTGCTGCTCTGACCGGTTTTAAAGACTTAAAGTGGATCATGTCTTTAGTGGAAAGAGAAAAATGTGAGTAGCTTTGAGTGCCGTTTTATGCAACATCTCCTTGAGTATATGTAGGGTCAGTGACCTTTAATTGATCATAGTGTTGGTTCAGATAGGCCATGAAGTCAGCCTACAGCTACCAAATCTCAGGTAGGTTGCACTGTATATGCTACTTTAGCCTTCACACAGGTGCTGCACACCTGCAAGCCACTTTGCAACCAGCCTCCATCCAATTATCTCCGTTTCGTGCCGTTTCTGACTCGGTGTCCTGTCAGTGATGTCAGCTCGGTTATGTGCTGATGTTCTTCTAGAGCCATGTCAAGATGGAAACAGGAGGGCTTGTTTTTACTTCAGTGATTCTAAACAAACTCTGTGCATATTTGTGTGATAGTTTGAAAGTGCCTAAAGGTGTAGAAAGTGAGCTCATCCAGACAGCGGTGAATCTTACGAATGATTTATTTGTATCCAACCTTGAAGAACACAAATGTATTTTTCCTTTTCTTTAATCCTGGATTTAGAAAACTTTGTAAAAGCTACAGGACAGATTAGCTTTTATACAGACAGGAAAAGATCTGTATGCTGTATTAACCACTGATATTTGCGCAGATATTTAAAACATTTACAGAGTTCAACACACATTTAGAGAAGCACACTAGGGCGATGGTAATGTCATGCTAACATTTGCACAACCTGGGGAAAGTAAACCTGTCTGACTCCTGAAAATCATTCAGGAGCCTTTTTACTGAATTCCACAGTCACTGTGAATTAGTGACTGTGGTTTGCAGTGTAAAGAAAAAGCACCTTTTAGTGCTCAGCTGTGTCAGTATCAGCCATTTAAACTCTGCTTTATTAGTATTCGTTTAGGTATTTATACGTGAGTATTTCCATTTTAAGCTGTTCTGTAAGTGTAATAAAAATATTAATCTTGTAAAGCTTTTAGTTTTTATACTTTTGCTGATAGTACTTTTTAAACTCGAGCAACATTTACTTTCATGAATGCACGGGATCTGACTGATCTGTCTTACATTAAAATGCTTTAATAATGCTAGAATAATAAGATATCCTGGTCTGAATATCTAAAAATAATCCAGCCTCCAGCTGAACTCATTTCAAATGTTCTTCCTTTTGCTGTTACTTTTGGCCCAGAAGTTAAATCATTTTTTCTTCCTTTAAGCAGTTCTTTTTTTTTCTTTTCACTTTGGCTGCTGCATCGTGCCCAGTGGAAATTCTGTTAACCAGTTTATTTGTGGCAGCAGGGCTCCCTAATTACTCGCGATCAAGCAGCTTCACTGGAGCCATACGGCGGCGTGTCGATGCCAAAACAGCCGAACGCCAAAGGAAGTTTCTGTGCTCAGAACAAGCACCGCGTGCAGAATCTTAATGTTGATATGACGTTTTAACCAGCGTGATCTAAAGATGTGTTAGTCTGTGACTTCAGAGCGACCAACATTAACTTGCAAATGAAGCGGGAATGGAAACTAGCATCGCTTTAACTGGTGTGAACAGGTGATTTGTCCCTTTGAGTCATTTAAAAGACCAAAGACTCCCCGCGGGTTAAAGGAAGCATGTCCGCTGACAGCCTGAGTAAATGGCTCCATAGTGGCTGTGATGCACATGGCTCGGCCCTTATGGAGATGCATCCGAATGATGCGCCTGAGGATGGACTGTCATAATATGCAGCTTTCTTGTGTTTGTCTGATTTCACGCTCGCATTCTTTCGTGTGACGTTTTGCCTGAAGCTCAAAACACTGTGTTTCAAATGAAGACCTTCAAATTGTGATCATTCATCACTGGGAGGAAAGTTGCATAGAGAACGAAAAGAAATGAGCATAAACGTGTGTGATACTCTGAACATTTATGGAAATCATAGAGTCACCATCAACTCTGCATGTTTGCATTCGGATCTGTTCTGGAAACTGAATACGTTCTGCAGATGTGCACTTGCTGTTGCTGGTCTTGCATGCCCTTTACATGCTATCAATGTCTAAAGTTTTTAAAAATCTGCAGTGGAGGTGTTTAAAAATGGGAGGCCGCCCACCGGTCTGTGTAGTTTCATTGAGAAGAAGTTGGTTTGTGAAAAACTCAGACTGAAATATGCAATTTCTATCCTGGTTGTGGAACCTGGAATGATATTTAAGGATAAGTGAGGGTACATAGGAGTTTGTCCAACCAGTCTACATGTGTTTTGTGGACTTCATTCACCTGCATCCTTTGGTTTAACCTGTAGGGAAGTGCTTCAGTAGTACGGTGCATCTGGACTGATGTTACAGGCCATTTAGTCCATGTACAATTGTGTTTTGGGTGGGCGGTTTGGGCAGCTCCTCAGAAACCCAGATCTGGACAAGCGGATTGATGAATGGATGTGTGATGGGTGAAAATGTTCCTACATTTTTGACTTCACTGTTGGGGAGCTATCGTGAGATGTGCTGTCTTACTCTTATTAAAGAGACGTGTATTTTATAGAGGTGGGAATCACCATACATCCCACGATACGATATTATTGCAATTTTTTAAGAATATTTTGCGATATTCAGATTCTGTACATAAAGGTAAACTTTATCAATATTCATTTTCTCTAATATCAAAGTCTCACACTCAGTCTTTCTCTCATTTCAGTTTTATTGTTGACAAACTGAACGGTTTGTATTACAGTCTAGTCCAACTTAACTGAACAACCATCTGGTACAATTATAGCTATTCTGAACTATGCAGTTTATGAAAACTATGCAGCCCCTTCAGCAACTGAAGAATTTGAAAGTAAATTAAAACAAAATATAATTTTACATTAAATAAAAAAGTTTTAAACTTAATTAAAATAAAACATGTCTTAAATTAAAATAAGTAAACTGTCATGTTTATTGCTGCCAAAGTTAAACACATTTGGACAGTGAAGGAATGTCAGGATTCTTGCTCAGAAAAAGGATCAACATGCTCTGAAGTCAGAGCACAAAAACCTTTTTTGTAACAAAATATCGATTTCTGCTGTCCCTGTATCCATACATTATTAGCAAACAAAATATCACGATGCTACACAGAATCGATTTTTTCCCCCACCCCTAGTATTTTAGCAGTGTAGGGCTGAAGGCCTGTGTAGAGTCAGCTGGACTGATTTAAATCTTTGGATTCTTTGTGGTTGTTTTGTTTTTTTTAACTTTCCTCTGAGCACCTTCAAAGTCGGCGAGCTCTGCCGGTGCCCCTTTAGTGTATTTGTAATGCCGCCACTGCTCATGACCTTTCCCCTTTCTCTTCCTCTCCCCACTGTGGGTCGACTGATCTGTTTATTTATACGACCATCAGCTTCACCTCAACAAACATTCTCTCTTTTAAAAAATGGGTTCGACTGAAGGACAGAAGGGAAATCCTCTCGTACACTGAAGTAAAATAGCAACGTGGAGGATCGCTGAGATGGAAGAGACGGGAGATTTGGGTTTTTTTTGAGTTGGACGAGGTCTTATTTGTCTGTGCTCTTTGTGGGTTTGGTGTTTTCATGTGCTCGCTGTGCTTTGTGTGAACTTCCTCTGCACAGAGTCAGATCTGTGTGCGTCCTCCTCTCTGTGCCCGTGTTTACGTCTGTCATGGTTTTTATGCTCTTATGGGAAATTAAAAGGAAACAAAGCAGAAGTGCGAGCTCTGCTTTCAGATATACAGCAGAGCACTGTTTTAGCCAATTACCTCTCCCTCTGCCGTGTTTGTGCAAACAGCAGATCAATGCAGCAGCCAGGCAACTTAAATCAGCATACACTCTGCATAGGAAGAGGCCATAGGACGTTATTGTGCTGTTGATGCCTGGGGCAGATTATGTTATCTCCAGTAATATAGAGCCTTTGTTGGGCTGATTTACTGCAGTGAGATGACAACGCTGACTTACTGTTATTGCTGCTGCATGATAGACGTCGAACCGTCTAACTCGCGTTCAGATGAGAATGAATTTTGATGGGATGGTTTCACGTTAAGATCAATAACAACAAGATATACTTGCTTCTGTTTTCTTTTCTGCTAGCAGGAGTGAGCAGTCTTATATTTTGGAGCTGTCAATGAGATGAGGGAAATAGTCGTGTTTTTTCTGAGAGCCAGTTTTCTTATTTTTTGACTGCACACAGAACGTACACATAAATCACTGCACATGATCGCACAGCGTCTCATACTGTTTGTCAGATGGTGAATTAATGATAAATCTTTTATCCCATTTCTTTTTTTGTATTAGTTTTCGTGGGGTTTGTCTGAGTCTCTGTTGTGCAGCGAGCTGAGTGTTGAAATTAGTGATTAAAAAACTCAATTTCTGAGCTCTTGTTTCATGTTTACGTAGCTCACCGTTTATGGAAGGAAGGCAGTGAAGCAAGAAGCAAGTAAGATTCACTCCACAGGCTGTTAGAGGCATGTGGCCATTAAGATATTAGTAATATTGAATATTTAATAGATTTTAAATGAGTATTACAGTAATATATATATCTCAAGTAAATAGATCTGACAGCAGGTCAACTTATGCCAAGTTGGCCTCCAAGGTTATAATGCACAGTCGGGAAGCCTTTCTGGGATCATAAAGTTCTCTGGCACCACCCATAAATACCAAAAACTACACTTCCAGGCAATGTTCCCTCTAAGCTGCGCACGTGCGCAATTGCGCACTGCTGGCACGGTCTCTGCGCACAGAAAATCTGCCTTGCGCACAAAAAAAAAATCTAACCTGAATTGAAATTAAAATTAATACTTTAACAATTCTGTTTTGCAGTGTTAGTCAGTGAGTGACTGCTCCCGTATGGGATTAGAGCGATGCCACCTTATCCCATAGTCCAGCCAATGATGCGATTCACATTCGTATATACGCAGCTAAGCAACGTTGACAGGCTATGACAGCGTCATTATGTGCCGACACCGGTGTTTTAGCTAGCAAAGCGGCGTGGCTGATGTGGAGTGAAGCCACGTTAATGACAACGTGTACAACCATTGGAGATGTGAGCAGGACAGACGGAACAACTGACGGGAAAAGTGTGGACTTTATACCAGTTTTTAAATTGTGTTGATCGGCCACGTAAAACCAGAGTTATGATAAAAATATCTGCAATGTTTGGTTTTCTTCCTAAATACTATCGTTGTTTATTAGTGATGGGTCGTTCGCGAACGAAATGGCTCTTAGAGCCGGCTCTTTGACGTGAACGACGCGAGCCGGCTCCTTATCGCGAGCCGTCACGTGGGTTTTTTTTTCTTTCTTTCTCTCAGCCTCTCTCTCCCACTTTTTTTCTGCTTCACTCAGCACGCGAGCCTTGTGCTTTACGCTGGGCAGAGGGGGGAGGGGCGGTAGTTACACTCAGTAGCACAGGAACAGAGCAGGAGGGAGAGAGAGAGAGAGCCAGGGACAACAACGTCACTTTAGAAAGGTATAGTAATCATCCACAACTATTTTCAGTTGCAGATGATAAAGGATTCAGAAAGTTTAGTCATGCAGGCCCATATGACAGAGAATATGCATCTTATTTTTTTTCATGTTTTAATTTATATTTAATTGTGTTGTGGTTTGCAGTGTTTTGTGTTGTTTCACTTTAAATTTGTAAAAGGAAATAAATAAAAGTATATTTACGGTGGCCCCTAGAGACAAAGCACATAAAAACTTCAAATCACGTACAAACCCCGAAGCACGTACAAACTCCAAAACACGTAAAAACACGTACAAACTCCGAAGCACGTAAAAACTCCGAAGCACGTAAAAACTCCGAAGCATGTAAAAACTCAAAACACGTACAAAAGACAACAGAAGTGCTCCAGGATGCTAGGGGGCAGTGTTGAGCTTTTGTTACCTAGTGGCTACACAAGCCAGCAAGTACCAACGACTGGATTTGGTGTGTGGTAGTAACAGGTAAATGAACTTTTTTTTTTTTAATTATTTGAATATATATGAGTGCCTGTGTATAAATACCCAAACAATACACACATGCTTTCAATTGTGTAATTTAAGTGATCTAGTAGCTCTGCTTTGGAAGTTCAGTTCATGCTAGAAATGTGTTTTGGAGTTTGTACGTGTTTTGACTCTAGGGGCCACCGCATATATTTATATATAAACATATATAAATAAAACCACTTTTTTATGTTAGTAATTCCTTTTGTGCATAATTTTATATTATTGTTAATAATAAATTAATTAAAGCAACAAAACAACCTGAAGAGCCGGTTCGGAGCCGAAAGAGCCGGCTCTTTTTAGTGAGCCGAACCAAAAGAGCCGGATCTCTAAAAAGAGCCGGAAATCCCATCACTATTGTTTATATTTACTGCAGGAAGAAACGGTAAAAACAGCGTTTTATAAGGAAAACGCCCGGAAGCACTCTCCGCCTGTGAGCAAAAAAAACAAAAAAAACCCCAAAAACCCTCTCCCTTCCCTATTGGTCGAAAAAAGTACCATGTCGACCAATCAAAAAATGATATGGCAACGTGGCATCTAGTTGTTAAGAAACTGGGGGAAGGTGTTACAGAGTGATACATCTCCTGTTGTCAGGCCTGCAGGTATCAGGCTGTTGTTCTCCTTCATCTCATAGTGGACAAAAATTATTTTTTGGGGTGGCACAAATAATTTGTGTGGCATCAAATTTGATGCAGAACAGCTGATTGTTCTGCAAATAGTTTGAAATGTTTGTTTGTGTGTTCGCTCAGACACATGAAAAATTAGAGGGAACATTGCTTCCAGGTGGTCTCGTCCACTTTCAGCACTGCTGATGTTTTATTATCACTCTGTGGATGTCCGGTTTCCCCCGGCTTAATTTTTTTCTTTAAATATAGACTCTGTGCACAAGTGTTGGTGCACACCTCTGAGCCTTTGAATTCAAGTGTTTCAGTCACAGGTGTATAAAATCACACAGAGAAGGTAAAGTGCATAAACATGAATAATGCTCTGTTGACTCAGTAACTGCAGAGGTCCAAACTTCATCTAGCATTAGCATCAAAATCAGTTTTCATAATCCACCATAATAAAAACTGTATTTCAAGTTTTCTGATCTTTTCGTGGTCGTCTTCCTCTGACATGCCAGGAGCTTCACGGCCTGGTTCCTGTAGGCAGCTCCTGTAGGTGTAGTGTGTTGGTGACCCAGCAGATTTGTCTGTAAAGTGTAGCTTTGTATAGATTATTTCTGTTTGAATACACATATTTATCAATGCAGATCATTTTAAAGGCAGCTTCATAAAGAGTCGTATCCTCTTCTGCTGCTAAGCTGTCGTTTTGTGTTTTCATTCCAGACATCATAGTGCTGATAGCGTCAGTGGCGGTGGTGTCAGCAGGTAGCCAGGGCAACATCTTTGCCACGTCAGTCCTGCGAAGCCTGCGTTTCCTGCAGATCCTACGAATGGTGCGAATGGACCGAAGGGGAGGCACCTGGAAGCTGCTGGGCTCTGTAGTCTACGCACACAGCAAGGTAGGCGAGGAGGACATCTGCAGATCATCGAGCTTCTCATCAAGCTTCAAGATGTTTCTGTAACGCAATGTTTATAAGATTAAAACAATTAAAGGTGTTAAAGATGAAATGTTATGCAGTATTTATTTATTTTTAAACTAGTAGACTAATCTTGCATGATAGTTTGATTGCTCTTCCTTGCTATTTTGAGGTCACAGATGTTTTCATGAGCATTCATCACCTACCTAAATGTTCCTGATAAAGTGTACACCAGCACAGCTGTGTTCCTACAGCGTTGTTCGAGCAGAGCAATGAGTCAGATTAGCTGCAGTCCCTGCTTTGCAGGTAACACTGGGCACATTCAGAGGTCTCGTAGAGTTCAGAGCAGGCAGCTCAGCACATCAGGAAGTTGGTCGCAGTGTTTTATCTTATTTATGTCTAAACCAATAAGGGACTGCATCAGAGGAAGGTTCTGTAAAGGGTCGTGACCTATCACGTCATTATTTTATTTCTGTTTCTGACCTCAGTGTTCAGAGAAAAGCGATTTTAGGTCGATGTGCATTAGATAAATGCTCCTTTTTCCACCATTAAACTCTGAATGACCTCTTTGACTTCTGCAGGAACTGGTAACCGCCTGGTACATCGGCTTCTTGGTGCTCATCTTCTCTTCGTTCCTTGTCTACCTTGTGGAGAATAAGTTCAACAATGAGTTTGCTACGTATGCGGATGCCTTGTGGTGGGGCACGGTGAGTTTGGAGGAATTTCTGTACTTTAGTAAAAAGTAGGGCTGGGTATCGTCACTGATTTCTAGAATCGATTCGATCCACGATTCGATTTAATTCGATTCGATTTGAATCTGGGAAATTTTGACAGTCAGAAATATTATAATTCAGATCAGTACATTTACATATTTTTGTATCTATAAAAAGGAAGCTGACACTTTCGAGACTTTATCAAAGGTGTGAGCATCACAGCAGAGGCCTTTGTGTCAAAGTAGCTGAAGATAAAACACAGAAAAACATGAAGGCGATTTTCCTGTTCTGGGATTTTATAAAAATATTCTGCAGTAGATCAAAAACGAAAGAAAACCATTAATCAACATATGAACATTACCTCTGAAGTTACAGAGGTTTTATTAGAGACACAGCTAAGCGTTTTGCATTTTGCATAATTCTAAAAAGTTTAAATTTGTTCAGTATTGAACGGCAGAAATTAGGTTTTCTTTTCAGAAGTATATAAAACGGGAAAAAAAACGTCGGCCGACAGCGCTGTAGACAACGGTAGACTTGTGCGTAACAAGCAAGCGAATAATGAAGAAAACAGATTTTTAGACGGGAAACTGTTCTTGAAGTACAGAGAGAGAGAGAGAGAGCTGTGCATCGTGGTCGAAGCAAAACAGTAAAAGTCAGAGTGAGTTTATGACGTTGTTTATGTGAAGCGTAGTTTGGATCTTCTTTTGCTGCTGGTTTGGTCAATATTGTTTGGAGAGACATCAAACTAACAGCTTTAGAATCAGCGCATAAAGGGCGTGAACACAAAGCGTGGAGAATCAGCGAGCTGTCGGCTTTCAGCCCCGACCGTGAGAAAGGCGACATCTAACTGATTCTGATCCGCGGGTCGCGCTGTGTGTTTACGTCTTTGTGCAGAATCCGTGTTCCTGCTCTCATTTACTGTCTTAGCTGTTTGGTGGTTGTTGAAATTTTGTGAGATTTCACCAGAGATTCTGGCATTTCGGGCAAAATAAATTAATATTAAAAAATCGATTCAGGATTTTAATGAATCGATTTCACGTTATCCAAGCCAGAATCGATTTTAATCGATAAATCGATTATAAAAACCCACCCCTAGTAAAAAGCCTTGATAGAAATGATTTTCTTAGCAGCTGTCAGCCAATCTCTGCAGCCGCCTGACCCTCCTGAGTGAGACTTTCTTGGACATCAGCAGGTTTTACTCTGAGTATTTTCAGATGAGTGCGTCCTGCTCTGGATGCAGAAAAGCATCCATCCTCGCCGTTATTATCTCCTGTTCAGCTCTGCCTCTGAGCACCAACAGCCTGTCCATAAACATTAGTCCTGCACGGCTCCGTTAAACACCATTATTAATCCGGCTCAGAAATTCATAATGGTGTAAAATGGCCTTTGTCATGAATGGTAATCAGAGCCTGAATGAAAAATGTTCAGGCTTCCAAATCAAAGCGGTAGATGGATGGATATCTGTACAGATGTGCAGATAAAACCGGCACAGTAATAAAGCCAAGTAAGGTTTTTCTGCCAGTTTCAGTCCACAGCCAAGTACATCTGCCCCTGTCATTAAATGATGAATACACTTCATTAAGTGCTCCTTTTCAGGCTTTTGTTGAACACATAAGAATGCTTTTATCCAGCAGTCATATTTTGATGCACTAAGTACCATCAATTTGAATCATTACTTCAATTAACTCTTTTAATTCTATTAAAACTTCACTTGCTGACATCTTCCATCGAGATGTTTGAGCCCATTTTCATTGAATCTGAGGTTTCATATTGTCAAAACGCCCTCTCCGTGCATATCTGCACAACATCATCAGATGCTCGGTAGGTCTTTGCACATAAAGGACAGGAGGAGTGCACATTCTGTGCCTTAGAAAACTTTATTTTTTCAGATAAAGCAGAATAAACATTTGAGCCGCCGGCTTTCAGCAGCGTTCTTGGAACCAAGGCCGCACAGACTGACGCCCGTTAAAGCCTCTGCGCAGGTTTAATCATTCAGATGTGATTGCAGTGCTTGAAGGCATCATTTAAAATCATGTCTCAGAAAATCAGGCTGTATGCAAAAGGGAAAAAGATGCAAATACAATGGAGCAGAAGACATTTAACACTGAGCAGTCTGACAGAAATAAAGCAGTCTTAATAGATCAGTGTAAGTAAAGCTGAGGATGCATTTTCATTCAAGTCTACTAACCAAACAACCCCTTTTAATATCACTTAAAGGACCATTTCACCAAAACTGCAAAAGCTGCCTGAGTCACAAACAAAAAGATGAAACCAGTTTCTGTCCTACAACCATTAAAAGATGCCTTTAAAAACAGGTCTCATGTAGGTAGGTATAGGTATAGGTATTCCAACTAATGATGTTTTACTGTTAAATAAAAACTACTAATAGCTTGAAGATGTTTAGATAAGTCAAAAACAACGTCGGCGTTACCAGGTCACTTGCAAGTTCTGATACAGCACAAGTTTTAATTTTAAATATAACATTAGTTTAAAAGTTCCCTGTTTAAACAGCCAGAGGCTCCACATGAGCATCCATCAGGCCCGGATAATAATCATTGTTTTCACAGATCACCCTGACAACCATCGGCTACGGAGACAAGACGCCAAAGACGTGGACGGGGCGGATGCTGTCGGCGGGGTTCGCCCTCCTCGGCATCTCCTTCTTTGCCTTGCCAGCTGTAAGTTCTACTTATGAATCAGTTTTCTGTAACATGTTTTCATTTTTCTCTCTCGTAAAGTTTCCTTTTTTATGAACTTTGCTTCTTTTTTAACCTTATTATTGTAGTTTATAATAATAATTATTGTTGTATTGTTGTAATAGAACATTCAGTTAATTTCCAGTCACAGTAATTCAGTCATTAAATTGAATTATGTACCTACTCGAGGACATAAAAGTTCTCTGAAACAAGCCGTTTTAGCGATTGCCTGCTCTCTTCTTATTGGCTGACTTCTGGAAGCCTGCACAGGAGCACTAGGATACTCTCTTTAACCCTTTAAAGCCGGTCAGAGCAGCACGCTCTGTTTTGCGTAACTATTTTTAAATCCCGGTAGCTCTGCAACCACGTGAGCTAGCGCAATAATTTTTTTTTGCATATGAAACTGGAGGAGTTGTACTTACATCTTATACCATCAGCTTGTCCTCGGTCACAGTTTCCTTCCACATAAAACTTTTGCAAAAACTGCATAAAAAGCACTTGCAGCAACAAAAACATAATATTCCAGAAACACGCTTTGCCGATCCGATCAGCTGTTCATAACACTTCCTACATTGGAATAGACGTCAGCGCGAACTATCGCATGTCCGCCATGACCTGCCCGATACCGGAAGTGACGTCATTTTGCGGAAATGTAGTTTTTTACCATCAGGGCCTCATGAGCCTATACTGGTGTTTTTAAAAGTTATGTTTGACTTTATGACTTTCTGTGTCGTTTCTGGGATGCTTAGGACTCATATTGCACTGCTGGAAATAGTTTATTTTGATGCATATGCTGCTTTTTTGCAAATTTGCATTATAATATTTATTTTCGTTTTTCCTGCAGTATATAAAAATTGGTGTATTTCAAAAATAAAACATTGAAGACACTCAAAATAAATTTCCTTTTGTTAGAAACTATTTTGTGCAACTTTTTTGTATTTACAGTTTTGAGGGATAAGCCTCTTAAATTTCTCTAACTAGAAATATATGTTAAAAAAACTAAAACGATTTTCAATTTTTTTGTAGTTTAATGCACTTTTTTGCAATTTATGTAATTACTATGCACTTAATGCAGACATATTATTAAAATCTGGGCTGTAATGGTTGTATTGATGTATAGCAAGTTGAAATGCTCCCAAAAATGGCTCCACAGCATGTAAAAATATAATATAAGCTCTGGCGGACTTGGTTCTATGGTAGGTCTTAAAGGGTTAAGTCACTGCTACCAGTGCACGAAACCACATCATGGTGTATTTGTGGTGTGTGTATTTATTGCTGTTTATATCATTTCAGGGTATTCTGGGTTCAGGCTTTGCCCTGAAGGTCCAGGAGCAGCACAGACAGAAGCACTTTGAGAAGAGAAGAAACCCAGCGGCCTACCTCATCCAGGTAAAACAGACACCCTGTTATTCTTTTGCCTCTGACACATATCTCTGCTTTGGGCTGGACAATGAAGACGTTAACGTTGACGATTCAATCCACTGTAGTGTTGTTGAAATCTATAAGCGACTGTCATTCTCCACTTTGTCCTTTTCCCTTCGTGGACTCGACGAAACCCTGTGAAAAGCAGATATCGTCACCCTGTGCAGCCCACTTCTCTCCTCATCTTCTCAAAGCTCGATCATCTTTTTCACCTCCTACTAGTATAGCCATAGACTGTATATAAAAGATGGTCATGGCTACCATGAGATCACCATTTGGGTTGCAGAGTCCTGTTTTTCTTCCGTTCTTGCCGTTTTGAAAGCAGGCGTTACGAGCACAGGTGGAACCCAGCGATGTTCCACACACATCATCTATCAAAGCTCACTCAGTGTATTCAATAAAACATGAAATCAGGGGGTGGAGCCTATCCCAGCTGTCTTAGGGCAAGAGGCAGGGTACACCTTGGACAGGTCGCAGGGCTAACACATAGACAACCATCCGCACTCACAGACCCCGGCATGATGGTGGAATTGAACTCAGGACCTTTTTGCTGTGAGGCAGCTGTGCTAACCACCACTGCCCAAGGAGAAAACAACCTGTTAAATCCATGTGCAGACACACAAATGAACGGAGGTAATGATTATTTTTAAGAACTTCCACGAAACCAGATTAGAAATTCAACGTTAAACTCATGAGACCACAGTGTAGTTCATTAATAACCCAACGTTAGCAGTTCATTTCTTTATTTATGCTTTAAAATGTCTGTTCAGCTCATCTAATCTACATCAGCGGTCCCCAACCCCCGGGCCTCGGACTGGTACCGGTCCGTGAGTCGTTTAGTACCGGGCGGCGAGAGTTGAGGCTCAGGTGTGAAATGTATAGTTTTGAGGGTTTTTATCGGTTTTCAGCGTTATTTTGTTATCGTTTTTATCGTTTACTCGGTTTTTCTGGGTCTTTTCACTTGTGTTATGAATAAATTTTCTTTTTTTCGGTACCGGTACTAGTTTTATTTTGTTGTATTTATCCGCGACACCTTAAAGGCCGGTCCATGAAAATATTGTCGGGCATAAACCGGTCCGTGGCGCAAAGAAGGTTGGAGACCGCTGATCTAGATGATCTCTTGACGTTCCAAAGGCTTCTTCAGTTTCTAAAGCTGATGAGGAGTCAGTGTTGTAGGTGGCTGACAGCATCTCTGTCCACTGAACTGAAGTGGTGTCCAACAACTCCAACTATCTGCCACCTATGATTCGGTCCTGAGGTCCCGTTCCAGACGATCTAACAACATTCAGTCCTCGTCCTATATGACCTTAACAAACGACAGGACGATAGGGCGGGACAACAACTCGCAAACAAGGCCAACATGTCCGGAACGAATTCCAACGAGACAATCCTGGGTTAAATACCTGGGACTCGTCATCAGCTTTCAGATGAAATCCAGTTTGGATTTAACCCTTTAAGACCTACCATAGAACCAAGTCCGCCAGAGCTTATATTATATGTTTACATGCTGTGGAGCCATTTTTGGGAGCATTTCAAGTTGATATACATCAATACAACCATTATAGCCCAGATTTTAATAATATGTCTGCATTAAGTGCATAGTAATTACATAAATTGCAAAAAAGTGCAATAAACTACAAAAAAATTGAAAATCGTTTTTGTTTTTTTAACATATATTTCTAGTTAGAGAAATTTAAGAGGCTTATCCCTCAAAACTGTAAATACAAAAAAGTTGCACAAAATAGTTTCCCACCACAGGAAATTTATTTTGAGTGTCTTCATAGTTTTATTTTTGAAATACACCAATTTTTATATACTGCAGGAAAAACGAAAATAAATATTATTGTGCAAATTTGCAAAAAAGCAGCATGTGCATCAAAATAAACTATTTCCAGCAGTGCAATATGAGTCCTAAGCATCCCAGAAACGACACAGAAAGTCATAAAGTCAAAGATAACTTTTAAAAACACCAGTATAGGCTCATGAGGCCCTGATGGTAAAAAACTACATTTCCGCAAAATGATGTCACTTCCGGTTTCGGGCAGGTCATGGCGGACATGCGATAGTTCACGCTGATGGACGTAGGAAGTGTTATGAACAGCTGATCGGATCGGCAAAGCCTGTTTCTGGAATATTATGTTTTTGTTGCTGCAAGTGCTTTTTATGCAGTTTTTGCAAAGCTATATGTGGAAGGAAACTGTGACCGAGGACAAGCTGATGGCATAAGATGTAAGTACAACTCCTCCGGTTTCATATGCAAAAAAAATTATTGTGCTAGCTCACGTGGTTGCAGTGCTACCGCGATTTAAAAATAGTTACGCAAAACAGAGCGTGCTGCTCTGACCGGCTTTAATGGGTTAAAGTAATTGTTTAAATGTGTCAAAAACATTTCCTTCCTACTGAGCTCATCGTCTGAAACAATCCGAAAGCCTGGCAGGGTTATTTGGGGGGATGGTTGTTTTGTTTTTGTTTATTTTTTGGGGTCTGAGGAACCACGGCGATGTTAAATTAAGAGCTGAGTTACAGAGAAAACTCCTCCCACTGTTTGTCTGTCTTTTATATACAGTCTATGGTATAAAGCACAGAAACGATCCCCTCCGTCCTGCTACCTGATCTTCACTCACCTTTAGTTTCATCCTGACTTTCACTGGTGCTGACCTCACATTGACCTCCACGTATATTTCCCCACATGCTTCTTTTTCCTTTTGTCCATCATATGTTCCCATCTCCTCCTCCTCCTCTTCATCCTGTGCATCCCCATGTTGTACCAGGCTGCGTGGCGTTATTACTCCACCGACAGCACCAGGCCCTACCTGGACGCCACGTGGCGGCACTATGAGAGCCTCCTGCCTATCCACAGGCATGTATCCATGCCTGACCGCCGGCCGACCCCAGACGTGTGACACATCCGTGTTTTAGTTTTCACTAATCAGCTCTTTTTTTTTACTTTCTTTTCTTTTCTCCTCTTCTCCCGACTCCCTCTGGGGCCTTGTTTTTCTTTTGTTTGTTTTTTTTACTTTTTTCTGTCTGTTTATCGTTTTTTTCTGGGAGGGGGGTCTTTTAATTTTTCCCTTCCACCTATTTTTTTGTGTATTCTGCATGCAGTGTGTTTGGCGTAGTTATGCGGCTGATGAGAACTCGGTTTCCATTGCTACCTGGAAGCCTCACTTGAAGGCGTTGCATACCTGCAGCCCTACAAAGTAGGTACAACTATGGCAGCTGGTGTCTGTATTTGGTGTCTGTGCCACATTCCTTTCCTGCACTTCAACTTTGCAAATTTAAAGTTCATTTAGATCCTCTTTGGATTATTCACTTTTCCTGCTCTGTCCTGTCGTTTTACGTATCTGCTTTTTTTCTCTTTGTTGAAAATTTATAGAAGAAGTGATTCTAGAATTTTAATTTATAAATGACAGACAATTTCCAGGCTCCATTAATGTAAAAAAAAAGCTGACTTCTCACCTGCTTCTCTATAAATGTCTCCGTCTGTGCGCTGAGGGCTCAACGGGCCAGGAACTTTCGCTGCTTTGAGGGACCGAGGCAGCAATTTTAGCCGTCACCCTTTCATAGCACGTCTATTTATGACTCCAATTGTGGCTTCAATGAGCCAGTCGGGCTTTTTGAACTCAAAGCCCTCATCTTCTCAAAAGCCCAGGGCCCAGAGTGATTTAGAGGGACGCACCTATTTCAGTCTGTCAGTGTGTCAAGCTTTAGCTGTAGTGCCGCTTTTTTGCAGAAAATGATGAGGGATGCGGAAACAGTTGAGAAATTTCCCCCAGTGCCGTCAAACCGTCAACTTCCATCAAGTGGTTCTTCATATTACTGTCAATGACAGGAAAGTTGGTATTTATAATAAAACCATACGTAATTTTACCTTCATAGTGCGAATATTTTCAAATTTCACAGCCCTCAAAGTACAAACAATGGTTTTAAATTAAAGGCTTTTTAAGTGTCAGTATTTATTATATCTACATGAAACCTTCAGGACTGAAAATCACATTTAATCTCTGTTAAAAACCGCAACCAAATCACCACGAGTGTCACAATCCACAATCAAGGTTTTATTTCAGTAAGATTTGTTTTTCTCTACAACAACAGGGGTGGGGAACTCCAGGCCTCGAGGGCCGGTGTCCTGCAGGTTTTAGATGTGTCCTTGATCCAACACAGCTCATTTAAATGGCTAAATTATCTCCTAAGCCTGTCTTGAAGTTCTCCAGAGGCCTGCTAATGAACTAATCATTTGATTCAGGTCTGCTGACCCAGGGTGAGATCTAAAACCTGCAGGACACCGACCCTTGAGGCCTGGAGTTTGACACCGCTGCTCTATAACCATCTCTGAGCTTCAGTATCTCGTGATGGATGATCTGATCTCCTCGTGTCGGTGTTGTTCCCACATCATCATAATAAATGTTGTTCCAGGTTCAACATTGCAAGTAACCAATCACATTGTTGTGACGTCCCCCTTTTGTGCCTTTGAAAAATACCGCCTTAAAAAAAATCTACTTCACTTGCGACAAGAGAAACCGCTTCTGTCCGCCGATCCCGGAACTTGAATTCTTTGCATTTCAGGATACTTTCCTTTAATAAACGGTAAGCATTATATATATTGTCCTTACAGAGGCGGTTTCTCTTCTCGCAAGTGAAGTAGATTTTTCGAAGCCGTTTGTTTTTTTCGAGGTCGCAGATGACGTCAGCAGAAGGTGATTGGTCGCTTGCAATGTTGAACCTGGAACAACATTTATTATGATGACGAGGGAAGAACACCAACACGAGGATATCAGATCGTCTATCTCGTGATACATCCTAGCGTTTCAGATCGTATTCAATAACACAACTTTAACGTCTGCAGTGTAGAGGAACAGACGCCCCAGAGAATTCACTTCAAAAAGTGCATTCTGGGTAAACTTTAAATGCTCATATCACCATGTGAGATGCAAAAACAAGTCATCGCATGAAAGTTCTCCTTTCACCTACCTGACTTTGTGTGAGCGGCGTCAGAACAAGTTTCTAAAAAGTCCGAATCATCCTTGGTGTTCACGTGCTTTTTATAACAGTTTGAACCACGTCACCAAAGTTGACATGTTTTTGTCTGAGTTGTAGGAGTGTTGCCTGGCTGCAGGTGCTTCTCAGCATTCAGAAACAGCTTGAAGGCCAATTCACAGGTTCTGTCTTAAGGTGTCACACTTTAAATGGGACCACACATTATTTCTATTCGTGTCCCCACATTTTGAGGCACTATCCCACATTTTTATTGGCTCCGGTTCACAAACGTAAACACATCTCACCAACAGATGTGCTGACTCAAGGATGCTGGAACTCAAAGATAATTTCCAGGCACGGCAGCAGCTGACATACCTGTCGCATAACAGCATAAAAACTAACTTTAGCTTCTACTTCTGCTCATAAAAGTTGGGAAAATGGAATTAAGTTAAAAAACTGCAAGCTGCATAGTGTCTGTGTCCCTTTTCTTAAATTGACTATGCCAAAAAATTTCAATCTGCATTTTAGCATTAATCTCATCACCTATGTTGTCCCACAAACATCATGGACTTCATGTTTAGTTTGTTGGGACTAGATCTGTGCTGGAAAAGAAGCTCCTGAAGTTTTGTGTTTCATACCCTGTGAGGTAAAAGATTTAACTATGCACTTCCTGAATTAGTTTTATGACTAAGAAAGTTTCAGAAACATCCCTGCCTCTGATTTATTATTTCATAAATCATACCGCGTCTACTCCAGCCGGCAAATTCTATTTTTTAAAATGACCTAAGACGAGCACTTTATTCATGACGCTGCCCAATCTGTACCAAAACCTGCTTTGCTCTACGTATATCTAAAAAGAGCTTCTTCCTGTTCCTTTCAGAATAAAAGACCTCAACATACGCTGCATGACTGCTATAATCTAAAACTACACATTTTAGAAAAGATCATAAATCTCTAGAACCCACATGGGTTCAATTGGCACAATAATGTTTTTATTTAAATGAAAGTCAAAATGACAGATCATCACAATGTGATGACACGTGCTGTGGGAAATGACTGGTATCGTCCCGAACAGCACATGATAAAAGCAGGAAAGCTGCCCTTAAAGCTCGCCTCCCCTCATGTTTTAGTAGTGGCATTTATGAGTCAATAAAGTCTAGTCTAGTTATGCACCTTGAATTATAGAAATGAGGAGCTTTTCTTCTTTGGTTAAAGAACATTTTTAAAATTTTATGATTTGTGCATTTTTTGGTATCCATCCTAAACACCCTGCAAACACCCTGTGATTGGGGTTTGTTTTCCACCCCTGCTATGTGCTTTTGAAAGCCATCTGTGGAGCCTGGAAATATTGGGACAGCTATCTGCAATGTATACAATAAATGCATTGCAGATGGTTACGTATAATGTACAGTTATAGCTTTATGATTACTTTATTTCAAGGAGTAATGTGTGAAACATGCAGTCCTTAAGTCACTTTCTTCTCTCGCTGCTGCTGCTGCTTTAGTGTGCATGAACCTGCATGTTTGTAGTGAGTCTGCTGTTTGTTAAAGCTTCCACCATCAGGCCTCTTATTGATCGATGTGTTGCGGCCTTCAAATCCTCTGCACTTGTGAAAGAAACAGCTGCTGGCAAAGCTTGTGATGCAGAAATCTCCCTATCATGCTGAACACATTGGTGCATTTGCAGGTTTTAGCTCCTCGGTTATAAATCATGTATAACTTGTATTTTAATGAATTCCTAAAGCTCACGTCATCACGACTTCAACTGGAGAGTAAAGGAGTTTTTAAACATGCTGAGTGTGTCATTCATCACTGTGGACATAAACTTTGCATTTATGATGTTGAAGTTAAAGAAGAATTCGCATGAATTCGCTGAAAAGGTTTGCAAAGCAAAGCAAAAGCAAACATAGAAATCAGCTGCCTGGAAAAGCCTCGGTGCTAAGTTTATGAGGCACAACCTGCATTACCCAACATGACGAGCATCCAGCAGGTTCACTGCTGTACACGTCAGGGTGTGCTTTATAAACTGGTGTCTTGGTTTTCATTAAGCCAAACGAGTTCATGTTATTATGTGGAATAATGCATCCACTTCACAAAAACTTTGACACTTATCTGCTCCGGGATCTCCTGCTAGTTGGACTAACCTCATCCTCACCTAGGAGGTGCCAGGATATGTCCTGGTTAGATACCTGAACCACTCTAGCTGGCTCCTGTTCATGTGATGGAGAAGCAGCTCTAAGCAATTCAATTCAATTCAATTCAATTCAATTCAATTCAATTCAATTTTATTTATATAGCGCCAAATCACAACAAAAGTCGCCTCAAGGCGCTTCATAGATACAGAGAAAAACCCAACAATCATATGACCCCCTATGAGCAAGCACTTTGGCGACAGTGGGAAGGAAAAACTCCCTTTTAACAGGAAGAAACCTCCGACAGAACCAGGCTCAGGGAGGGGCGGGGCCATCTGCTGTGATTGGTTGGGGGTGAGAGAAGGAAGACAGGATAAAGACATGCTGTGGAAGAGAGACAGAGGTTAATAACAGATATGATTCAATACAGAGAGGTCTGTTAATACATAGTGAGTGAGAAAGGTGACTGGAAAGGAAAAACTCAATGCATCATGGGAATCCCCCGGCAGCCTACATCTATTGCAGCATAACTAAGGGAGGATTCAGGGTCACCTGGTCCAGCCCTAACTATATGCTTTAGCAAAAAGGAAAGTTTGAAGCCTAATCTTAAAAGTAGAGATAGTGTCTGTCTCCTGAATCCAAACTGGAAGCTGGTTCCACAGAAGAGGGGCCTGAAAACTGAAGGCTCTCCCTCCCATTCTACTTTTAAATACTCTAGGAACAACAAGTAGGCCTGCAGAGCGAGAGCGAAGTGCTCTAATAGGGTAATATGGTACTACAAGGTCATTAAGATAAGATGGGGCCTGATTATTTAAGACCTTGTATGTGAGGAGCAGGATTTTGAATTCAATTCTGGATTTAACAGGAAGCCAAAACAGGAGAAATCTGCTCTCTCTTTCTAGTCCCTGTCAGTACTCTTGCTGCAGCATTTTGGATTAGCTGAAGGCTTTTCAGTGAGTTTTTTTGGACATCCTGATAATAATGAATTGCAGTAGTCCAGCCTGGAAGTAATAAATGCATGAACTAGTTTTTCAGCGTCACTCTGGGACAGGATATTTCTAATTTTAGAGATGTTGATAAGCAGAGTCCTTCCTGACTTACTGAGCTCCTCAAGCTCCATCCAGAGTCTTGCCACCCTTTGAAGGACCCTCATCTGAACTCTAAACCCTGAACTCTGAACTCTAAACCCCGCCCCCTTGGCTTTGCCTAGAAATTCTAGAAGGTTATGACCAGTATTAATGACCAAGGGCAACCTGGCAGAGGGCAGCTTCCACTGTGCCCGGGTCCAAGTTATTTCCGGCAGTGTGAACCAGGCTCTCACTGCGGTTGTGCAGAAAATGAACGTCCTGTAATAATGGGTTAGATATTCATTGGTCTTGGAATAGACCAAGCTGCAAAATAAAAAATGATGCACTGTATTACCTTGCAATAACATTGTAACTTTGACCAAAAAAGACTGTTCACTGTGGTAGATTACATAACTTACCATACAAAAATTGATGCAAGACAAAGTGGAAAATATTACAACATATGAGATTTCTAATAAATGGGCTAAAACTTGCAAAAGCACCAGTATTATGATATAAGCACTGACGTTTTATGAAAAGATGTGTTCTCAAATATCTTTCCGTTTCTGATCTGTCTGCTGCAGGAAGGAGCAGGGAGAGTCGACCACAAGGTTTGTGACCGTTTGACCTTCGCTGTGTTACGTAGTGTTGTAAGTCCATGACTTGAAAATAGGGCTGGGCGTCAAATCAGAGAATGTATCAACAAAGCTGATACGGCGCAGTACCACGTGTGACCACTTGGGACATTTACCTGAAAATAACTGAGTGCCTGAATTTTATTTTCATTGCTTTTTCTTCTTGTTTTTATTCAAATGTTTGTAATTACTTGAGTTTTTAGATTACCTTTTAGAGTTTCTAACTCCTGCCTGTAGATCAAAGATGAATGACGGCTATAAGATACACCTCAAAAATGTTATAAAGGGGGAATCAATCTACAGAGGCCGAAATGGTTTTAAGTATCAGGCTATAAATGTGTTTATTTCTGCTGTACAGCCGGACGTCTTGAACACCGGTTGTTAGAGGAACCGATGTTATCGTGGCACTTCTTTTTCAACCTTCATCTGCACTTTGCAGCTCACTCATTAGTGATTCCCCATGGCCACGCCCCATATTTACTTTCTATTCTAATGACGTCGCAAAATCAAAGGTGTCATCGCCTTTAGGACAACTTAGCTACAAAGGATGTATCTGATGTTGCATGACATCAAAAATGTGGTGCAGCTTTTATTTTTATCACTCACTTAAATTCAGTAGAAGGTACAAAAGATTTCCTGCAATGCTCTAATGCAAACGAATGAGCGCTGGGAAAATCAGCAGCTGTTAATACATTCGTGATCTGCATCATTATGTGCAAAGTTCAAACAATAGCCGGCCGTCTTTGAGGGCTCTTTCCACCACACTTCTGTGACCTGCATGGTCACCCAGACAGAACAGGTGCCCTGACAGGAGCTGAAGGCCATAAGGGTGATGATGTGTTGCCTGGAAAAGCAGCCACTTTTACACAAGCACTCTGTATGACTCACTGTTTTGACTTTCTGTTTGGTGCTGTTTTTTCTTTTTATTGCTTTTTCTCTCCAAAAGAGAAAAAATAAAAACATTTACACACCACGTTCACTACACACACAGGCAAAAACACACACACCATTTTTCTCATGCTTTAAACCATCCTCTTGCCTGAGGTATCTATTACACACTTATTACAAATGTTATTCTGTGTGATTATGTCCTAATATTGCTTAATTTTGCAATGAAATCAGTGCTCCTGATGTTTCTCTTTTAGCTAATGCATTTATAGACTCATTTGGGGAGGGCAGTGTGCAGGGCAGTGGAGGCTGTGTGATGTAATATGTTGTGTTTGCAGTTATGAAACACTGAGTAAATGTTTGTCTGCAAACCACCGCTGCGAGCTGAAGGCAGGCGTGCTTTATTTTCTTTTTTTTTCATATAACTCTCCCTTTGAACCTGGTTTATGAAATACACCACAATGTAGAAAAGGTGATGGAGGTTCTGCAAAACCCCCAACTCTATTTATGTCTCTACTGCAGAGCTACAGAGGAGGGATTAAACGCCACACTGTGCAGTCAGTGCAGAGCTGCCTTGCTTTATTAACAGAATCAGTATATGTGAGAAAAGGCAGCGAGGAAACCAAAACATTACATGGGAAACAAAAATGGATTTGCATGTTTATACCTTCAGTAAACCCACACGACTCTGTGTAAAGCTCCCTGTCTGCTCACTGGTGATTCAGGCACTTGTTGCCATGGCCCAGCTGAATTCACATAGTTAAATGAGGGATATCGGCATGAATGTGTGACTCACCAAATTGCAGCCTTTTTCAAACGGTCCTGTAGATGTTCATTTTCTCTACTAAGCTCAATTTGCCTCCGTTCTGCTGCTTCTAAATGTCAGCGGTCGACAAATTGAAACTCCAGCGGTAAACGTATTACTTTGTACTTCCTAGACTTCATGCATACAGTCCTGCAAAGGTTCATCACTGTTATTCTGCAGAGCTTACACTAAGAAAGTGGTGTTTAGGTGCACGGGGGTTTAAGACGGAAAGATTTTCTCTCATCTGTTTCTGCCTCATGTAACACATCACCGTGTGTCTATCTCCCCTTGGTTTTTAGTAAAAATCATAGTAATAAACAGAAGCTACTGAGGAGGTGTACTGCTCGGAAACATAGGTACACAGCATCTCTGCTCCCTGTGACATGAAGTTTTTCTTTGGGAATGCTGACTAATTCTTGGTGCATGGGTATCTGTAGGAGGCTGTGCAGCCTCAGAGAGAGCAGAGCCAGAAAACCCTGCAGGGAGACATCAGTCGCCTTCATAGTAACACACTATCTGCCTTTTGTTTGATATTTGCCTGAGCAATGCGCTATTTGTGCCTGTTGTGATTTTGGTCTTTAACTGTCAGATCATTAGTCTGTGCCAGGTTTCGTTCTCAGCAGCAGCTCCTCTGAAATAACTAATTAGCTTTTTCTCTGGATGTAGTGAGAGAGAGAGTGTGTGTGTGTGTGTGTGTGTGTGTGTGTGTGTGTGTGTGTGTGTGTGTGTGTGTGTGTGTGTGTGAGATGCACCGTCAACATTTTCTTTTTCACTCACCTCCTTGTATTCCACCTAAACGATAAACCGCACTTCACTCACCAGAACCCACACAGACATCTCAGGTACCATCCCCTCCACCGGTGAGAAGCATTGCTTCTTATTGCTAGCCACCTAACAGCTACGAGACTCTCTAAGTTACTTCTTACATCATGCGCTCTGATTTGTAACGAGGGATATGGGTCAGAGTCGGTACAAAGTCTCGAGGGCCCCAGCGCCTCACTGCCACTCGGCACAGTCAGCAGTGAGCAACACTAGCTAACGTTAGCTTAGAATCAGAACCTAGCATGCAACATTTTCCTGATGACTTCATGGGCTCAGTCATTAGTGTCAAGTCACGTTGAGACTAGGGCTGCCACAAACGATTATTTTGATAGTCGACTAGTCACCGATTATTTTTGCGATTAGTCGACTAATCAGATACTATCATTAGCTTACAGCTTTAAGTGCTTAAGGTATGTGCTAACTAAAAATAAAGACAAGATGAGAGTTTATTAAATTTTAATGAAGTTTGCAGATTGTTTCGGTGAAGTTTAATAAAATCCTTGCTATCTAAAATATAACAGGACACCGGGGTATATTCTCTAGCATCTCACACTTCTGATAATCAGCTGTCTGCTTGACGTTTATTCAGCTGTGTAAAAACTATAACTTTAATCTCAGCCAAACCGATTTACTCAGGAACAAATAAAATACTGAAAAAAGCCAAACAATAACATTTTTAAGTTATCTAAGTGACTTATATATCATGTTTAACCTGAGTAGCGAAAGACGGAGGTGGGTTTGAAAACGATTTTCCAGGAGTCCGGTGTTCTCACGGCTCTAGTTAGCCTAGCCGCCGGCTAGCTATCGAGCTAGTGGGTAACAGACGTCTCCGAAAACGTCGGAGCGCTTTTGAAAATATGTGGTGTCTTGATAAACTGAGCAGATATTTGAGGTTTACACAGCTACATTCTCGCCTGAAAATATGTTAAACGTTTATTTTGTGACCCAGAAAGAATAATAAGAGTAATATTAAAACTAACTAGCTGCAGCCATTGTTGGAAACTGAGCTGGGCCGCGCTATGAATTCTGGGACACAGCTTCTTCTTCTTCGGGGTTTAACGGCAGCTGGCATCCTTGTACATGCAGTGCTGCCATCTTCTGTTTCAGTCCGTTATTACACTCTTAAATCCTACTACTTATTCCTGCGTCTTTTGTGATCTTACAAAGCTTCAAACGACGTGTCGACTATTAAATCAGTCGTCGACGATTTTAATAGTCGACGTAATCGTGACTAGTCGACTAATCGTGGCAGCCCTAGTTGAGACTAACAAGTGAGATCATGACGTTCATTAGAAAGGAGGATTATGCAGATGCACTCGTTAGCTGATAACGTCTTAATGAAATCATGAGCCATCCTGTTGACTTTCTCAGACTATTGAGTTTAAGAGTAAGAACTTACTGAGACGAATCAACACATTCATGACCAAAACCCACTGATTTGGTGACAATAAGAAGAACACAGACTTCTGCTTAATCCTCTGCAGCGTGTAAATGATGCACGGCTGGCGCCTGCGAACGGCTTTGCATGCTGTCATTCTGCATAAGCACAGAATCTGTCGCTCGCTAATTATCTCCACACCTCATGGTCCTGCCTGTTCACACTCTGCAGGTAATTCTTATGAGTTTTCATCCATAAACTCACACTTTTATAGAAAAACATGCGATACATTTAATATAACTGTGCGACACCCGCTGGCTCTTTCAATGACGTGTAAACTAATTGGTCACACAAGACGGCATACTGTGCACACTTGCAGGAACAAACCACAAGCATCATCACACAGCTGAGGCTTCATATCTAACCAAAGCTTGCATTTTGTCTAAAGCATCTGCTGCAATGCATGCTGGTCTGTCTCCATCCTGTCCTGCAGCCCTTATACTAAATGGATGGCTGCCATGTTCAGCAGTTTATGAAGGAACACTTTTCCAGGATAACTTTTTGCTATCATGAAAATCATTTATCGCTCAAACATGTTTACCTCTTTGTCATTTCCACCCCACTTCACTTCCTTCTTCTTTCCCCTTCTCGCTCCAATCTCCCTCTGTACTACTCTTCATCACTAATTTCAGCCAGAAGTTGAGTTTTAAGGAGCGGGTGAGGATGGCGAGCCCCCGAGGTCAGAGCATCAAGAATAGGCAGACGTCATCAGTGAACGACAGGCGCTCTCCGGTGGCTGACGCTGGCACAGAGGGCACCAGTCCCGCCAAGGTTCAGAAGAGCTGGAGCTTCAACGACCGCACGCGGTTCAGACCGTCGCTCCGCCTCAAGAGTCAGTCCCGCTCCACCACTGATGGTGCGTGTGCCATTCTGCCGGTATTTTATATCAGTGTGGATTATTAACAAAGCAAAATCACCTGTTTTAGAGTCTGGCTTCTGGCTTATAAATGTTCATAAATGTTATAAATATCTGCTAAGTAACATATTACCGTACCAAAACTGAAGACGGCCTTCTTGGTTTCATCATCTTCTCTCTATTATCATTAGGGATGGGTATCGTTTAGGTTTTATCCGATACCGGTGCCAAACCGGTACTTTTGAAACGGTGCCGGTGCTTAAAGAATGGAGAACACAAAATTGGTCCAAAAACCTCTCATGTTCAGCTGTTTTTTTGTAAAAGGTTAACAATGTTAGCCTTTTCTGCAGCTATGGGGCATATATGGTATCACTCTTGGCTGGAAGCAGCTTAAACAATGGAAAAAACACAAACTTTGTCCAAAAACCTCTCATGTTTAACTGTTTTCCACTTTTTCTTTGGTCATTTTAGCCTTTTTGTCCAGGGTGAAGGGAGTATCTGCCATCAAACAAGAAGACAGCTGCATGTAGCTATGATGATGTTTGCTAGTTCACCTTACATGCATTAATGTAATAACGTGGTTAGCCTACTCAACGTAAATTACACACGAACAACATTAAGCTACTGACGCAGAGAAGAACAGCTGCTGCTGCATCATCATCCTCATCATTTCTGCTACACTGGCAGGGCTAGGGGCCAGGACTCTCCTCTTCGGGTTTTTGGGGGATGTTGCTAACTCCGGGTCCGATAACAGGCACCACACCCGCAGTAGATGTGCTCGGTGTGAGGTCTCGCAGCAAGCTATCAAATACGGCGCATTTCTCGGCTTTAAAAAAAAACACTATGCGTCGCCAGGTGTTTCATCAGATTTGAGGTGTTACCTTCTTTGACAGTATCACAGTATCAGCTTAAAGCACTTGTTGCAGCTGCTGAGTTTGCATCTTTTGCTGTGAAGTACAGCCAGACTTTTGACCACTTCGCCTTGGGCATTTTTAATCTGTAGCTCTGCTCTAAAAGAACGTACGTACCTGGACCCGCCTACTATCCTCAGAAACGTAAAATGATTGGCTAGAATCTAAAGTGTATCACAGCTCAGGGAAAAAAAAGCACCGAAATGGCACCAGATACCGGTACCCATCCCTAATTATCATGGAGTCTTTAACTTGAGGTGTCCGTTGTTGTGTTTTGGCGTTATTTAAATAGTACTGGACAAAACTGCCTTTCCTGTGAGGGGGAAAAAAAGATGTTAGAATTTTTTCCATTTAATTTTTGAAATGTCTCAATGTCTTTTTTTGTTCAGAGCAGGTCTAATAACTTATTTTAGCCATTAGGCTACATTCACTGCTGCTCATTGTGTGCTGTCAAGGTCAAAATTGGCCAGTATCAGTTGTGTGGGATTAACAGGAAGTGAGTAACCTCTCCAAACAGCTGCTCTTGCTCTTCCTCGAGTGCCACATTTAAAGAAAGGTGTTCCTGAGATATAAAAATAAGCACAACTGCCCCAACTTCACTGCTCGTATTTAACTGACTCTCGATCCAGCTCATCAGAACTGGTTTGGCTCACTAATGACGCAGCGGAGTGGAGGAATGCTGATGGCTGCTGTGCTCCCTTTCTTTGGCCTAGCAGTGCCGGCCTGGCGAGTCCTCCTGGGTAACGGCCAGTTGGTGGTTGTGGGCGGACTGATGGATAGATGGAAGGTGGGGGTGGTGAGCTCCAGGAGCCATAATGGGTGTCAGAGCCGTCCAGCTGGCTGAGGCCTGCTGGTGGAGAGGAATCATTAGCCAAGCTAGCCAAAACCAAACTGGTTGGCTGGTTAGCCACGCTGCGTCTGATCGCTGACATGTTGGCTAAGTGAGACATTAGAGGATGGGAAACATCTCCCTTAATTAGAAATGAAACCAGGAATTATTTTAGTGGAAAGTTTTTAATGGAGCAAATCATTAATCAGCACTGTTTTTCATCAGCAGCAGGTCTGACAAAACCCACATACTGTGGAGTAATCGATCCTTTCCTGAGGTCATCTACAGTGTTTCGTTCAACAGAACACATCAACGCCATTAACCCTGTGCTTACCTCCTCAGGGTGCTCAGGGTTCCTGCTCCATTTGGAAAATCAAAATGAAGTCTTTCTAAACCTTTAATGCTTTATTCCCACATGACACTAAGGTAGATCTCTGGATTTTGGACAGCTTTGATCTGTGCTTTAAACTATTTAAACTCCAGATTTTCCACCAGCTCACAGGAATCCCCACGGCCCAACAGAGGCGTGTAACTACAAAGTGAAGGTCAATGGATTAGTAAGCTGTGTTGAGCTTAAAGTCCGGGTTTAGTCTCTTATAAGTCTTGAGTCACTTTTTACCTGTTATATCGAGGTGGTAACTTATTCTGACCTGGTGATGAGCAGGTTTTGTTTAGAGTTTCCGTCTAAAAACAGCTGGAAGTGTCCAAAACTACCAGGGTCAAAAGTATTCATCAGATGTTCTTCAGCAGGAGTGATGCAAATTTGAAGTTGTTGTCATATTGGAAGACAAAGCCATTACCCAGATCTGGTTTTGTCTCTGACTGCTCGAGGTTTTCTTCTTCACATATCCTTCTTTCGTCACAATTCCTTCAATCTCGATGAGATTCCGAGTTCCAGATGCACTAAAGCATGCTTCCATCATCGTGTTTCCCTGTGCAGACGGTGTTCTTTGGGTTGTCTGCTTCTCCCTTCTTTCTCTCAACATAAGCAGCGTTTCTGTGGCCAAAGAGCTCTAGTTTTGTCTCACATGAACAAAGGACGCACTTTCAGAATGCATAAGCTTTCTCCAGATTGTCCTTGGCATTCTTCAGTCTGGCTTGAAAGTGTCTGTTATGAAGAAGTGGAGTTTTTCTTGGTCTGCAACCTCACAGTCAGTTTGATTTTTGGAGGTTAATTCATTTTACAACTGCATTAGTTTGTTAACCTAACAGCACCATCAATCTACATAACCACAACCTAAAATCATGAGCTAGCCACGATAAGACAGACCGCATGATGGTCGCATTTCAAATATGTATTTGTACCTGTCAATCAAAACTGAACCGCCCCAATTTTAGGCTCCACCAATGTGCAAATGGATGCATCATAAAAAAGTGTGCCCATTGTATAGTTATTATTCACGTACAGAGATGGGCAGTAATGCGTTACTGTAATCTGATTACTGTTTTAGGTAACGAGTAAAGTAAGGGATTACTATCGCAAAAACAGTAATCAGTAACTAATTAAGTAATCAGTAATTAGTTACTGATTACTTTTTTCAAGTAACTTGACCAACACTGTTCATGTATTCGCGGGAGTCTAGAGGGACCGACTCGCTTTTTGAGCCAACCTCAAGTGGCCATTAGAGGAACTGCAGTTGGTGGAACATCTCTTTTCAGACCCATCTTGACTGTGATTTGTAAAGCAAACCATGAGCAGCAAGACTAACATGGCTCACTGCAATCTGTTGTTTGTGTGGATGCAAAATGTCCTCATTGGCATAAAGTGACTTCATCGCTATCACAGAAATAAATAATCCTCCTTTTCTGCGCCTCTCTTCCAAACAGCAGACTCCAACATTACAGCGGAGGACGGTTTTGATGAGAAGGGCTGTCACTGCGACATCTCGGTGGAGGACTTGCAGCCCTCGGTCAAGTCTGTCATCCGAGCTGTCAGGTGAGGAAATGAGACTTCCTCTTTCAGTCTAACTTCTGCTGCAGTTTTCCGTCACCAAGGCTGCAGGCAAACTAACCCTGATTGCGGCCAACCCCCCGCTGTCTTCTGATTGAGCTCAGGGGATTAAAGTGACCGGATGGTTTTTATTTCTGTTAGTTTATTTTTGGATCATCAGGAAATATGGTTAGTGGGAGGATTAAAAGCTGTGTAAGGTGATCGTGTCACAAGGAAACAAGAGTAGACACGACTTCATGTCCTTCGTGTCCTGAAAGAACTTAAGAGCCTGTTAGATGCAAGGTCAGCATACGTTCCCGACCAGCAGGAGTTGAATAAAAGTTAAAAGCAGCTCAGTGTTTGAATTATTAAATATATAATAACTAAGACTATAATGCTGAAGCTTCTGTGGCTCCTTAACAAGACACCTCATGTTGGTTTTTCTTTTAGTTTTTACTTTATGAGCATCGACAGACTTTCAGTTTTATCAAAAAACAATAATAAACATCAGTGGTTCACCTCATCCCTTTATCCAGCTTCCACATATAAAGTGAACTGGCTGTCACGCATCACTTTGTGGACACAGACAGGTGTGAAAATAGTGACGCAGCCACATCAGTCACTATAGCCTTCACTAAAGGCTACAACTTTAACGTAGGTACCTGCTGTATTTACAAAATTGTGAAGGATCAAAAATGCTGGAAATACAGCAAATGCACATCAGTGCACTTCAAAGGCTTAAAAATGGGATTTTTTTGCATTGCTTTATTAAATATGCTTCAGTTATTGTGCAAAGAAAAGTGGAAATTCACTAATCAAATGTCCTACGTGCCAAACTCGAGGCCACTGAGGGGCCAAGAAGCTAAACAGACGTGCTCACCTCCATGGCACCTGCAAGCTAACGAGCTTCCTTACGCAGAACGCACCCAACGGAAAACGAATGTTCAAGCCCATAGTAGAGTTTCGTGTGTGCACTCACTCACAACAGTCTCACATTCTGAGGTACACTCTGAAACCACATGACAGCACAGAGATGCGAAGGTAAGTCGGGGGTGCGGAAAATTCAGGAAGTCACTAAATGAGATTTGCAGCTGCAGCAAAAATGTTCTTTGAGTCAAATCTGACAATAGCAGAAGCCAGGTATGCCAATCACCTCATAACTTGTCACTTGTACATTTTTATATGCATTACATTTCGTGTCAGAAGGCTCAGTGGTATGTACATGTAAACTACATCATCAGGACTTTCTGTTTTGCTCTATGAAATGATGCTGGCTGAGCATCTTATTAAATATTTTTGATATTTTGAAGCATCGCATGGACCAAAACTGTATATCGGAAGGCTGTGACAATATAATCCAGGCTGTTTTCATTGTTTCCGACCCCTTTGACTCTCCACTTTCAGCCACGTTCCCTTGAATTCAGCCTCAGCGCTCCACAGGTGTTTCCATCCACATACACATGCAGCTAAAATCTGCCTTTTTTCTGTGGTGTGGTTGTTCTGAGCGTTTGAAATGCTGTGAACAAACAGGTTGACACATTAAAAGCACCATTAAGCACTATTAAAATAAATGCAGGCTTTAATTTGTTTACATTAGCTGGTAGTGTCACGGCTGGACCACAGCTCCCCCTTCTGGTGAATTTATGAACTTCTGTGCTGTTCATGCAGGATCATGAAGTTTCATGTAGCCAAGAAGAAGTTTAAGGAGACGCTGCGTCCGTATGATGTGAAGGACGTGATCGAACAGTACTCTGCCGGTCACCTGGACATGCTGTGCCGCATCAAGAGCCTGCAGACCAGGTAGGACGGACATTGTACTGCAAAAGATCTGCATGTGTGTATGCATTCCTTATACATGCATGGGTTTATCTCACGTTGTTTTTTTCTTTTTGCAGTTTGTGTTTTTGCATGTTTGTACCTGTGTTTGCTTCTCTCCAGGCTGGACATGATAGTAGGCCCACAGCCCCTGAGCAGCCGAGCCAAGGCCTTTTCCTCCCCCTCCCTGTCTGTCTATTACAGCCAGGGGAGGAAGAACTCCACCCAGGGGTCAGAATTCCCCCGACTTACTCAATCTACCCACCTAATCTGTCATTCGCATGTCACATGGGTTCAGTTCACTCCTCAGTCGCACAATTCAGGAGCTGGTTTGTTGTCGGAAACGTGAAGGAAAACAAAGTGCGGCCTCATTTATCAACCATTCGTTTGTCCAGCATACCTGACCGCGGATCATGGAGAAGTGATGGCAATGAGGTTTACAAAACATGCACTCGGGACAATTAGTATAACTGTTGAGTTAGTTTTTTGCTAGAAAGAGAGAGCATATTTGCCCCCATATTGGCTTCCCTTCATTGGCTTCCTGTTAAATCCAGAATCAAATTTAAAAGGCCCCGTCTTATTTTAATGACCTTATAGTACCATATAAACCCATTAGAGCACCTCCCTCTCAGACTGTAGGCTGACTTGTGGTTCCTAGAGTATTTAAAAGTAGAATGGGAGGGAGACCCTTCAGCTTTCAGGCCCCTCTTCTGTGGAAACTCCCAGTTTGGATTCTACTTTTAAGATTAGGCTTAAAACTTTCCCTTTGACAAAGCATATAGTTAGGTCTGGATCAACTGATCCATAGAAACCGGCAGTTGCTGAGCCTGGCTCACCAGAGATGAAATAGAGAAATGGATGGTGTGCAGCGTGCATGTCTAAGGACTGCGGGGACCTCCTTTGTAGATGGTGTTGAGTGGCTGACGAGTACATAATACTATATGTCTGTGAAGGTTCTCAGTCATCCAGGTCATCGTAGTCAAAGGAGCTTGCAAAGAAAAGCGTCTGGACTTCTTTAAGTTGCTTGAAGACGTTTCATCTCTCATCCGAGAAGCTTCTTCAGTTCTAAGGTCAAATGGTGGAGAGTCCCAGATTTAAACCAAGTGGGAGTTTCCCCCCACGGAGGGACAAAAGGACCCCCTGATGATCCTCTAATCGCCTGAGCCAAGGTGTGAAACTGGGTGTGGGTCCCAATCAGCCACAGATGGCTTCTTTCACTCCTCTTTCAAACCATCACCACCACCAGAGAGGACAGATGGTTTGAAAGAGGAGTGAAAGAAGCATCTATGTCCACTGTGAGCGACCATCTTTGAACAGAGGCGGTGGTTTACGACACCAACTGTCTGCCATCTATAATCCAGTTTTGAGATCCTCCACAGACGCCTTAACGCCCACTCACATCCTGGGCCATCTGACCTCAGGAATTCGCATGATAAGGTGGGGCCAGGTTTCACAATGAACTCACCCGAAACTCTGGCTGATTGGGACCCACACCCAGTTTCACACCTTGGCTCAGGCGATTAGAGGATCATCAGGGGGTCCTTTTGTCCCTCCGTGGGGGGACACTCCCACTAGGTTTAAATCTGGGACTCTCCACCATTTGACCTTAGAACTGAAGAAGCTTCACGGATGAAGGTGAAACGTCTTCAAGTAACTTAAAGAAGTCCAGACGCTTTTCTTTGCAAGCTCCTTTGACATAATACTATACTTCAGCTGTGCCAACATCTCACTTCTGATTTCGGACAGGCAAAGTCCCTCTTGATCCAAAATTCACTTAGTAGCACTGCTTGGAAACTTTTCTGAATGAACCTTGTTTTCACTGCTCACCAGGACATTAAACTATGTTTATGTGTACAGTTTTCACATTGAAGAACAATTACAAACACAGCTCTATAAATCCCAAACTCCAAGGATTTCAGCTTACCGTTTAACAATGGTGTAAGCCCCTGAAGCATGCTGTGTGTGTCCTAAGAGACTGGCAGGTTTGTCAGGAAGGGGACGGATGAAGCCTAAATCAGCTTGAGTTGACACATCGTGCAGTACAGTACTACTCCTTCCAGTCCTCCATAAAACTGATAGATTTGCTTGTCTTTGTTAATCAGGACCTCTACATTGCTGCCAGTGTTGTTTTGTTGCCTTTACCTTCACTTCTTGTTCCACATGTGCCACCCGAGGCTTGAAAGTTCTGGATTTGTCACCACAGCTGTGCACAGCTGTGCCTTTATATGCATGATAAATCCAAGTTGTCTGCAGGTTTTAAAAACATGTACGTTTGGAGCTTTTTTCCTCTGATGATTTGATAAATGAGGCCCCTGGTTGACGAGCTAAAGCCTGAATTAACTGAGCTTCGAGCCACACTCTGCTCCCACACAAACACGTCCTGGGTATGATATCTGCTACTAACCAGCCACTAACAGATCTCTTAAGTAAATTGACTTCTGTTCTGGGAAAGGAGTTTGCAATGTGATGCTAACATGTTTTAGACACACTCCAATCACACGCCAGAAGGTTTCACCTGTCATTGCTGTTGCAACACTGCCCCCTGCTGACGCTGTGTGCACTCTGTTGCTGCAGATGAGCCAATCCGACTTGCAAAGGGTGGAGAGCCTGTCAACATGCTTCTTTTTTTTTTAACCACATCTCGTAGTCACGAGTAGAGTCTAACACAGGTCAGCAAGCTCCAGCCACAAATAACTTCAACCTGCCATGACCTCACTGTAATATATGAAAAACATCTGTAAGATTAGAATAGAGAAAGCTGTAACAGTCCTTAAATTTACGCAAAATGTTTTTGTTTTTAGTAAAATGTTTAAAATGTTACATGGAGGCTGGTCTTGTCTATATTTGGATCCAGTCCACAATTACAATCCCCAGATCATCTACATTTGATGTGCATGTTTCATATACAAGAGGAGCGTGAATCATTACCATCTTATCCTGAATTACATCTTATTTGAAATTGGACTGATTTACAATGAACGAGTGTCGTAACTCTTCTCGCTTCCTCCTGTAAAAATACAGTTGTAGAATCCAGATCTAACTTCCCTGTGTAGTTCTCGATCCCCTTTTCTTCTAGCATGATTTAGTGGTGACATACAGGGTGTCCACACCTGACTTTTTCTTCTTCCTTTTGGTGAACTCGTGATTGCATGATCTTGGCTCCGTTTTTCTGTGCTCTCTGTCAGCTTTAACACAAACAGACTTTATTAACCAGATCCCACAGAGCCTGACTGGATTTAGCATTTAGACATTAATATAATCATGTGTAAACCAAAATATAAGACTCTAATGTTTAGAGTCTGAAATAAAAAGTTGTGTTGTTAATTGGTAAAATGTAATCTGGTTGGTAATGTTTGCAAGTGTGAAGTCCAGTGAGGAAGAATTAATTTGGATTTGCTTTATTCGGGGAAAAGTTTACTTTAGATAAACTGTTCTAATTTTCCTTCCTTTTGTAGTCCTCCTTTGTACGTTTTAAAATTAATATCTTATTGTGTTCGCTTGTATTTCTGTGCATTTCAGGGTGGACCAAATCCTTGGGAAGGGCCAAATTCCTCTGGATAAGAAGATTCGAGACAAGCTGCTCTCTGATGGCGATATACTGGAGGACATGAGCATGCTGGGTCGCGTCTGTAAGGTGGAGCGACAGGTCCGTCCTCTGGGTTTTGTTCTTAAAATTTCGGGAGGTTGAGAGGATCAGGGTTTTTGCTAATTGGAGCTTCAGTGTTTGCTGCCTCCGGTCCTCATTACGTACCCCAAAATGCCCCCAGTGTTTCTGGTCAATAAGACTAGAACAGCGCTACGTAAGTGCCATCGACAGCAAACCAGCTAAATACAGTAAAATGTGATCCATCTCGACTGCGTTTAAGTTTCCTAAAGTTACAGGAAATAAACTTCTTGGTAGGGATGCAACGATACCAATTTTTTCAAACCGATACGATACCGATACTTGGATCTGAGTACTTGCCGATACAGAGTACAAAAACCGATACTTCTACCACACACACACACACACACACACAAATGTAATGAATTGGAAGACAGGTTTTATTTTATTCTCTGCCGATAAAAAATAAAATCTTAATAAAAATGACCACAAAAAAATTTCAAGTGAAAAATAAGCACTTCTGTTAAATTATTGCAGAGTCTCCACATTGAAATTTTACAAAATATCACTGAACTATTGGCACTGTCTCGAGCTTTCAGAATAATAAATAAACACTTCTGTTTGGAATAAAATAAATACAAATTAGGTTTGCGAATAAAATAAACTTTTAAATTATTGCAGTTATTGCGGTCCACACTGCTGACATTTTGTTTAGCCTAGCTACAGCAGCCTCCAGTTTCTCTTTTTTATCTGGAGCTGCCAGTCTCACTCATCTAACCCTGTGCCTGTTTAGCGCGGGATGTCCCCCTAGTGGCCAATCTAAAAAACTACAACAGAAATGACAAGCCACCCTCTGATTAATGAAATAAGTTGGTATCGGTTCATGGTATCGGTTAACTTTTATGAGTATCGTAGTAGTATTACAGTATCGGCCCCAATACCCGATACCAGTATCGGTATCGGTGCATCTCTACTTGTTGGTATTCCGGCTCTGTCCCGCTTCCAGTTTTTACGCAACATTAGACTAACTCAGCTCATCACACTCATCTCCAAACTGCTTATAAGACTAAAACATCTTACTGATCGTTTTATTTTGGTATTTGTCACAATGGGTAGAATTCAAAACCTTATTAAGACAACCCTGAATCACATTTTACTCTTTACAGCAAATTGATTTTTTTCAGGTGCACAAGTTGAAAGTGGCAAATGCATATGAATCCTAAAACTTAAAACAAACATCTGGTAGAAAGCAAGATGCTGTTGAGGTAGCTGTGAGCCCCAAGACCTGATTCTTAAGCATTCAAATCAACACTTAGAGCATCTGTACATTCTGCCAGATGTGGCGGTAGACCACTCCTTTATTCCTCTCCTCTGCTCACAGGTCCAGTCGATTGAGTCGAAGCTGGACTCCCTGCTCGACATTTATCGTCAGGTTCTGCGTAAAGGCTCGTCGTCGGCCCTCACGCTTTCCTCTCTTCCCCTCTTCGAGCTGGAACAGACGTCAGACTACCACTCCTCTGTTTTCAGCAAGGACATGTCCTGCTCCACCCAGGTCAGCAGCAGTGGAGCGCCGCCCACCAGCGGCTTCGTCACTCGCTCCTCCACCAGTTCCCATCTCTCGCAGGGAGGACTCCATCTCATCCTGGGGCCCCCCAACGAGCTCAACCTCAATCTCAATGCCCCCTCTTCCACGCCTCCCTCTGGCCTCGCATCATCCTCTTTCAGCCCATCGCCCCTACCACACCATCATCACCATCGCCACCATCCCCAGGCTCAGGCCACCACACCTGAAAGTGGCACTGATGAGGCTATGGGTAGTTCTCCACCCATCCTCACCCCGAACAGTGTCAGCAGTTCAGGGGACAGAGGAGTAAGAGATGGTGGGTTTCCTCTTCTGGCGAGGCTTCCACCTCCACCCCCTCCTAGCCGAAGTCACGGCCCAGGCACTTTAGTGCGAACAGCCTCCATAGAGGTATCCCCTGACATAGAGGACTTTTGTGGAGGTCTTGGGACACAGATGGAGGATAGCGTTGTCAGGAAGGACCTTGGCCTTGGGTTGGGGCTCAACAGATTGGGGCAGCAGCTCCAAGGGAACAGCAACAGCAGGCTTAGCACAAAGGAGGAGGGATCCTGGAGGAGACAAATGAGCTTGGAGCTGGAGCCCCTGGTGCCACCAGCGCTGGGCTGCTGCTCTGGGTCCAACGAGATGGACCGAGGATTGGGCAAGTCCATGTCGGTGCAGGATCTGAAGCAAGTAGCCCCCACCCATCACGGCCACAGCCTGTCATCTCCAAGCCCCAGTACAAGCAGTGACTCCCCCATTGGCTTCCATAGCTGTAGCCAAGATCCTGGGGGAGGAGGGGGCGGTACAGGCAGGAGGAGTGGAGGTGGGTGGGGTGAGGAGGACCTCTTTATCAGTGATAGAGACATTGAGACGCAGGGACTTGACTTCTTGTCACAGGGGTCTGCCGAGACTCCGACTTACTCCTCAGAACTCCTGAGGACAGGCGGCAGAGCCGGAGCAGGGACCCAGGGCTCGAACCGCAGTCTGGCCACCGGTCACGCATCCTTGCCCTCTACTGGCAGCAACGAGTTGCTGAACATGCCCCACGTACGGCTAAAATAGACCCAGCTACATGTCGGGAAGGCACACCAATCTCACCTCAAAAAGACGGTTTTTATCCTTTTTGGAGGGAAGTGGGTGGGTGGGAATATTACATGGGGTCTTCTTCTGTTTATACTCATGTTGATCCATTTGATAAGAATCACAGTATTTTCATACAGGCTGACCATATGACATATCATTGCATGAGTTTTGTTTTAAAGTGTGATTGACAAATCTGAGAGAAGAGCCTGAGAAACGACAACAGAGACACCCAAAAGCCTCCGCTGTTAAACTTGGGTTGGTATGAGACCTTGACATACAGCATGAAGTGCATGCTTATTGTAAAGAGGTACAGAGATTTGAAAGGTACAGTTTGCAGTCGAGGCCATGGGCTCCTAACACTTATTGAAACCCTCTCTGAGAATGGCCGTGTTCAGTGTATAAAAGCCACATTTTGTGTCTCCCATCAAACAAGACGTTTCCACACTGAATTGATGTTACATCACTACTGCCAGATGCATTCTTTCTTTCCCATCTTTAACCTCTTAAGATTCACAAGGTCATTGATGACATATCTTAGGTTTCGGTTTCTTAGCATCCAACCCATTTTTGAACATTTTCACCTGTTTGGAAAATGGAAAATCTTTTTATAGAAAAACTGTAATGCTGAAATGAACAAGATTAATTCTGAGATGTAACGCCGTCTTTGTTTCTGGACATTTGGCCTTGTGGCTAAAATAAGACCCAACTTTAACCATAATCGGGATCTGAAGTTAAGAGGGTAAATTTTATGAAACTAAAGCAATACATTCAAAGGACAGAACTTAAATTATTTTAGTTTCAATCAAACTTTTAAAAAGAACTCTATTAAAAAGGAAAATACCAGTGTAATGTGAATACAGGCAATACGATTTACGTTTTCATGCATGTTTTTTTTCCGTCTTTACAGCAAGAACAACAAATTTCTTGTGGTCTTAGGTTGTTGTCCTCCACACAATTTTGGAACTCTGTTTTATAAGGTGCAAGAACACACAGGGAAGGTAGGGGAGGGGCTAGTTGCATTCAGAGATTTGATTGGGCAACCAAGTGTCAGTAATTAAAATGAACAAATGGGCTCCTGTTTGTGCTTGTAGAGCCCCCCCAAAAAAGAAAAAATATATACACTGATGTATTGGAGCATAATGATGTTATCAAGTATTGTTATGTTAGTATAAGTACAGTTAGATTCTCTCAGCACCATGGTTCTTTATCTCTTATGTTTTCCATCAAGGTAAAATGATATTTTTGGACTGTTCAACCACAATCACTGACTGTATATAAGAGATGGACGTAGCTTCTAGATCTGAAAAGTGAAGTCAATGCAGAAGTGCCTTAAACCTGCATTCTTTCTGATGGCCAGCAGGGGGACACTCCCTCGGTTCCAAAAGAAAGCCCTGTTGTTTAAACTGAGAAAGAAATGTCCCTGCTGCTCACTTCCTCCATGAGTTCATAGTTAAAATCACTAGTTTCAAGTAAAATATTGTTCATTTTGTGAATCGTGATCCATATTACTGTGCAGGACATAAAGCAGGTTTACAGGGTGAACATATGGGCATTAAGTGTCCCTGAGTTTCACCATCAGCTCCCCCTCTGCTTTCAAAACACCAAAATGGGAACCCCAAAAATGCTGATAGGTGAAAGCAGAGTGGCTACCTCCATCTTATATAGTCTTTGTTCACTTAAACTCAGATTCTTTTGGTGTCTTATTTTGAAACTTATACAACCAGAAGCTGCTACTCAGAAGTTCAGCGGGAAGAAAAGATATGCTTTATCCCAAAGCCCAACTTTTGTGTACTTTGGGCTTTTTCCAAACACAACAGGTACATTTAAGTGTGGATTTTATCTTAAGTTGGGGAGTGGAACCACTCCTCACAACACCCTCTTGAAGCCGTTAGTCTACAAATGTTTCCTGCCCAACATATTTGTATATTCTTATTTCCATGCCCCGCCCTCTCTCCTTGCTATTTGTGGGATCAGCCCAGGAGCTGGCGTTACAACAACAAAGTGATAGTCTGCCAAAAAGTGATTCCTGATGTTTCAGTGTGTGTTTTATTTGTAATGTCTTTATTTATATTGATTAATAGACTTGAACAGGATTTTAAAAAGGAGTTTTACATAAAATAACAAAATGACCAGTTTTGCAAGTGTCTTCGTGACCATGTTGGTCACTTAAAACGTCGCATAAGTCGTATTTGTTTCAACTACTGCTGCGCTCTTGACCAGATCACTCTTAAAGACATTTTTGATATCAATGAGATTTGTTAACCCTTTAAGACCTACCATAGAACCAAGTCCGCCAGAGCTTATATTATATTTTTACATGTTGTGGAGCCATTTTTGGGAGCATTTCAAGTTGCTATACATCAATACAACCATTACAGCCTAACTTTTAATAATATGTCTGCATTAAGTGCATAGTAATTACATAAATTGCAAAAAAGTGCAATAAACTACAAAAAAATTGAAAATCGTTTTTGTTTTTTAACATATATTTCTAGTTAGAGAAATTTAAGAGGCTTATCCCTCAAAACTGTAAATACAAAAAAATTGCACAAAATAGTTTCCCACCACAGGAAATTTATTTTAAGTGTCTTCATAGTTTTATTTTTGAAATACACCAATTGCTATACACTGCAGGAAAAACGAAAATAAATATTATAATGTAAATTTGCAAAAAAGCAGCATATGCATCAAAATAAACTATTTCCAGCAGTGCAATATGAGTCCTAAGCATCCCAGAAACGACACAGAAAGTCATAAAGTCAAAGATAACTTTTAAAAACACCAGTATAGGCTCATGAGGCCTTGATGGTAAAAAACGACATTTCCGCGAAAATGACGTAACTTACGGTTTCGGGCAGGTCATGGCGGACATGCGATAGTTCGTGCTGATGGACGTAGGAAGTGTTATGAACAGCTGATCGGATCGGCAAAGCGTGTTTCTGGAATATTATGTTTTTGTTGCTGCAAGTGCTTTTATGCAGTTTTTGCAAAGCTATATGTGGAAGGAAACTGTGACCGAGGACAAGCTGATGGCATAAGATGTAAGTACAACTCCTCCGGTTTCATATGCAAAAAAAATTATTGCGCTAGCTCACGTGGTTGCAGAGCTACCGGGATTTAAAAATAGTTACGCAAAACGGAGCGTGCCGCTCTGACCGGCTTTAAAGGGTTAACTGGATAAATAAAGGATATATATGCATCTATTCTCTTCCACTTATTCTCACCAGGGTTACGGGGTGGGACTCTAGCCCTGGACAGGTTGCCAGTCTGTCGAAGGGCAAACGTATAGGGACAGACAACCATTCCCACCTATGGGCAATTTAGAACGACCAACTAACCTAACCCCACAAACTGCATGTCTGTGGACTGTGGGAGGAAGCCTGAGAACCCACACAAACACGGAGAAAATGCAAACGCCACACAGAAAGGTCCTGGCCAGATTGTGGAGTTGAGCTGTCTGAGGCAACAGTGCTAACCAGCATGGCACCGTGCGGCCCTACATATATAAACGCCAAAAACTCTGCAGCTTCTACCTTGTGGCAGGAATGCTGTTGTAGCTCAAGACTTGACATCATTCATGAGGGACACATTTGGTACATGTTTTATATAATATAGGCTAACAAGTGATTTACAGTAGTTTAAATATAGGCAATCGTTTTTGGCAGACGATCACTTTTTGTCAATACCACCACCAATCCTGAGCCTGAGGTTATAGGTCACCATCTATTTGTTACCTTCTTTCAAATGCCCAGTTGTGTTTGAGGTTGAGTTCCCTGCTATTGGCTCAGGGAGTTATTTTTCTGGTCAGAATGAGTCTTTGGGGTTGACCAAGCATGAAGAGCCAACACAAATTGTTATTTCTGGCCATTTCCTTGGATAAATTAAACCCCATGTTAAAAAATGTTGGTCTCTTTGATGGGTGAACTCTTAAAATCATGTTTCAAAGTCATGCATGTAAGTTTGCTGTATGCACACGTGTACAGAGAAGAATGCCCATTCCCACCAGCAGCCAGTGAGGACGTCAACAGAGGTTACAAGCAGCGGCTGTTAACTTCACATCAATTATGCACCGACCGGTTGGTTTCCCTGCCGATCGCAGCACATCTCAAATGTCATTACCTGGTTTAAGAGAATTGCTTAATGTCAGAACAGGTGTGTGACCTGGCAAAGCACTTTGTTTTGGTTCAGAAACACTGAAGGAAACGTTTAAACGTACGAGTTTTTCTTGTATCTGGCTTTTCTCCCGGCCTGTTCTTACACGAGGGGAGATTTTTAAACTCTTATTTAAAATCATGGTCAATGTTTGCTTTTTTTCTATACTCTGTGATGTGGGGATTATTTTTGCTTCCTGGCTACAGAATGTATAGTCGCTGAGTATTGACATTAAAACAAGAAAAGCAATGTCAAACCTCCTTGTTGCATGTTAGAGAATTAGATGCATTTGATACGGTTAAGTAGGTTTTTCTGGTACTTGGGAAAACTATTACAGCACAGCTAGATGCAGATCAGTTTTGGTGATTGGTCCACCTCTGGCTCACCCTCACCTACGATTGTGGATCTGAGTGTCCCTGCCTGTGTGACACAGACAGGCTAAATAGTAGGGTAGAACGTGGACTGATCTATAGATGCATGACATAAAGCACCTGAATAAATTCTGCAGATACCAAAAACCAGAAAAGTTTGAGGAAGTTTAGTTTGCTTTGAAGAATGGATTTTAATCTCCTTTGCATGAAGAGGCTGCCATATCCAAACCTATCTAGAGGTGATAATGAATGCTCTGCCATCACTTGAGTTTAAAATCAAGGAGCCCAGCTCTGATATGAAGTCTACAAAATGTGCAGTACATCCAGTATACCGGTGCCTTGCTTGTATGGTACATATTGATCTGAGTTTATTTAGTTTCTGAAAGGTGCATTAGGTTCCTCCACAGAGATGATTGCACTGTCTTTATTTCCTCTCATTAGGTCCTTACTTGAGGCATTTTTAGTTTTTATATTCAGAGATTTTGCTATGGAGCTAAAAATGGACCTTTGACATGTTACCATTCTGTCCGTGTGTCATTTTAATTTATTTAAATTATGTTCACATATTTACACACTAGTAATAATCTCAGATTTATGAAGCCTGTAATGTAAATGCAAGCAAACTTTTATTCTCATTCATCAATAAAGGAAATTCTACAGATGTTTTTTTTGGTGGTTTTGATTTGAATGAAATGAGGAGCAGAGAGATAATGTTTAAACACCTTTACTTGTATGAACGTAGAATCACAAATAACAGCGGTTAAGGTGAACTTAACAGTAACATTTATCAGAGCTACTTGGAGGGAGTTTAAGTTGAGCAAAGTGCGAGGCACGGAGAGTTTCTCTAAGGTGCAAACATGCAAGAAGCTAATCTACCTCAAGCTAACGAGTTTATCTTTTTGTTAAAGCTACAACACAGAGCTGACGAAAGAACGCGTCTGCCTCGTCACTACGATTGTCGTCTAGATCCACGAGAAGCTGAATCGTTAACTTCAACAGGCAGAGAACTGTAACGCAAACCTGTTGTGTTCTGCTGCAATAAAACCGACACAAGACGAGCACTAACAGCGTTTTGGTTCGTTTTTTTCCTTCGTCTGCTTTTGCGATGCATTGTGATAATAGACCAGACGCTGACTATGGAGTGCAGAAGGGGCGGGGTGTGTCTTCGGCCATGGTGAGCGTTCGGGGCAGCAGCCCAGCACAACGTTCATTTGGCCTTCTGCGCCTTCTGTGCCGATTTGGTGATCTTACCACTCGTGGCGGCTTTCTTTTCCACGCCTTTGATGACGCCCACCGCCACCGTCTGACGCATGTCACGGACAGCAAAGCGCCCTGAGGAGGAATTATTGGTAAAAAATGTGCATTAACATACAGAGAGGAGGTGACCCAAGTATATTAACAGGAATCCAGGGACAGACGATCCTCTGATTCAGAAGTTGTGTTCTCCCTAACGGGCAAATTTTATGATTTTAAAATTGTTTAACTTCAGCTGTCTGTAACTGTCCATTTATGTTCACTGATTAAATAAAGCAGTGAAGACAGACTAGAAGGTGGAGAGAGAGAAGATACAGCACTTTGACCATGTGGTATATGGTCACCTGTAGGGATGGGTACCGGTATCCGGTGCCATGATGGCACCGGTTCTGACATAAACGGTAGTAACCAGACCGAAAAACAGCGCACATTTCGGTGCTTTATTTCCCCTGAGCTGTGATACACTTTAGATTCTAGCCAATCATTTTACGTATCCGTGGATAGTAGGCGGGTCCAGGTACGTACGTTCTTTTAGAGCAGAGCTACAGATTAAAAATGCCCAAGGCGAAGCGGTCAAAAGTCTGGCTGTACTTCACAGCAAAAGATGCAAACTCAGCAGCTGCAACAAGTGCTTTAAGCTGATACTGTGATACTGTCAAAGGAGGTAACACCTCGAATCTGATGAAACACCTGGCGACGCATAGCGTTTTTTTTAAAAGCCGAAAAATGCGGCGTATTTGATAGCTTGCTGCGAGACCTCACACCGAGCGCATCTACTGCGGGTGTGGTGCCTGTTATCGACCCGGAGTTAGCAACATCCCCCAAGAACCCGAAGAGGAGAGTCCTGGCCCCTAGCCCTGCCAGTGTAGCAGAAATGATGAGGATGATGATGCAGCAGCAGCCGTTCTTCTCTGCGTGAGTAGCTTAATGTTGTTCGTGTGTAATTTACGTTGAGTAGGCTAACCACGTTATTACATTAATGCATGTAAGGTGAACTAGCAAACACCGTCGTAGTTACATGCGGCTGCCTTCTTGTTTGATGGCAGATACTCCCTTCACCCTGGCCAAAAAGGCTAAAATGACCAAAGAAAAAGTGGAAAACAGTTAAACATGAGAGGTTTTTGGACCAATTTTGTGTTCTCCACTCTTTAAGCACCGGTTTGAGCACCGTTTAAGCACCGGCACCTTTCAAAAGTACCAGTTTGGCACCGGTATCGGATAAAACCTAAACGATACCCATCCCTAGTCACCTGTGCCCCCACTCTTTCTTCCTGTGCTGCTGGATAGACAGGAAGCTATCGAGAGTGCTGCTTTTCTCAAAAAATAATTAAAAATGATTATTTTTTTATATATTTTTTAATATTCACCTATATGATCAAGTTTAGAATATCCATTGAATTTATGCAAATAATACTTTTGGCATTTTAAGATATATTTCTGTCCCTTTCACCTTTATTAGACAGTGACAGATAACTGTGGGGTGAATAGAGATTATTTGAGCTGGAATCGAACCCAGACATCTGCAGTGGGGACAAAGCCTTCAGTACATGTTCTACAGGCATCGCCAATAATCTGGTTTTAGTTTGAATTGAAAACTAATTTCTTACCGTCAGTGAGACTAAAGTTTGGATAATTCACAGTCAAAGCTAAAATTTTGATCCACAAAATCCAGTTTCGGGATAAAAAAAAACCTACCGAGCGGCGGGTACTCAGAGAAGCTCTCCACACACATGGGCTTCCCGGGGATCATATCAACGATGGCGGCATCTCCAGACTTCAGGGACTTGGGGTTGTCCTCGAGCTTCTTACCAGAGCGACGGTCAATCTTTTCCTTTAGCTCAGCAAACTTGCACGCAATGTGAGCAGTGTGGCAGTCCAGCACGGGGGCATATCCTGCACTGATCTGACCAGGGTGGTTCAGGATAATCACCTGCAGGGCAGCAGACACAGATATTATTTGTAAACCTGGAGAGGAACCGAAGGAAGGATGTGCTTTTCGCACTACTGACAGCACACCTGAGAAGTGAAGCCAGCTGCCTCCTGTGGCGGGTCGTTCCTGCTGTCTCCAGCCACGTTGCCACGGCGAATATCCTTCACAGACACGTTCTTGACGTTGAAGCCCACGTTGTCACCGGGCAGTGCCTCAGTTAGGGCCTCGTGGTGCATCTCCACAGATTTCACCTCAGTGGTCACATTGACGGGGGCAAAGGTCACCACCATGCCAGGTTTTAGGATGCCGGTCTCCACTCGACCCACGGGTACAGTACCGATGCCTGGAGGAGAGGCAGGTTAACAACTTTACAGCTGTGTGGAAGACCTGCATGGATTAAAGTCGTGTACTTCTGAGCCTCAGCATTTAGGTCACAATGAACCAAAGGGAATTTCTTCAGACCTCATTCAGCTCAGCTGTTTTTATCACAAGGTGATCTCATTCCTATTTTCATACATATTCTGGAACAACCAACACTTCATCCTTACAGCCTCACCTCCAATCTTGTACACGTCCTGCAGAGGCAGGCGGAGGGGCTTATCGGTCGGACGCGTTGGAGGTTGGATGGCGTCCAGAGCCTCGAGCAGTGTGGTGCCTGAGGCGCTTCCATCTTTACGGTTGATCTTCCAGCCCTTGAACCAGGTCATCTGTGAAGGGAGAGAAGCCCACATGTCTGCAGCTTAGCAAGAAGGAGTGATAAGATGTGAATGTTAACACCAGATAAATTCTGAGCTAGAATTTTACACCCAGAAGCCATTTGCCAAAGCTGAAGAAGGAATGAGGCGCTAACTAGCAGGCATGTTGGAGTATTTTTACCCAAAAGCTCATTCTTTAACCCTTTAAAACCGGTCAGAGCAGCACGCTCCGTTTTGCGTAACTATTTTTAAATCCCGGTAGCTCTGCAACCACGTAAGCTAGCGCAATAATTTTTTTTGCATATGAAACCGGAGGAGTTGTACTTACATCTTATGCCATCAGCTTGTCCTCGGTCACAGTTTCCTTCCACATACAGCTTTGCAAAAACTGCATAAAAAGCACTTGCAGCAACAAAAACATAATCTTCCAGAAACACGCTTTGCCGATCCGATCAGCTGTTTGTAACACTTCCTAGTTTTTTACCATCAGGGCCTCATGAGCCTATACTGGTGTTTTTAAAAGTTATCTTTGACTTTATGACTTTCTGTGTCGTTTCTGGGATGCTTAGGACTCATATTGCACTGCTGGAAATAGTTTATTTTGATGCATATGCTGCTTTTTTGAAAATTTGCATTATAATATTTATTTTCGTTTTTCCTGCAGTGTATAAAAATTGGTGTATTTCAAAAATAAAACTATGAAGACACTCAAAATAAATTTCCTGTGGTGGGAAACTATTTTGTGCAACTTTTTTGTATTTACAGTTTTGAGGGATAAGCCTCTTAAATTTCTCTAACTAGAAATATACGTTAAAAAAACAAAAACGATTTTCAATTTTTTTTTGTAGTTTATTGCACTTTTTTGCAATTTATGTAATTTCTATACACTTAATGCAGACATATTATTAAAATTTGGTTGTATTGATGTATATCAACTTGAAATGCTCCCAAAAATGGCTCCACAGCATGTAAAAATATAATATAAGCTCTGGCGGACTTGGTTCTATGGTAGGTCTTAAAGGGTTAATAGTTATAAAACCTTATATTATTATAGATGTGTAACTCCCTGCTAGTCTCAGACAAATCTTCAAAGAGTCATAGCTGGTCTCATGGCAGACTCACGTTAGGGCTGGGCTCCAGCATGTTGTCCCCATTCCAGCCAGAAATGGGCACGAAAGCCACGGTGTCGGGGTTGTAGCCAATCTTCTTGATGTAAGTGCTGACTTCCTTCACAATCTCCTCATAGCGCTTCTGGCTGTAGTTGGGCTCAGTGGAATCCATCTTGTTGATGCCCACGATGAGCTGTTTTACTCCCAGGGTGTAGGCGAGGAGGGCGTGCTCACGTGTCTGCCCGTTCTTTGAGATGCCAGCTTCAAACTCGCCCACGCCCGCCGCCACAATCAACACAGCACAGTCAGCCTGAGGGGAGGGAGACAGATGTGAAAACGTCTTTCCACCTTAAGTTTCTCCATCAACCATTTCTCTCATGTTAGACTCTTCTACTTATTCTAACGCTACTAACTACAGTCTTTCCCACGTTTTTGAATCCTTCTGAGATTCCATTCGCCTTTGGGTTAATGGAGAAACACCTCACTCGGTTCAATTACCCTTCTTGTACCTGCGATTCTAGAGAGGATCTGGTCCCATGCTTGGGAGTAGTCCATTCCAAGCATTTAGGACAGAAGCTGATGATGGTGGTCATCGTCTCAATCTGCACAGTTGTATGTGTAGGGTAAAAGACTACACAAACAGTATAATCGTATCTCTCGATAAACAAGTGTCCTCTGTTGTTAAATCTTGTTTCCATCAATTGCGTCTTATTAGCAAGGCCAGACATTATGTTCCACGTAGGGACCTTGGAAAGCTTATCCACACCTTTGTGACATCTAGGTTGGATTATTGCAACTCACTTTACTTCGGTCTTAACTCTCCTCTCCTCCATAGACTCCAAATTGTTCAGAATGCGGCTCGTCTCCTTACTGGTAGTGGGCGGCGTGTCTCTATCACCCCTGTCCTTGCTGATCTGCATTGGCTTCCCGTTAAGTATCGCATTCAATTCAAAATCCTGCTGCTCACCTTCCGAATTATTAACAATATAGCTCCAAGCTACCTCATTGAGCTACTTAGATCACACACCAATACTAGAGCATTAAGATCATCATCCAGTCACTCCTGGTACTGCCGAGATCTCCGCTGAAGACTAGAGGTGACCACGCCTTTGCCTTGGCTGCACCCGATTTATGGAATAACCTCCCCATCGCTATACGCGAGTCTGATTCCATCCATTCTTTCAAATCGCGGTTAAAAACCCACTTATTTAGCCTTTTCTACCAGTTAACGCTTGCTTATTCTTATCTTCGGCTTTTAATTCATTTTTAATTTTTTGACTGTTTTATTCTCTACACTTAGCCTTCTTTTATGGTTTTATATGCAATTCTTTTGCCTTCGTGTGTTTTAATGCCATTCAACCTGCTAGCACGTTTTGGTACCTTGCCATAGCCCTCATCCTTCCCTGTTACTTCATCTTACCCTCTTGCATGTTAAGCACTTTGGTACACCACTGGTTTTAAATGTATAAATAAAGTTTGTTGACTGACCCTGCACTAAACTCAGTTAGGTGTTATTCAAAGTTATGGAACAGTTGTTGTTTAGTTTCTATATAATTGTGTGACACTGTGGAATTTGCTTTCAATTTTCTACTGTTTTTTTTTTTTTTTTTGCATCTATTTTATTTGCTATGGACCCGTGTGTGTCTTAAATAAAGTGAAACTAAACTAAACTATGATCTCTCTGTGAGCTCAAGAACAAGGACTGTCATCACCAGCTGAGATCAAAGATGTTGGAGTTTTTCTCACTGAAAGATCTGCAGAGGAAAAACTTATAAATGACATTTAACACGAGCACTTAAGTCCACTGAACTGTACCTGCGAGGTCCCAGTGATCATGTTCTTGATGAAGTCCCTGTGCCCTGGAGCATCAATGATGGTGACGTAGTACTTGCTGGTCTCGAACTTCCAAAGAGAAATGTCGATGGTGATGCCACGTTCACGCTCAGCTTTCAGCTTGTCCAGCACCCAGGCATATTTGAAGGAACCCTTTCCCATCTACAAGGTGTAAAAGGTAAATAAACAAGACTGATGACCGAATATTTTTTGTGGACTTGTAATAAAAAGATGAGAATATTATCCAGAGTAGGAGACAAGTGGACCGGAAACAGGAGTTAAATAGCAGAAAAATTTCAAAATGATCTTTTTTTGAAGAACAACATGAGCCAAACCTCTGCAGCTTCCTTCTCAAACTTTTCAATTGTCCTCTTGTCAATGCCACCACACTTATAGATCAGGTGGCCGGTGGTGGTGGACTTGCCTGAGTCAACATGTCCAATTACCACAATGTTGATGTGGAGCTTCTCCTTCCCCATCGCTGCTCACTCTGACAACAAGACAAGAAACGGATACAGACAAAAGTAATGCAAAGATACAATTATAATTTTTATCTTGATTTCTTTGTTTTAACTCTGGAAGCCAAACACTTAACTGAAATTAAACAGCCTGAAAATTGTCTCTCATTTAAGCCAGGTGTCAGAAAAATGAAATTATCAGCAGAGCTTTAAAACATATTTGAGTCTCATAAAGGAGGCGACAGATCCCAATAAAATGAAATTGGCCAATCAACATTGTTGACAATTGATATGGCCACTCCTTAAGTCCCTTCTCTCTGATAGGTTCATTTTTTGAGTCAGACCAATACTGAGTTGGCCACACAACCTAAACATGGCTGCAATTCCAAAGTTTGCATTAAACCGCTTGAATCAAAGTTCAAAATCTCCACTTCAGTCACATCTTGATTGCTTGATATATCCTGAACTGATATTTGGATCCAAATGACTTTGTAATATAATGTGTTGTCCTCAGCTTGATTAAATAATCTTTTACTTCAGCTCTTTGGACAGCTTCACACAACAGCTGTGCGATATGACCAAATTCTCATATCCCAATATAAGACATTTATCGTCCTGACAACGGTATATATCACAAAAATTTTACATTTTCTGTAAATTCTGTGAATCTCCGGCAGAATTGCATGAAGTTTTTTTTTTCTAGCTGGTCGTGTACCTGGAGTCAAGTGTTTAGACCGATGCATGAAACGATACATTTTTAGACATTTTCTTTGTGACTATTTATTACACAGCGTGCTGGAGGGAAACGCCTGTTCTGACGTTTGATTCTAAGGTTTATATTTTTTTTTATCTTTGGGATCTCCAAAGAAACACAAAATTTACAACACTCTCAAAAAAGGTTTATGTCATATGCATTGATTATTGCAAAGAAACTGATCATGCAGCTTTGGAAAGGCAAAGAGACTCCTGTATTAAAGACGTGGCTTACAGAACTTACAAATACTCTTCATCTTGAAAAAATAAGATATACTATGAATGATAATGTAAAAGACTTTGAATTAATCTGGCATCCTTTACTTACATACCTTGGGAAAATATAAACTTTCTTTTTTTCTGGCAGTCGGGGGATTGGGGCCCATAGTGGGTGGGGGTTTTTTTTGGTTTTTTTTCTCTTTCTTTCTTTTGATGTTGTTTATTTGTCTGTTTTGTAAGCTTAGAGAAAAAAAGGGGCATAAGTTCTATCAATTTGTAACAACCATGATACTTGCTTCTAATAATAAAAGATATTTGAAACTAAGGTTTATCTTTTAGCACCTGACGGTTCTTTTTTGCTTCTCATCCGTAAACACTCTGCGTACTCCTTCATGCGATTCAGTTTATTTTGAAGAAATCTCAACAGGATCTTCAGCTTTATTGTGAAAGGTTTATGTAGAAAATAAACAAGCAGACGACGGAGCCACGCAATGGTTTTACCGTCGTTGTTGCTAACGTCAACGCATAAAAACAGTCGTTTCTCCGTCCGTAGTGTGGTTATATTAAATATAGGAAAAAGAGAGAACTTTAAGAAATTCTACAGTGACCATCAAACCAATGAAAAAATATCGCCATAAACAGTTTATTTTGCAACACCAAGAAACAAACGAAAGCGTAATATGCAACGATTGACGTTTTCATATCATCATCTGATATATATCGCTATATCAAACAGCCCTACTTCACACATAATGAGTGTGTGAGGAGAAAAAAGGAGATACCAACGTGACTGTACCTGACATCATCCTGCAGCAGCCTAATGACTCACTGTAACCAAAATAAGTCTAATGCAAATAAGTTGGATGAATAACTCCAACACATTATTTATATTTGATGGTGTTTTTCTCTGTATCTATGAAGCGCCTTGAGGCGACTTTTGTTGTGATTTGGCGCTATATAAATAAAATTGAATTGAATTGAATTGAATTGTTCATACCGAGCTTGTTATCATTTATTACTTCGCTAATAAATTTAACAAATTTATATTCTTGGATCCATTAACTTTTTACTTTTAATTTACAGAGTTATGGAAGCTGTTTATATCAAGCCTGATTTTATCTCACATATAAACAAATGAGTCCTCACAGGGAGGATTACAGATTATTAATGCAAAACACGTATTGGATTAAGCAGATACCTTGGCTCTGGGCATCTGTATCGGAACTGGAAAAAGCCAGATCAGTGCACTGCGTTGATGTATGGAGGGCAAATTATAAAACTGTGCCACTGTTCAAATACTTATGGATTTTATTTTTCTAAACAACAACTGCATATAAAATGTCGGTTTACCCCCCTCCGACAAGCCCTTCTGCTTTAATCTGTCCTTACCCTGGTGCTAAGAAGGCATGTCCAGGAAATGCTCTCATAATTATTCCTTATTAATTTAACTAAGAAGATGCACCTCACCTGCTCTCCTATGGCCACAAAGACTGTACTGTAGTCTAAATTTAAATATACACCATTCTTTGCACACTAAGAGTATTTCAAAAGTGAAGCATTTGGGTCAATTCAATTTCAATTCAGTTTTATTTATATAGCACCAAAACAACAAACGTAGCCTCAAGGCGCTTCATATTGTGAGGAAAAGGCCCAACAGTAATACAGAGAAAACCCCAAAAATCACCAACAGTGGAAATGTGCACAGTCCTTTATTTTTAAAATAGACTAGACTCTCTAACCTATTTATGTGTTTGTCATTCTTTTCCTCCCCATTTCTTCTGTGTAGCAAGACGAAAATATAACCTGGCACTATTTTTAACAAAACATCCACTAAAACAAGGCACAGTAATTGACTCATTCATTAACTATTTAATGAATTAATTCTGGTAAAAACCAAATTGCAGTTTAAGTGAACTGTTAAAGTACAAATTGTCGGGTATTTTCTTTTCAACAATTACACTTTTTTGGCAATATTCTCAATTCCTTTACATTTTCTCCTGTCACGTGACCTTATCAATTGGGTCCCTTTTTCGTACCAAGTGGTTTAAACTACTATTAGGGCTGTTACAGTACTTGAATATTAAATATTAATATTAGTGTGATATTAATATATAATAACAACGGATATAACGTTAATACCACATTTAATGGTGGCCTATAACATACTGGTGCGTCCCACTAAATGGCTAAGAGGGATTTTATATACTTTTTACACTGTACTTAATAAATATGGGAGACTTAATAATTAATTTAGTGTACCTGTTAAACTTGAAAACATTTCCAAGCCTTTATTTATGTATTAAAAGCCTAGTTTATTTACAGCATAGCACATTAGGTTTTATATTAAAAAAACAAAACACATTTGTACTATTTCACACCAAGGCTCAGACTGGCATATAAATATAGAATGCACGAGTTTATTACATAATAAAATAAGTTAATTTAATAATAACAAGCCTGCTAAAAGTAAAGCTCATATTAGTTTGCTTGTATTATGACAAAATTACCCGCCCTACGAGCTAACAATAAGCTAACGGGATTTCCCGATGGTATTTCGAAAGTTTACATTGAAATTTGAACAAAGACATATCCAAATTAACAATTAGAAATATATACATAAAACAAAATAATACACTAGCTCCAACCATCACCTTACCTTTTGTTTTCTGAGGCTAAACAAAATGTAGTTAGCTAACAGTTACAGTAAGTCTGATTAGCAACACCTGCACTAGTCCCTCACGAGCTAAGGAAGTGTCTTGCGCATGGGCAATTCAGCAGATTAGAAGATTGCAGACTAAACCAAGGTTATTATAGTCAAATAGACAACAAATGAACTACCAAAAAAACCCCAAAACTGTTGGACTGAACCTAAACTTTTATTTTACTGCATAAACCGGTGATATTTAAATATATATGAGTCTGGGAGGGGTAAATACTGCATTTACTGTTCTGTTCGTTTAACAGACTATGAAAGGAAAATGTTGGTATTTGCCAAAATACACAGTAAACAGAGCTAACATCAGAGCACAGCAGCCCATACACTCAAGACTCGTGCACTTCAAAATGAAGCCCCCCAATCTTACAAATCTCATCCAGCTCATCAGATCTGACGTAAAAACGTGTCATTGCAGGATATTTCTGTGCGACACTGCCGCAACGACCAGGCGGTGGTCATGACGCTGCAGACCTGCACTAGAGACGCCCGCATGTCCCAGGAGTCACACAGTTATTACACAGCACTATTTAGCTGTGGCAGCGCGATGTTGCTGATGAAGATGATGGTGTGGCCGTTGGGGAGCAATGTCTGTGCGCTGAAACTGCGCCATCCGGGCCTACCCAGCCCCCCCACGCCCCTCTGTACTTTTTGGTACCTCTCTCCTTTATCAAATTTCCGTGACATGGAAGCCAAACAACATTCAAGCCTCACTGTCAGTGTGATGCAATTACATACCAACCATCACACACAGAACACATTACTGTGTGATGGATTAGCGGAGGATTAGTGAAGGATGCAGGAAAAGAGCGCAGCTTTTTGCGCTGGAAAACACCCTGAAAAACATCCCGAAGCCTACCCTACCTTCAGCCGCGCTCACTGGTCTGCGGTGAAACTGGAGATGCTGCCCGGTGTGATGCACCGACACCGACACAAACAGAGCTGCTGTGTCAAGTGGCGTCACACGCGTCACTCTGTGAAACAATGAGCCGCTAGATGGCGCTCTGCTGCAACAGAACAAATGAACCGGCACACCGCACTGCTTGGTGCAAAAATAGAGGCATTTATTGTGTGCGGTTTACAGAGATGAGTTCTGCTGATGCATCACATTCAAGAGGAATGAAACAAATAAAACTGCATGGAAATATAAACAGTGAGTGTGACTGGGGTGACCAGGACACCTGCCAAATATTGAGAAAATGCTCCACATTAATAAGCATCCAAAATCTGTTTTTGAACAGCTGTGAAAAAAGGCAGTGAAAGCTGTCCCATGGCTCTCTTGCAGGTAAACATATTACACCCAAGGTGGAAAATTAAAAGTGACCAGCTACAGTTTGGGCAGAATATGATAGAAACTCTCATAAATAACTAACTGATTAAAGCGATTTAAGATGATTCTCAGTGTTTTGTGACAACTTAATGTCATCCGAGTGTTTTATTATCACTCTGTTTAGCTTCAATTTAATCAATTTCTCTCATTTTACCACATTTTGTAATGAGTCAGTGTTTATAACTTATGTGAAGTACCTTGTAACGCTGGTTGCACCACAGTAAACAGACGAACAGTTCAACAATTTCAATATTACAGTGGAAAAAAAACGAGAATGTAGTAAATTATGAACAATATCGTATATAAAAATGTTAGCTTGTTTTTACACTTTTTGTTTTTACTTGGCTACAAATGTCACATTCACGTGAAATAACTTTGTCCTTCATATACCACATGCCTCTCGGCATTAGCAACCTTCATTTGTTGGAATATGGTCACCGTAACCAAGACGTGAGGAAATTCTTCTATGGCCCGGAAATAAAGTACTTGGTTAAAAAAACATTATATACAAAATATAATGAAAATTAAAATATTTAGAGGCTTTTAAAGCACATTTGGTATTTTTACACTACTTCTAAGTCAGAAACTCAAACTGAACAGAATTATGTGGTAGCCATCCAGTTTCTGTGCAAATAAGGAGACAGAGCCATTTGTGTCACTTCTTCTTCAGTCCACTGAGACGCTGGAAGATAAGATAACAAAAAAGGCACATGAATGCTTGAAATAAAGGGAGTGAAATTTGTTATGAATAGTGAAAAGATAAGGATAGAAATATACTGAAGGACAGTTCTGGGTCTTATTTTCCTATTTTGGGGGCGACGATTAACAGGAAACATTTAGTCATCACAATGTAACCCAAAGTGAGTTAAACTTCAGAGACATCAGTCAGTCCAGCCGGGAAGCAGAAACCGCTGGTGCCCTGTTCTCGTCACAGATTCAGATTCACTCTGAACACCTGACAGATGTGAAAGACACTGGCACGTGCTCAGTGTAATCCACCATAATCAAGAAAATCAGTGTTGAAGTACTACCTAATATTTACACTGCTTTAATGCAATCATGTGATACCTCAGAGAAAGACTTATAATTGGAGCCCATCAGTGTTGAAAATAACAACAACTTTAATGTGGAGCGTTGCTTTAAGCCATTACACTCCCACTGTTTCAGGGCTGTTGGTTAAATTACAGCATTCTTGCTCAACGTTGAATGAAAACAAACATTTCTGTGTTTTTTTAATAACAGACCCAAAGAGATGGAACGATAATGCCCAGGTTTTAAAAATCTCACAATCTCACATTTTACAACTAAATAAAAGTAGAAACTATCAGTGTTACGATACTTATATATTATCCGTTTTTCTTGGTTGTGAATGACCATCCAACAAGGCAAAAGCAGAAACCCACATCTTTGGTACTCACTCTATTGTCCTGAGTGCGTATTTGTGGTTCTTCGTTAGCTCCACGAGTGCTCTGATTACAGCGTCCTCGAGCCTGTTGCCCACCAGATGCAGCTCTGTCAGATAGAAAGGGTTTAACTTCAGGGCTGAGGTCAGGAACTGAACACTCCTCGAGGTCAGGCCACAGGTCCTCAGTCTGAACAGAAACAGAAATATAGAACAGCTCAGTCTACCCCGACAGTGTGGGTCTGCAAACAAATGTTCAAACATTAACAGGACATGTTTGTTATCACTTCTTTTAAGCAATAACTGCATAAATTCAAGGGCAAATCAAAGAATTTGTTACTCTTTATCTCATGGAGACGGTGACAGTCTCTCCAGTGCACGTCTTTTGAATTAAGAGGAGCTGCAAATTCTATTTGACTTATATTTCAACTTGTCAACATGTTTTGTTATAAATACAGATCTGAACATCTGGGTGCATCACTGGGCTCACAGTCTACTGTGCTACAAAAACACTAACTTAGCAGCTAGGGCTGCTCGATTATGGCAAAAATGATAATCACGATTATTTTCACTGAAATTGAGATCTTGATTATTTGACGATATTTATTTAACATTTATTGTTAAATTACATTATTTAACAATAACAATGTGTTGAATAATGGCTTTAAAGATTGTCAAAAATAATATAAAATAGTGCAAATACTGATAACAGTGCAAATGTTTGCAATATAAGAAATAAATGAAAAATGTAAACATCTATGTTTAGTGAACTTTGCAGTGTTGCTCTGTGGTGCAGCTACGACACTGTAGCAAAGTTTACACACTGTGTCTACTTGATCCACGTCTGACTCAGAACCCATAATGTTTCCACACCACTGAAGTTTTTTTTTTACCTCTCTTTTCAACCAACAGCAGTCACTCTCCTCTCCAAATAACTTCTGCTGAGCTTTCCGAGCTTCCCTCGGGTCCTCTTAATTGTTGTGACACGTGTTCGGAATGCAGAGAGGTGCGCTCGATTCGCCACACGGAGCAGCGCGAGAGTAAAGCACGAGGGAGGGGCTAATAATCGGCTCAGTCATTTTTAATGATCGTTGAAAGCCCAGATCGTAATCGTGATTAAAATTCGATTAATTGAGCAGCCCTATTAGCTAGTTAGCTACACAGCTATGTTAGCATAACATAAACTGGTGAAGCTGGAGGATGAACGCTAACTTTTTTCCACTCGATAAAAGTTAACGTGAGGGTTCCCGATGGTTAGAGACAAATGCAATCACAGGATGCTGTAAACGGACCAAACTTCAGTCAGGAGAACAACTGAGATAATCGTAAGGGTTTAAAAACTGACCTTTAAAATGAAGAGCGGTTATAAAAACTGAGAGAGGCCGACAGTGATCACTGACTGTTTTTAGGGGCTTGTTGAGATTAAACAGAACAAGATACAAAACATTAAAACATGTTAAATACACAACAGCCTTAATAAATGCAGAGAGGTTTGGACCTGGAAGCAGGATTCATCAGGTCATCACTTAAAGACCGGATATCCCACCTGCTGTGAATGTTTTATTGCAGTACAGTTGTTATTATTATCACTTGTCACATCCTGTTTATGACAGTTAAATAAATTAAATTCATATAAGAATAAAACTGTCTCGTGTAAACTGTATGTGGTGTTAAATAGTCCTATACTACTGTACTTTAGAGTCGGTCATAAGGGTGGTGCTTCAACAGCCATATATTTTATGAAGTGGTACTCATTGTGAAAAGTTTGAGAACCACTGATCTAATCATTTAACTTTATTAGGAAGAGGGTTTTTTTTGTTTTTTTAAACATAGTATAAAAGTTTAATAACTTACGACACTTCCTCAAGTTTGCAATGCGGGCTTTGGAGTCCGATGCAGAGTTTCTTCACTCCCTTATCTTGAAGGTTGTTGTGAGACAGGTCGAGCTTGCTGAGAATGTTCGCCTTTGACATCAGTCCAGAGGCGAGCTCTGCACAGCAGCTGTCAGTCAGACCGCAGTAACTCAGGCTGAAAGGAAGCAAAGAGCTATGTTACAGCAAGCTTTTCTTTCAATCAAACTGAGCCCACGCTGTCATTATGAAGTCAAAAAAAACCAAAAGATTCACTTCAGAGTTTTCAGGTGGCTCAAAGGATTCATTAGGCCGGGTGAAATTTCTTTCACTCCTTTGTCTCCGATGTGGTTCATGCTGAGGTCCAGGTCTATCAGCTCCACCGCCTGCCACTCGCCAACTCCCATCCCGCCATCGGTGAGCTGAGAGATTGAACAGAGGACCTTTGCCAGGTAGCGACAACCTGCACCAGTGATTCCACATCGTGAAACGCTGAGGAGAAATAATGTGTTAGGCCACATATTCATCGATAATAAATGGATGAAAAAGGATTTTTTACGTCTCTTTGTTTCAGTCAGTGTGTAATCAGCTCGTGCTTACTTGAGTTTTTGGAGACTACACCACGCATACATGCCTTCGCAGATGATTTTAAACCCAGCGTCTTTCAAGCTGTTGTTGCTCAAATTGAGCTCTAACAGAGCGCTCGCTTCACACTTCAGAGCTTCCCCAATACTTTCACAGCTCAGCACAGTGAGGCCGCAGCAGTACAACCTGCCAAAGACACGAAAGAAGCTATGAAAGATCATATGAGTGAAATCTATTCATTTATGTTGATAAGCAGCAGTTATCCATATATCTGTGGTGACAGACATCTTTTTTTTTTTTTAAATTGGGTTTCTTGCAAAGTATAATGAAGTTACAGTGATAAACTAAGAGTGTGTAAAGACTTCCCCAACACATCCACCCTGACACTGCTGTCGATCATCTATGTGCAATATTTTTGGCTCATTTGCAATTATTTTGGTCCCAGTCTGTTTCAGTGTTTCCTACACATACACCATGTATATAGTTCCACTCACATATGTATACATATACACTGTTTTTTTATTTTATTCTATTTATTTATTTTCCGCCTTTGTTGTATATTGGTTTCTCTTCTTCTTACTTTAGCACCTTTGTGGTTCAGCTACCCAATTTCGCTGTGCAAGAAACTGCACAATGACAATAAAAAGCTCCTAAATATGGGCTAAACATGCAGAGTTTTTGCTTAAATTATTGGCTGTAAATAAAAGATGGAAGCAGAAATGGCAGCCTCGTTAGCTACATTATGGTACCATGATATTTTTGGAGCCAGAAGTGACCATATTTGGAGAGGGTGACATGCTAAGTTAGCGGCTAAAGCTTTGTTAACAAAGTGGAATAATAAACTGTATGAGCACAATATATACACTAGTTCCTGCCATATTATTTGTCAGATAATTGTATTAAAAGCTCATAAAAGGCACCAAAACACTGGAGAAATCCAGTTCAGTGACTGCAGTTAGATCTGTCAAAGTAGCCGCTAAACCTTAGCGGCATAAATGCCTCCAAACTGTCCACAGAAGCCAAAAGATATTTTTGTTAGAAGGTTGTAAACATGGTTGTTTCTGCTTTAAAGCAGTTCTTTTTAACATGGTAGTCTATGGGGGCTGACATGGCGTAAAACGATCAGCTTTGGCGCACAAAAAAAGAGGGGACTGTGTATAAAAATAGCTTAAATTCCCCTCGAGTTAATGTGATATTTGTGATCAACTCACTAAATCAAGACTAACCACACGTAAAGCCTATATTTATCCCTTAAATCAAACGTGTCTATCTATGAACCCAACTTTTATATGCTTTGGTATGTTACTGGAAAAAGGACTTTCTGTAGATTAAGCCATACTTACTCCAACTTTTTTAGATACGATATGTCAAAATTGTTAAATATCTCATTGGCCCCCTCGTCTCCAATCCAATTGATGCTTAGATCCAACGCACTGAGAAAAGAAGGGTTTATCAGCAGAGCTGAGCCCAGATCGTAGCAGCCAGCCTCTTCAATGTCACACTGTGACAACCTATGAGTAAGAAATACAGACAATAAATACACACGACACGGTCAAAAAGCAAAGTTCAAAATTAAACATAATTTCATCTGTGAGGAATGGTTTTATCAGTGTCTTTTTAATATTGTATGTGCACAGCTGTGAGTATTTACACAGCATTTACACTATCACTCCTTAAAGTATTCGAACTGCTTGATTTCTTTTGGTTTTTTTCCTCAGTAATATATTATTAGTGTTTTAAAAATGTTAATATCAAGATAAACATACAACATAAATACACAGGTATCCAGATCCATACAACCCTTTTAATTTATTTACATTTTTATTTTATTTAAAGATGCCACAAATTTACCTTTACAATAATACAAATCAGTCTTTTACACCCAATAACTGAAACTAAAAGTAAAAACACTGATTTGGAATTTTTTGCAAAATTTGTTGAAATTTAAAACCTGGTCTGACTGATGTGAGGATGATCTCGGGTACTGACGACGGACAGACCGAAGAGCTCACCAAACACCGTTTTTACCTCATTTCCTCATTAATTCGTGAAATCAATAGTCTGATGATGAGATTGTTTCTGTCTGTTGGTGTGATTAGAGCTGGGCGATATAAGATTTTTTCATATCCTATGTTTTTTTCATTTCAGGCGATAGCGATATATATCACGATATAAGCCAAATAACTATATTTGTAAGATTTAAATGTGCCGTTGCTCACAAGTAAAATGTGCAATAATCAGCAGCTTCTTTTGATTTAAATATTTATTTCCCATAATAAGTTCAACAGGGTAGATGTACTTAAGGAACATGAGACTTTTTCAGATAAATTAGAGCAAATATTGCAAACTACACATAAGGCAGCCGCTAAAGCGTTTAAGTTTCCAAATAGAACAAACAAAACAGACTAAATTGTCAATTCCACTTGGAAACAAAATATTAATTCTAAAAATAAATCTTAGTTTGTTTTACAGAAGATCAGACAAAATTGACTAACTTTTGTCAATATCAAATAAACTGAGAACTAAAAGGAAATTCTCGATCTCTCCTTGTTGTATAGCTGAGCTTTTCAAACAGTTTTAACAGTTACTTTAGTCTGACAAAAGCCGAATGACGAATTAGCGCTTCCAGTCAGAGATTGAGCATGCACCGCTTTATTGTATTTCCAGACTTGCTTTCGGCACAATTTACGCTACTCTGTTTTTGTCAGACTTGAAATAGCCGAAATACCTTCACACTACGGAACTTCTGTGGCTCTTCCGGTCAACAATCTCTCCGGCATTGGAACCATCATCTGTTTTCTCTTCGCTAACCTTCGGTCACGCTTTCGGTTGATTTTTCTCTAGTCAGCACTCATTTCCTCCATTACCCGGGCAGCACGGCGGTTGGCTGCTTCCCAAACAAATACACGTGCGGCTTGGCACTTGTGCTGTACGTAACAAGTCACGTGACGTGACGCTGCGGCTGTGATTGGTTCGGCTCTGCGCTACTTAATTTGGATTGGCTGTTCTTCTGTTTTTTTTAAGAGGACAAGAATGGTGAGGTCTATCGCAATAGTTTAATTTTTCTATCGAGAAAAAGTTATTTCGCAATAGTAAGTAAGTAAGTAAGTAAGTAAAATTTATTTATATAGCGCTTTTCACAGATAAAAATCACAAAGTGCTTTACAACACAGGAAATGGGAATATAAAAACAATATAACAGTAAATAAAACAATGTAAAACAATAAAACTATAAAAACAGCATAAGAAGAAATTAATCAAATGCTTTTCTAAATAAAAATGTCTTCAGCTGTTTCTTAAAAGAATCAATGGAGTCCGTGCAGCGAAGAGACAGTGGGAGAGAATTCCACAACCGTGGTGCCACCGTCTGAAAGGCCCGATCACCACGAGTTTTAAAACCACCAGCAGTCTCTGATCTAATGACCTTAAAGCCCGAGAAGATGTATGTGGTTTCAGCAGGTCAGATAAATATTGAGGAGCCTGACCATGTAGGGCCCTAAAGGTTAGAAGTAAAATTTTAAAATGAAACCTAAAATTTACAGGCAACCAGTGAAGGGAGGCCAAGACTGGAGTGATATGTGATCTTCTCTTGGTGCCTGTTAAGAGACGTGCTGCAGCATTCTGCACAGTCTGAAGACGATTTAAGGCTGATTTGTTAAAACAAGTAAAGAGGCCATTACAATAGTCTAAACGAGAAGAAATAAAAGCATGAATAATCATCTCAAGTTCAAGCTTTGATACCATTAGTCTGAGTTTAGAGATCAATACATATCGTTATCGTTCTATTGCCCAGCTCTAATTGTGATGCTCATTTATGTCGTCAATTTTTTGTCTCACTGGGCGTGCGTGTTTGTCAGCGAGACCTATGACCTGCACTATGAAGCAAATTCAGTGTATCCTGGATAGTTTCCATTATCTGGCTTCACTTATCCTAACATCATAAATCAGGAGAAGCAAATACATGAAGGTTGGTTATCAGCTCACTTAGGCAACTCAGGGTTATCGGTGTAGGTAAGGTCATGTTCACATGAAAGAGCCAAAGATCTGGTAGCATCAATGGTGTTAATGGACAGGTAAATTAGCTGCCAGGCAGAAACAGTAAGACAGGTAGTGTCGTTCTTTCAGCTGCAGTCCTGGTGGCATTTAACAGCCTGAGACACGGTAAAGAATAAATAGAAAAAACCCAGAAATAAAACGTTAAGTTTTCTTCGCCTCCATGCAAACTGTACCAATGCTCATCAGGGAGAGACAAACACTTTAGATCCTATTAATCTTTGAGTTGATTGCTCAGTAGGTGGTGATCTCTTATGTGGAACATAACCCATTATAGCACTTTGGTCTGACCTTCTTTCCCTCCACAATTCCTTTTTCACTGTGGAGTATTTGCAAGTTTTCCTGACTTATAACTGGTCTGTGGCGACAGAGTAACTATCAGCTTTATGAACGATGAAGTATTTGAGGGTTTACTTTATGCAAAAGAAAAAAAACAACTTGTTTTTGAGAATGTCATTGGGGTTTAAAATTAATCAACAAAATTAAGTCAGAAAAGCGTTAGGGGGTCTTGATAGAGAAACAACGCTTTACCATCTGAACACTTACTTTAATGTCTGCAGCCGGCAACTAGAACTTCCCAAACCATGCGACAGCAGCTTCAGCCCCCGATCTCCTATTCCATTGCTGCTAAGATCCAGCTCTTGCAGTATTTGGTGTTGCATCAGGCATTGGCTCAAATACCGACAGATCTCTGCGGTCAGTCCACAGCCTTGCAGCCGAAGTATTTTCAGCCTGCAAGCCATACTGTTCAGGCCCTCTGCAAGTTCCTGGACTCCACTGGTGCTGAAGCTGTTGTACCCCAGATCCAGCTCCCTCAGGAATGACTCCTCTGAGCTTAGGACTGCTGCCAACGCTGGGCAGCTCTTGTCAGTCAGGTTGGAGAATTTCAGCCTGCAAACAGGTAGAAGTTAATGACATCTGGCAAAGAGGGAAATATTGTATGTCCAGGCAAATGTTTAAGTATGTAGACAATGAAATAATTTTGCAGTTACAGCTCTGTGCACAATCACAGTGGGTTTTAAATCGAACCCCTGACACACTGACTTACAGCTTTAATTCAAGGGGTTTAACAAAAGTCCTGCATTACCTGAAGGAACACAGTTGTCATATGATGTGAGATAAAACATTTCAGTTCATTTAAATGTACGAATATGTGTGTAGGATCTGTACACACTGCCCTGTGATTCTGAACACTCCAACATGGCCTGGATAAGTGGTTAAGAAAATAGGCGTATGGATAAAATTCAGTGAATGCAATAAGTACAAACTTACATGGCTTTCCTGGATTTGAAAATAGCTGGAATATTCTTGATGAGTTTGTCCTCACATCTCACTGACATCTCAAAAGTCTCTTGAATCCCTTCAAAAGCTCTGATCCTCTGCATCAAGTCTCTCCAGTGCACCAGTGAGAACCCTTGGATCGGAGAAACGCCATACCTGTGAAAGAACCTAACCTCCTCCTGCAACGCCTGACTGTCGTACTCCCGCAGGCAGTGAAACAGGATGACGGTGCTGTAGGACGATATCTTGCTCAGGATCTTCTTCTTGACATAGCCAAAGAGCAAATCTTTGGGCGGCAACAGCATGCGCTCCTTAATGAGGCCAAACGTGAAACGAAGTAGGAGATCAGAGACTCCCTCGTTATTCTCCAGCACTTCATCCACTTGATGCTGAATACAGGAGCTTAAATTCTTTTTTTGAGCTTCGATGTCCTCCAGTTTGTAAGACGCAGCCAGGAACTCTTGAACACTCAAGTGGCCAAAGCGAAACACAGTGGTACCGTTCAGTCCCGTCTCCGTTCTCAAAACAAGCGGGAACGTTTCTGCGAAAGCTAAAGCTTCCTCGACACTTATCCCGTTTCCTGAAAGGTCATCCTCATACATGACGTTCTGCCCTCCCATCCGAAGCAGCGCCACCTTCTTCAGCTTGGTAAAGATAGGCAAGTGTTTATCTTCCAGCGCACCGAAACCCAGATTGTAAATCTCAGTTAGACTCAAGGGATTCAATTTAAAACCCTTTTGCCCTTTTACGTGATCCTTTAAAGCACTTGCCATAATGGTGCAGATCGGAGGTATCTGACACAGGGAGTCCAGGCTCTTCGATATTTTCACGTGATTGATGGCTTTGTTGGCAAGATCATCACCACCGATGACCATCCGGAAGTGCTGCTCCTTCTCTTCATCGCTGAATCCCCGCAGCTCCGTTTTTTTCAGCAAATAAAAGGGAGGTATTTGATATTCGTCTGAAATTCGAGACGTTACCCATATATGAGCTCTGGGGAGTAAATTTCCCCTGATCAGGTTAGTGACAAGACTGTCTACAGTTGATGCTTCAGAAACATCACTCACAGCTGGACAGCCAAAGTTGAGCTGGATTTGAAACTCGTCTAGTCCATCGAGAACGAACCACACCCCGTCTTCATTTAGGACAGATGCATCAAGCTCCTTCAGTTCAGGGTAAAAAGTCTGGAGAAGCTCAATCAGGCTCAGTCTATCTTTCAGCAGATTCAATTCCCAGAAAGTGAGAGGAAACAGGAAGCTGATGCTGTGGTACCCCTTGTCCTTGGCCCAGTCAAGAGCACAGCTCTGCACCATTGTGGTTTTTCCGACTCCGCTCACTCCTAAAGTGATGACTGTTCTATTTCTGCTCTTATGTTGACATTTGCACGATAAAATGTCTGCAAGTGGAGCGTCTGGAAAAAAGAAGCTCCTATCCAGGCGTCTGTACTCATGCTGGAAGAATTCAGGCTCTGTGTAGTTGTACCTGATGTCCTGATAGCAGAGCCTTGAAGGAAGTATTGAGCTTTTGGAATAGGCCTCATCCAGGCTCTCATATTTGCTCCTCAGCGCAGCTTTGAGACAGGTTTGGAGAGCCATAACAATGGCAGATGGTCCTGAAAAGATGAAAAGTCAGTGAGAAACATTTTACTGCAAAGTCAGGCCACAAAAACTCAGTCAGTGTCTCCCACCAAATCAATTTTACACTCAATGCAAGTGCCACAATCACATTTTTGATCAGAATGCTTTCTTATTACCAGCCTGAGCATCAACAAGTGGGATACGTCATGCTTTCAATAACAAAACAGGCCCAGTTTAATGTTTGTAACAAAGACTAACCAAGAGGAACAATCGTTGTGACCCTGGTCTTTAGAAATTGAATGATCCAATGTTGAGGACACAGCTGGAGACATGGCGCAGAGCAGTCATTCCTGTTTTACTCTGAAGTCGCTGCCTGGAGCACGTGCACAGGTGCTCTGTTGTAATCTACAGCTTCTACACACAAGGCTGCACAGTCACACAACATTTGCAGGCATGTGGATGTCTGTGCAGAACCTTGTGCACGCTGTCTAATGACAACGTTTACTTCATTTGGACAGTCAGATTCATCTCTCCAGGTTGAGATGAAGGAAGCTAAACTTTATTTTTTAATTTAACACCACATGAGACTAAAACTCTTGGACTACCATTCAGCTTTTAGTATTGAGGAACCTCTTTGGATGGCAATCAGCTGATTGACATTCACTTCAAGCACTAAAGACAGGTCACGGTAGTCAAAACCTTTGGTACCCTGAATGTTTGATGTGTGCTCTGATAATTCACCTGATACATTTTTAAACAGAACATTTTGGGTAAACTTTCAGGAGTCATATCACCATGTGGGACAGGTGGCTCCAAACAAAGTAGATCATACTAAACGTCTCCCCTCTACCTGGATTTTCATACCAGACTTATCTTCTAGCCTCTAGCCTTCTTCAGTGCCAATGAAATCTTTCTACTATGACTATATTTTTACATTATGTAGTTTTAAAATCGAGAACCAATTAGGTGTTCAGATGTTCTCTACAACAGTTTAATATATCCCTTAGACTTAGTGTTGGTTTTATAAATAATTGTAGAGAACAAAAACTGTTACATTTAGAGTTTTTGTTGTTGACAAAGATTAAATGTATTTTTCAGGGCTTGATATGTGCATTTCCCTGTACTTATGAAGTCACGGGGACTGAAAAAGGCAGCTAAGTGACCGGTTTCAACTCCTATGAACTTTAGAGCTTGTAAAATATTGATAGGTAGAATGCAAAATGTTCAACTAAAACATTTTTCCCCTTTATGTGGAAACAAATGGTTTAATAAGATGCTAAGATTTACACTTAATACACCAGAGGGACAGCTCAGAGAGGATTCTTGTGAGCAAGGACATACAGGAGGTTGGTGAGACAAAGAAAGAAGCTAGGCACAAGGTGATGGGGGCAGATGACCCCCTGTGGCGACCTCTAAAGGGAGCAGTAAAAGAAGAAGAAAGAAAAATATCATAATTTAAGCATCAGAGATGCTGTTTCACAGAGCACTATATGGAGCTTAGTGTGATAACTGCAGGCTTAACTGCATATCAACACTCATGTGAAAAACACTACATCCACACGTACACGGGTATTTTTGAAAGCGGAGATTTTCCGTTTTCGTTTTAAAAAATAATCCCGTCCACACGTAAAGGCAGAAATGAAGGAAAACGCTGCTAGGAACATGCCAAAGCAGCAGGTGGCGCTATATTCCTAACCGTGTAGAAATGTTGGCCAATCAGAAGTCTAGAAGCATCGGCGGGAAATGGTAAACAAAGATGGGGCATAGAAGCAGAACAGAGTTGTACGTGTGGAGGGACAGTAACTGTGTGTGTATGTAAGCATTTAAACACTGCAGAGAGAACAATTAACAGTAACAGTATTGTAGAAATTCATTTCACCGAAACAATCACGTAAAAGGCGCGCACCTTTGACACTGCGTTTTCTCGTCCACGTAAATGCAAAAACGGATTTTTCAAAAATATCCACCCTGGCCGGAGTTTTAAAAAAATCTCCGTTTTCAGTGACCAAAAACGCCGTTTACGTGTGGACGAAAGGTGCAAACGCATAGAAAAATCTGCGTTTTCAAAAATACCCGGGTACGTGTGGACGTAGAGCTGAAGTGAAATCATATAAACATTTCAAACTAAAAACAGTAACGGGGCCAATACATTAAATAATCGTTGTTTCAGATGAAGATATGTTGTATGGCTCATACTTTCTCGTGTGTTTGTTGCATTTTGTTCTGCTTGCTAAAAATAAATTCATTTTTTAGAAGTTACTCGCACTCAGCAGCAAATCAAACGCTTATTTTACCTGTTGCCTGATAATTATTTACTGTATTATTGATCTTCATATCAACAGTCACTGTAAATACCCGTGTAGGATTGCGCATGCTCAGTGATATAAGTTCTTATTTCGGAAGTGCCCTCAATGTAGCGCGAATAGCTGAAAAGTAAAAAAATAAATAAAAACAATAAGGAAACCTAACCATCGTTTGAACACATAGAAATGAATTTTAACTAAAATCGAGCCCCTAGAAAAAAAACACCATCAACTGCTTTTACTCAGAATTTAAAATCGAAAGTAAAAACACCGGTGTTTAGCAAAAACATCATCCAGCTGAACTGACTGTTGACTCAGCTTCATCGTGCATTATACTGACTCGTTCGTTTATGTATTAATTTACGTATTAACAAGCGAGCCAAACTCACCGAAGAAGGTACAGCACCTTTCTTTTCCACGAAGAGGAGATTACGGCGTTCACGGCAGCATTGTGCAGAGAAGAAAACGACAAGAAAAAAATACTTTCACTTTCTTGTTACCCGCCACAGCTGAGGAGCGCGAATGGGCGTGAACCACAAAGCTGATATAACCGGAGAACGACCGCTCTCGGGACTCCATGATTTCTAGGGGGCGCTAGCTAGCTACTCCAACGCTTTTGCTCAAAACAACATACATCTCCCGAGTTAAAGATCTTTATTCTGGTTTTCACATCATTTCACACAGACGGGGCCATAACATTATACATAACTCCACTTTTAGATCTTTATCGATTTTAACTACCTCAAAATACCCTTCTGTGAGTGTTCTGTGCAAGCTAAGCAACTTTCCCAGTATCCGCCATTTTGACTCCTGGCATGACGCCAGCAGCAACGGGGACTTTAAACTTTAAAGTCAGGAACAAGCGGTCTCCTGATGGACTCGCCTTCAACCGCCACAAGCAGCTCTTCTACAAACTTGCACCCTTCTGTTGTTGTTTAATAACCTTTCTAACAGCTGCCTGGCGTTTGTAAACGGGAGTATCGAGGAAGTATGTCCCGACCTGGCCTGCTACAGAGAGGCCAAGTACAGGTTCACTAAAGAAGTGGACATTGCTAAACATCAGCACTCTGAGAAGATGCAGCAGCAGATCTCAGAGAATGACTCGGCTTCTGTGTGGAAAGGTTTTAGGAATATCACCAACTACAAGCCTAAAACCCCCCACTCCACTGATGACTTGCTCTTGGCCAACACCCTTAACGACTTTTTCTGCCGTTATGACGAGCCATCAGGCAGCCTTCACACCTCCAACGGAACAAAAGAGACACCTTGGACACTCATTCCCCCACCTCTCCCCCCTCCATAGAGCCATCACCACCATCAAACACTTCACCTACAACACCCCCCTCCTCACCCCACACAAAGGAGGATTTCACACCACCTCCTCCCACCACAACTCTTCATATTCATGAAGCAGATGTGAGGAAGCAGTTTAAGAGTCTGAATGCTCAAAAAGCTCCTGGCCCAGACGGTGTGTCTCCTGCCACCCTCAGACACTGTGCAAACGAGCTGGCCCCAGTGTTTTCTGGCATTTTCAACTCCTCACTGCAGGCATGTCATGTGCCTGCCTGCTTCAAGTCCTCTACCATAATCCCTGTCCCCAAGAAACCTAGGATCACTGGACTAAATGACTACAGACCTGTGCTCCATCACCTATCCACATACCTGCAGTATATAAACACGGGTTGACTCCTCCTCTCTAGGCCTTCATCTCTCTGGAAGAAAGTAAGGGCTGCGATTTTAGTCACCTTTGTTGGTTCCAGTTCTGGTTTAAACCTTAACACGTGTCCTGACTTACTTACCTCACATCAACTGGTTGTGCCACAACCGTTGTGGCAGATGCCCTGTGTCCGCACCTCCCTCAGTCTGGTTCTGTTGGAGGTTTCCTCCTGTTAAAAGGGAGTTTTTCCTTCCCACTGTTGCCAAAGTACGGAGCAAGGCAATGGATATTGGGGGAAAACAAGACATACTTTTTTTTTCAATTTTCTTTCCTCCAATGTCCCTCGTCGGGCTCCCAACGTGCTTGCTCACAGGGCGTCATCTAATTGTCAAGGTTTTCTCTGTTTTCTTTGTATTATTGTAGGATCTTTACAATATAAGGTGTCTTGGATCATCTGTTATTGTGACTTAAGGCTATATAATGAAAACTGAATTCCATCTTCTTTGGGTATAAAAATCGTAGGGGGGAAGGTTATATTTAGGGATAATCTAAACCAAATTTTGAAGGCTACCTGGAGGCGCCTGTATTGCCCTGTAAGTGCCACAGAGGGGCAGTCTCTGCTGACACAAACATAGAGCTAAGTTGGGATTTCCTGATGTGTGTGTGCTCTCTCTGAAAGGTAGGTAGTGCATAAGGCAGGCTTCTTACAGTGTCCTTTAAGAGCAATAAGCTCATTATATTAATTACAGCCTTGTAAGACTTTGTTTTCTGGTATGGCACAAAAAAAACATACACTTTAATCTTCTGGCCTCAACATAAACCTGACACCTTCACTTGTACCTAAACTGCTTGTTTGGAGTCAGTATTGGTCTAAACACATACCGTCTTTAACCTTTGCTAAATAGCTTTGAACTACACATGGCAGTCAACTCACCTAACCTTTATTTGATCTCTTCTCCTGATCAAATAGACAAAACCTACAATCTGTCTTTGTTTCTAGTCCCGTTCTTTTTGCCTCACCCTCTAAATCCACCTTTGCTTTCCTGTATTTATTGCAAAGGCCACACTTGTGGCTTTGAAGGTCTTTAGTTGAACCCATGTTCCAAAGAGACAGGCAGGAGTGACAATGAACCGGGGACAAAGACCGGAGAACAACTCCATTAGCTTGAAGCCTAATGTCTCACTATCAGTTCCAGGAAGCTTTTCACTTTGTTACAGTACATTATGTACCACACTTTGGCATACACTATTGTGAGTACATTAACTTTATTGTTCAGGCGTGGTTCAAATGGCAAACACAGAGGTCAGAGGGTCAGCGTGGAGCCTGACGCTGCTAACAAAACAACCCACCAGCAAATCGAATGAAAGGAAGATTCATAACAGTCCACTCCAGACTTGAAAGGTGACAGAATCCTGATATTTTTCCAAATAAAAGAAATACTTTTGAACTCTTTATTTTCTTGCTTCATAACAACTGTAATGGGGTGGATTTAGAATAGAATAATCCTTTCATTGTCCCACATGGGGAAAGTTGGTAGTTTATTTTTAACTGATGCCATGATGATGCTTAAATTTAGGGGTGTAACCACGCTGTCCTAGCACACAGAGGCATGGCTGAGTGCTGCAAACCTTCACCTTGTTTTTGTTTTAGGAACCTGTTTATTCTGTTTTATTTGAGTGTAAACTTGGTGTGGAAATTAAACTTGGTGGATTACTTGCTGTGCAGTCCTTTGATTGGCTGCTGTGTTTAAATGCGCTGCATAAATTAACAGATTTGGCTGAATTTGTGAATGATGTAGACTCATTCAAAAGGTGGTTGTTTTGCATAAGCTTCACTGTGTGGTCAGAGTCCACCAATGTATCGCTGTATAAGTTGTAAAAAAAAAAAAGTTAAAAAAAAGTAAAAAAATAAATAAAACAATTTTAAATTAAAAAAATAAAATAAAAATAAATAAATAAAAATAAATAAATATATATATATATATATTTTAAAAAATATATATATATTTTTTTATTTAAAAAATCTATAAATAAATATATATATATATAGTTTTTTTAAATTTAAAATCTTTTACATTTTTTTTTTTTTTTTTTTTTTACATTTTTTTTACATTTTTTTTTTTACAACTTATACAGTGATACATTGGTGGACTCTGACCACACAGTGAAGCTTATGCAAAACAACCACCTTTTGAATGAGTCTACATCATTCACAAATTCAGCCAAATCTGTTAATTTATGCAGCGCATTTAAACACAGCAGCCAATCAAAGGACTGCACAGCAAGTAATCCACCAAGTTTAATTTCCACACCAAGTTTACACTCAAATAAAACAGAATAAAAAATAAATAAAATTATTTATTTATTTATTTTTTAAATACAGACTCATGTTTTCTGAGTTTGAGAAATTTACCAGATTAATGGTTTTTGACATGGTTGGCATAATGCACCATGTTTTACTTCAGCTGTCCACGTGAGGCTTTGTTAATTCATCTCAGACACGTTGAGTGTAGAAAATAAAGCTGCTCACCGCCGCATTAACAGGCTGATACTCATGTTTAAACTCTCAGGAGGTGACTAATGGTGCATTTTGCAGGTGTGTGATTTTGTCTCACAAATGCAGCAAAATCATCCATTGTTCTCTTCCTGTTGCCGTGCTACTGAATTGTGACTTTTCAGAAAAACATACATAAACACAGGAGTCATCAAGCGGCCTCGTTTAAAGTGTATTTTATAAATTTACATATTCAGCTTTTTTTTTTTAATAATATACAATAGAAACAGTGCTGATTGAAGTCGACTTTGAAGAAATATCTGGCATAAATAAAGTCCAGTATTGAGTCCAGTACAGAAACAGTAATTCAGAATACAAATCTTTGTCACTTAAGGGATAAAAAATATTTGGATATAAAAATATTTCTACACACAAATACCAACTGCAGTTGTCCAGCAACTGCAGAACAATAAAGAAGAACAATCATACACTTTACAAAAGCTCATTTCTCTTTTTAAATTAATGCTTAGAGTGGAGTTTTAATCTGGGTTGAATGCTGTCAGTGGCAAACAGTATAATCAATTCCTTTAAAAGGCACCGAGGGAGCAGTAGTTAAGGCAAAAGTTAGTCATTTATCTGAGGATGGTATACGTGTCCATCATGGCCAAACATTTCATTTCCACCCACGTAACACATGCTGAACTCCTTTATAACCAAAGCAGATACAGGCTGCTGAATTTCCCCTTCTTTGTCTTTTTCCAAAGTTCAACCTAATTAAAAAAAAACATTTGCTAATCAAAGACATCCTTATTTCATATCTGCATCAACTTGCCAACGTGCAACTTCAACCTTCTCCTGACTTCAAACCTCTCCACAAAACATCAACAAGCCCCAGAGGCGGAGCTTGTCTCCCTCTGCTATTCAACCTGAGGACAGTTTCCATTTTGCACGACGCCGGGGACGCAGAGGTTCAGGTTGTGCACCCTCCTGTAGACGAAGTGGAAGACCTGAGCGCGCGGCCGGCTGTGGAGCTCGGCTTTGATTCGCTGAGGGTGCGTGTCTGGGGTGAGCTGCTGGCTGGTTTCCTCGTTGACCAGAAACAGAGCGCAGTTCTCAGGGTCGGAGATCCTGAACTTCTGGGCGCACAGCGAGCAGACCTCTTCTGTGGTGGTGTACGGGTGGACGACCAGTGTTTTGGCCGTGCAGCCCACCCCCGGCTCTTGCAGCGCGACCCGGAGATAGTTCTAGAGAGAAAAGAGTTCAATTTTAGAAAACTGTCAAATGTACGAAAGGGGCATTTCTGAGGAGGTGAGCAGGCAGGAAACCCTCATGCAGTGACAAAGAGTTTACATGCAGTGATGTTATCAGGAGCAACATGCTGTGATGTTAGTACAGACGACACGCAGCACCTTCCATGCCTCTGTCCAAAGCTGGATTTACTCTTACTGGTACAAGTTTGACTCACTGCCTGGATGGTCAAGGTCGGCTCAGGTCAGGTGATACCTGAAAGTCGTCCACACACGGTACTGAACGCTGGGCGGTCCGCCGGCGGTGCCACTGGTGCAGCGTGTTCCTGGCCTCGGAGCTCAGCACTCGGGCCGCCTGCTCCTCCTGGAAGTTTTTGATGAGGGACATGGCTCCGTAGGCGCTGGTCAGGTAGTAACCGCCTGGGGTAAAAATTAAACACAAAAAGAAATGAAACCAACAGAAGTTAAAAAATAATTAAGAAAAATAAAGACAGTTGTGCCTTTCTGGCATAAACGAATCAGATTTGGTGCTTAAGGGTCAAAGATATTTACCTACACAGCTGATTATTAAACATTTTCAGTTTCCGTGCCAGACAGCTCGGCGCTGATGGGAAAATATTTCACTCTTGGTACGTTAAACCTTCATATTTTTTCCTCTTGAAGTGGTTCCAGCCCATTAAAAATCAAAACACTGACTGGAATTTCCTCGCTGTGAGGACTTTTCCTTCCTATGCAAGCATTTATCACGTTTTCTCAAAGAACCTTCAATAAAAACTGGAGCTGAGAGTCACTGTAAAACACCTCAGCGACATGCTCGATACTGGACCGTACACCTTCTGCTGAAGCCAAAACAAAGCTTTCAAAAGAAGAAACAAATACGTTAAATGACTTTAGACAGAAACTGTCGGGACACTTTGCAGTTCAGTCTTTATTTATTTTAGTATTTATTATCATCATCCTGCGAGTGAACTTTGTGTCTTTAGTTTCCACTAAATACCAAGCCTCATAATAAAGACATTAATGCTAAAATAAGGAAAACCTCACATTTGTTTTTTTTTTAAATCAAACTTTAAAGGAACTACTTCTGTAGATTTTTGGCCACTAGGGGGCAGCACAGCAGGCCGAGTCAACAACAGGTGAGCAGAGTGCTGTACAGCTAAAAGAACCAATTAAAATAAATTAAAGTCATTAAAAACAAAACATCTGTAACTAACTCATCAAGTAGTGATGATTTTGGTAATGATTAAACCTCTGCCCTCATAGACACACGTCATCATTTCCAACCAGCAGCAACGTGTAGATATTCACGGCTCTTTCACTCCCGCGAACAGTAACTAACACTCGTGTTACACAACAGACGTGACATGGTTTTAGTTAGAAAACATAACTCATTTGTTTCTCTTTCACGGGTCCGAAGGGTTAATGACTCATTGTTAGCAGAAAGTGTGCTGCTCTATAATTTACCAGCTTTTAAAACATCGCTCTGGGCCAGAGATGGAGAGGAAAATATTTCAGTGAATCTTTAAATTCTTTAGTTTCTCAGCTTAGCGTCATGGTTGTACAGTACAGCTGTTACCAGCTGAATGTGGGAGTGTTTTTATTTTTTTTTATTTAAAAAGGAAAGAGCTTTTCCCCAGATAAGTGCCAGATCGGCACCTTCCAAAGATATGTTAGCCAGAGCCAAAGGAAAATCCTGATAAAATCCCCTCACTCAAACCTCTAACACAAAGACACTAATGATGAGTAACTACAGGAACACACCAGGCGAGGCTGTGCATGTTAAAGCTCTGGGCTTTTTCCTTGCACTTGCATCAGTTCTTGAGATTCTACCAGACCAGAAGCCTCCTAAACATTCATCAAAAAAGCGTCACTAAAAGTGCCACCAGGCGGATTTTTGTTTAAATTAAACAGGAGGCACGTGAAGCTGCACAGAACAGGCGACCCGGCAAAGGCTCGGAGACCCTGAGCAGACTGAACTCCACTCCTGAACGCGCCCGGCGTGAATGAAAGACGTGTGACGGTGTAGTGATGCACGCCTGGTTTATTCTCTGTGGTTTCGTTTACTCAGACATGATGCACAAAAAGATTTTTAGGGTGATTCATCTCATTTTCAGATATGTTTTATTTTAAATGTCACCAAGCTAAAAGTACACATGGCCCTGACAGCCACACACTCACATATACAGGCAATTATTCATTATTTAGACCAGTGGTTCTTAACCTGGGTTCGATCGATCGGTTAACATCGCTGATAAAACGTTTCACCCACCACAAAAAACCCGAGTGATCTGACAGCTAATACGGAGTCTGACCCTTTCTCGTTGCAGTTTCTCTGACTTATTACCTACTAAATTATTCATGAGCAGTATTTCTGCAGGATGTCTTTTCAAAAGAAAACAGCTCCGAGTTTGTTGCTGCCGGTAATAAAACTGATAAGAGCAGCGATACTCAATCAAAACATCAAAGCTGTAATGAGATGCTGTAAAAGCTGCACAGTCATTAAAGGAAAGAGTTTGGAGATAAAACTCGGCAGGTTCGTCGCTACACGCAGCAGCGGCAGATTATGCAAAATATTCCTTTCCACAATCCGTCCTGATACAACATCCTAATACTGTCACCCGGACTGTGGCAGGAAACCCCTCCTCTCACAGTCTGAACTTCCACTACGTGACTTCCACCTATAATCTTGGGTATGTACATCCATTAAACTGGAAGCTTCCTGTTCTCACACAGTCAAAAATGGCGAGACCTTCCTCTGACCAGGTCACAAAACAGGGTGGACCTCTTTAGCCTCACAGCACACTGGTGCGTCTAAACTTTAAGACGAGCTGATGTTTTCAGAGAGCGGACCTCAGAGTCTCTCTGCTTTATTTAAAGTCCTGCTGTAACAATGTTACACGGCTCTGTTATGACCCAATGATCTTTTCCTAGCAAACTAATGTATTGTAGACATCGATCTTTTAAAGTATAAGGCATACTGTTGTTCTAACTATTTTCATATGCAGCTAAACTGAATCATGATTCGATATCGTGAAGTTATTTTTCTGAACCATGAAAAGAATTCTGCGAATATTGAGCGAACATTTCTCAGATGGTAACTGTGTCTGTAACCGACGCACAAGTGCTGCTGTAACGTGTATGTCCTGTGTAACCGACAGGACCAGTGTTGGTCAACTTACCTGAAAAAAGTAATCAGTAACTAATTACTGATTACTTCCCCCAAAAAGTAATCCAGTTACTTTACTGATTACTTATTTTCAAAAGTAATTAATTACTTAGTTACTTTTTAAAAACACGATTTACAACCTGAATAGGTGATAAAGTGATAGATCTTTCAGCCCAATTCTACTTTTTCTACATAATCATCATACAAAATGTAATCAAATGGAAAAGTCTCTTTTTAAAACTTGTTTTATTCGTTTTAATCTTTTAACTTTATGCATCAAGCAAACATTTAATTATCTGCAACATTCTCTGACTGGAAGAAATTAGTTTAACATTTAAACCTATTTTCTGCACATTCCAGCACATAAAATAAAATATTTTTTGTGTTTACACTCAGTCTTTCAAATAGATGCAAGTAAAACACAGCAGAAAATAAGTAAAGTCAAAGACTAGCGGTCCTATTGCTCTATTTTCACCTGTAAAGCAGGAGTGGGGTAGGCGGAGGGTTACCCTGGTGCAGGTGTGCAGCGGTCAGTGGAAGAATCCGCGAGTTTCTCTGTGAGTTTCCCATTACGTCGTAGCTACTCGGAGCTTGCTCGGAAGTTTAGGGGTTTTTTTCGCTGTAAAAAGAAGTTTTCTTCCCGCGCACAACGGACACTAATGTTTTTGTCACTTTTTATGGAATCAAACTCAAAGTAAGGTCAGTACTTCCACGCTTTAAACGCTGCACGCTCATACTCTCTCTGCACTCGATATATGATCCATTGTTGATCTGCACACAGCTGTTGTCACGAACGTCGCACTCGCTTACGTCACTGTCATGAGACATTCTCGCAAAAAATCACAGTTTTAGTAACGCAGTAACGCAGCGTTCCTACGGGAAAGTAACGGTAATCTAATTACCATTTTTGCAATAGTAATCCCTTACTTTACTCGTTACTTGAAAAAAGTAATCGGATTACAGCCATCTCTGGACAGGACCTACCCTCTCCTTGAAGCAGGGATGGATCCAGCAGCTCCATCATGTACTGGATCTCCGTGTCCAGCTGCGGCATGTCGCACTGAGCCAACACATAAGTGAGCATGGGCAGGAAGTCGTCGGCACCGTACATCCTCCCTGGAAGGAAACAGATGGAGAGCAGAGGGGGATGTAGGTGTGGCAGGTTTGTATTTTCAAATTATTTTTCACTTTTATAACGTTTTCAGTTCGTTTCCGGAGTTCGTCAGATCGTTCTCAGTTCTGCTTTTGTTTGAAAATGTTAAAATGTTTCATTTTAGTTTCGTTTTTATTCATTTTGACGTCAGGTTTAGTCATTTTTAATTGGAATTGTACGGAGGGCGTATGTCAAGAGGCGTGATTTAGGAAAATCAGAACAGGTGTTACTTTTTGAAAACTCCTTTTGGAAGCAGTTGACTCACAGTCCAGACATCCAGACTCTCAACAAACACGCCCATCAAAGCCTCATCTGTCTGGAGTCTGGTTTTTCATTTTTAGTTTAGAATAAAATAATGTTTTTTATATCTAATTTTAGTTTTTAGTTTCATTTCAGTTAACTACAATAACCTTGATGGCAGTCGCACAGGTCAGGCAGAGGAAGGAAAAGGAAAAACATCACAGCTGTAAACAATCAGAGGAAACTGACAAACTGGGAACAAACGGACTTTTCCATACCTGAGTTATCCTGCATGATGGTGTAAATGAGCTTACACACTCGCAGCAGCAGTGACACCTTCTTCTCGGGGGAATACATCTTCCTCATGTTCAGGAACTTCTGCCGGATTTTCTCAATAGCCACGGCGTCAGGGGGCACGGCACCGTCCACCCCGAGCTCCTGGGGCTTTTTGGTCTTAGCCAGCGCCAAGTTCTCCCTCAGCTGCTGCAAAGCTCCGCTGCTCACCTGCAGCGAACAGAGACAACACATCACTGATATCAGGGCTTCATCTTTAGCATCGCTTATCTCCTCATTTATGAAGACGCTTTTCTAAGATCTTCACCTGGAAGTCGTGCAAAGCCGTCTCGATGACGCTGTTCAGAGGTTTTAAGACGCATTTGTGCATGGCCTTCTCCAGCACCTGGTCTGTGGACGAGGACACACCCACACACAGACAACCGGTTAAGCACCAAACGTAATGTAATGATCATTTCTTTGAGTAATCAAATAATAAAGTGTGTCACTGCGTGTTGTGCAATGACGAGTTAAATAAAACTGAAACTGTACATTTGCTGTAACTCTTATGTACACAGTTCCTGGGAACGAATGAGGAGATTTACTGGTTAACCCGAAACCATCGTCACATGCTAATGGCAGTCAGCACGCTGAAGTCATGTTCATCAACCCTGAAACTTGAAGACTTTTCTCACATTTAACGCTGCACAGTCCTGGACTCCGTCCTCACATTTTGCTTAAAGTCAGGCTAAGATGAAGTTATCAGGCTTAAATTATCCACCTTAATATCAGGGTGCGTCATCTTTAAAGACTTAATGCTTTTAATCTGAAGCATCAGTAATTAAACCCAGATGACATCAAATCAAATCAAAATGTATTTATATAGCACGTATTAAAACAACAGTGTTGACCATAGTGCTTCACAGTCAGTAAAAGCATGAGACGGTTAAAACAAACAATAAAAGAGGACAACAAACAATAGCTAACAACACAACAAGCTTGACCAGCCAACTAGACAGAATCAAAAGTCAAAAAATAAGTTTTAAGACGTGATTTAAAAGACTCGGCAGTACAAATATGAACAGGAAGGTTATTCCAGAGTCTGGGTGCCACGGATGCAAAGGCCCGATCACCTCTCGACTTCATTCGAGTCCTAGGTTGTGCAAGGAGCCTGTGATTGGACGATCTAAGTGCTCTGTTGGGATTGTATGAATGGAGTAGTTCAGAAAGATAGCTGGGCGCTAAATTATTCAGAATATTAAAAGTGAACAAAAGAATTTTAAAGATATTTAACAGGGAGCCAATTTAATTTGGCTAAAATTGGAGTTATGTGTTCATAGATTCTCGTACCTGCATTTTGAATTAACTGAAGCCGGCAAAGAGAGGAGTGTTGGAGGCCCGAGTAGAGGGAGTTACAGTCGTCCAGTCTGGATGTGATAAATGCGTGGATAAGCTTTTCAAGGTCCTTTAAAGGAAGGAACGGCTTTGCTTTGGAAATCTGACGCAACTGGTAAAAGCTGTTTTTTACCACAGTGGATATCTGTTTCTCAAGTTTAAAAGAGCCATCCAGGAACACTCCGAGGTTTCTTACAGTGGGCGAGAGATGGCTAGCGAGAGGGCGTAGGGCATCAGCTAACTGGTCTAGCGGAGTCAAAAACTATGATTTCGGTCTTATTCTCGTTCAATGTAAGAAAATTATGTGATAACCAAATTTTAACTTCATGCAAACAGTTGAACAGAGGTGGACATGTGAGAGATCCCTGACAATAAGCTCAACATGAGCATTCAGTCGGCAAACTGACTTTTTGTTTTCTTTATTTGCCAAAATTGATCATACCTGAATATATTTCTCTCTTTTTCTTTTTATTATTTCTTTTTTAATGTATTTTTTGGAAATATGGCACTTTGACCCAGTGCACTATAAATGCATTTCAAGAAATCACATGGAAAATAAAATATCTGCATTTTTAAAATCATTTCTACTACATGTTATTTGCACGTCAAAACGGAGACCATACCAAGAAATTCACCTCAGTCAGCTCAACACTTCAGCTGTTTCTATTCTTCAGTCGTTTTCTTAATCAGAAAATAACAACAACACCCTCCTACTTCACCAAAAGTTGATTCTGTTCATCTGGTCGCAGCGTTTCGTCACTCATCCAACTGACTTCTCCAGTCTCAGCTGACTGCAGGTTTCCCCACTCCTAGCTGCATCCCTGTGGGGCTCACATAACCACTTTATGGTTAGGAGACACTTTTGAATTCCAGTCTGTTTGCTCTCATCAGCAAAACAAATCGAAATCAGAGACCAAGTAGACTGACCTCCCCCCACTTCATGCATGTCTTTGGGACTGTGAGAGGAGACGCCACGGAGACACGGGGAAAACACAGTGATGGTTTGGCAACAGTGCAAACCGCCACGCCATCATGCTGCCAGAAGGACGTTTAAGACAAAATGAACAGGAAGTAATTTGAGTATAAGGATGCACAATGTCTGACAGCAGAGAAGGCCCTCGGGCACATGACGCCCTTTACCATCCATCCTGTGATGAAATCATTTACGAGGACGTCAAGCTATCGCCGACATGTCTCCCTAATGTCAAGGCTCCTCTCACAAAGTTGCCTCCTAAACAGCAGCAGGAGAACAAATCAGATTTAAGCGTGATTATCTCCACTAATCACAGCAGCGTGATTCGCTTTGATTAGTGGACATAACAATAATCTCTTTATTTGCTACAGTATAGTGTTTTTTGGCTCTTTTTTATGTGTAACAGATTATATGACCATGTGGGCTAATGGGAAACATTTGCTATCCATCCGTTCGCTTCCACTTCTCCTTTTCAGGGTCGCGGGGGGCGCTGGAGCCTATCCCAGCTGTCATAGGGCGAGAGGCGGGGTACACCCTGGACAGGTCGCCAGTCTGTTGCAGGGCCAACACACAGAGACAGACAACCATTCGCACTCACATTCACACCTAGTGGCAATTTGGATTATCCAATTAACCTATCCCCACAAGCTGCATGTCTTTGGACGGTGGGAGGAAGCCGGAGTACCCGAAGAGAACCCACGCAAACACGGGGAGAACATGCAAACTCCACACAGAAAGACCCCGGCCTGATGTTGGAATTGAACTCAGGACCTTCTTGCTGTGCGGCAACAGTGCTAACCACCGTGCTGCCACTTTCAGATCATCAAACAAATTTAAATATTAGACAAAGACAACACAGGTAAAAACAAAATGCATATTCTAAATGATTGTATTTATTGAGTGAGAAAAAATCTAAACCTATATGACTATGTGCAAAATATAGATTTTTGCCAGAAAACATCTTTTTGATCCCCAAGACTTTCGGGAAAATACTCTGTGGACTGGAGAGGCAAAAGTTGACTTTTTGGAAGCTGTGTGTCCCATTATATCTGGCATAAAACTAACACAGCAACCCTCTGATATGGCTGAATTACAATACTGCAAAGATGAGTGGGCCAAAATTCTTCCACAGAGCTGTAAAGGACTCAATGTCAAACATTCAAAACTAGGAAATCAGGAAGAGGGCAAACCCTTTTCCACAACACCGTATATGTGTGCTGAGATAATGTGTTTGTGAGAGCTGAATGAACTGTTGGTATTCTGTGCTTGTGCCCTTATACACTTATACACATTTGCTATCTTAACACTAAAAAGCAGAAAAAGGTAAATAATTGGACGAAGGATCAACGCTTGCCTTTCAAAGCTGAAGCCACAAAATGAGTAAATAAACTAAACTTTAGAGTTTGACATTCAAACGCTGGTCGTGTCAGATAGATTACACGTTTATGGCTCTGATAACGTTAAAGAGTGACTGACCTCGAGTGTGAGCTTTAAGCATCCTGGTCATATACCAACCTGGAAGCAGATTCTACGTGAGTGCAAATACAACGTCTGTACCTCTGACCCACGTACCCGGGCTTCAAACCATTTCCTCAACTATGCCCAGCACGCTGCATTTCACACAATCGCGTGTTATTGTTCACTGACGGCGAGTATTCATGCAGCACAGACAACCCAGCCTCCGGGCGCTGTTTATGCCAGACTTATGCAATGATTTACGCAGAACAGTACAATGCATGCACGCACAGGAATCCTGTTCTTATGAAGAATTGGTATTCTGTTTTGTTTTCATTGTGAGCCACAGAAGTACAGGATGCCTGTACGAGAGCCGAGTGCCGTGGCTCACCTGAGACGAGGGCGAGTCCTTTATTGCAAAATGCTTACAGACATAAATCTAGAGCCATAAAAAGGAAGCCTTGGACGACTCTGTTAGATCCTCACGTGCACACAAGGACGTGATCGGAGCCTCCTCAGGATCGACCGTTACATTTTCTGACTTGTTGTTAGGTTTTATCTCAAAAGCAATTAAATCAAGAGGCAAACACGTACTCCTACATCTGAAGGAACGCCGGAAGCGCATAATAAATATCTCATTTATTGATTTAAACCCCGCCTTTCTGCGTCATTTACATTCTCTGTTTACTTATGAATTGGGGTGTGTGTTGCCAGTCAAAAGCCTCCCTATAAGCCATTACCATATAACCATTCTGCTTCTCCCACTCACAATACTTCAAGTGTTGCACTCTCTAAAATCACTCCAAATTTTGCACTTCAAGCTTTCCTTTTCATTATAAACACAAAAGAATGAACATTTTGTTCTGCTGCAACATAACCACACTCCACAGTATTTCTGTAAACACGCCCGAGAGGCTCGACGGGTCACCTTAGCTCCACTTCTCCTTTTTCACAGTTATGTGTGAGCGTAACATGACATCAGGCGGACTGTCGGCTCTCAGCTCGGACTTTTTATTCTGACAGCTGACAAACGAGGGACTGATCTGATCCACTTTATGCTCATTTATGTTTCAGTTGTGGTGCTCACAAATGTTCCAGCAGGCTGGATGTGGCTCAGACGTCCTGAGCTGCGTTACAGCAAGTATTATGGGTGTTAGACTTGGCCAAAACTCACAACCAGAGATGGGCGCGTTACTGTAATCCGATTACTTTTTTCAAGTAACGAGTAAAGTAAGGGATTACTATTGCAAAAAACGGTAATTAGATTTCTGTTTTCCGTAGGAACGCTGCGTTACTGTGTTAATAAAACTGTGATTTTTTTGCAAGAATGTCTCATGACAGTGACGTAAGTGAGTGCGACGTTTGTGACAACAGCTGTGTGCAGATCAACAATGGATCATATATCGAGTGCAGAGAGAGTATGAGCGTGCAGCGTTTAAAGCGTGGAAGTACTGACCTTACTTTGAGTTTGATTCCATAAAAAGTGACAAAAACATTAGTGTCCGTTGTGCGTGGGAAGAAAACTTCTTTTTACAGTGAAAAAAACCCCTAAATTTCCAAACAAGCACCGAGTAGCTACGACGTAATGAGAAACTCACAGAGAAACTCGCGGATTCTTCCACTGACCGCTGCACACCTGCACCAGGGTAAACCTCCGCCTACCCCACTCCTGCTTTACAGGTGAAAATAGAGCAACAGGACCGCTAGTCTTTGACTTTATTTATTTTCTGCTGTGTTTTACTTCAGCTATTTGAAAAAGTGAGTGTAAACACACAAAAAATAAATATATTTTATGTGCTGGAATGTGCAGAAAATATTAATATTAAATGTTAAACAAATTTCTTCCAGTCAGAGAATGTTGCATATAATTAAATTTTTGCTTGATGCATAAAGTTAAAAGATTAAAACTAATAAAACAAGTTTTAAAAAGAGACTTTTCCATTTGATTACATTTTGTATGATGATTATGCAGAAAAAGTAGAATTGGGCTGAAAGATCTATCACTTTATCACCTATTCAGGTTGTAAATCGTGTTTTTAAAAAGTAACTAAGTAATTAATTACTTTTGAAAATAAGTAATCAGTAAAGTAACGGGATTACTTTTTTGGGGAAGTAATCAGTAATTAGTTACTGATTACTTTTTTCAAGTAACTTGACCAACACTGCTCACAACACACCTCATTTGGCTCATGTAAGGTGGATGTGGGGCTAAGTTTAGGCAGCCAGACTCATCCTGATACATCAGCGTCACTCAAGGCCAAACGTGGCTCACAGGAAACTGAAGATGTGGGCCACATTTGGGCCAATGACTAGTAAAGTAGATTTCCACTTTGCAAACTATTGAATCAAAGTCTGCCTGCTTATTAAACATGTTTACATTAGTTCTCCTCTCCAAAGGGAACCTTTGTGAGCGCGAGACTGTTTATGTGCGGTCTGTTAGGACAGTCAGAAAGGATCATTTCTCTGTCCCTGAACAAGGCTTTGCTGTTATTGTTTACAATGAACAAGGGGATGTGAGATGTGTGCAAAGACACGCTCACATGTTCTGCAAAGCTAGTGCACGATAATCTGATCAGAATGAAGCGTCCCTTTCAGAGAGTTTTCCATATGTGCAAACTATTTTTTCAAATGTTCATATAAAAACATCTCCAGCAGGACCTGATGGACACGAGCAGCAGTATAATGATAATAATGAATGAAATGAAGGCATACGAAGGTACTTTTTGACACAGTTCTGTAGCCTCGAGTCCTGACATTTAATAACAGCCCCACCAAGTTAAATATACACTTAAAAGCAACACCTGCCCTTCAAAGTCAAACTCAACTACAGTGTGAGATTATGCCGACAAACACAGGCCAGGAATAACTCACTAGGGCACAGCACGCTGGCATGTCTGTAATTCAACACGGCTAATGCGGCACGCTAATATGGAAAGTTCGACGATACGATTCAAAGCTTCAGCGCTGTTGATGGATTTAGTGATTTTGAAACCCTCTGAATCACTAACGGCCCAACATATCTGGAATGTGAACATGCAGAGATCTGAAAGCTGTCAGATATATGATGAAAACATGACGCACGCCCACACCTGCACCCGCACAAAGATGTTTTACAAAGTTAAGACGAGCAGCCCATACTGCAAATCTCAAAGTCACATTTCACTTTAAACACTTACCAATCTGGTCCTCGGGTATGAGGGACTCGATAGGAGGGTCGAGCTCAGAGCTCTGGCGCAGGTACGCCTTCATCTGTGTCATAAACTGCCTGAGAGTCTGCAGGAAATCCATCCCTGACGTGTGACAGCTTCGATTCTCCTGAACGAAGCCGATGTAGTCCTGAACCAGCGAACCAAAGTACGAGCTTTTGTCCCGGGACAGCTCAGCGATCCTTTTCACCGTCCGCCTCTCCGGGGTCATGAGGGAGCTGAGCATGCCGCTGACCTTACTGAAGCGCCCCTTCAAGGCCCTGGGGAGGATGAAGGAACTACCGCTTATAATCACGCCGACCTTTCGGCTCCGGGCTCTGAAGGATGGACGGAGGCGCATTTCTAAGTCTGTCTCCATGCCAACTCCGTAGTCCTCCTCCTCTTCTTCCCCGTCGTCATCGTCCTCACTGCTGTCCTCCACCGGGTCTTGGTGATTTAGGTGTAATGATGGGGTAGGGGCCAGGCCCAGGGAGAATCCAGGAGACTGGGAGTATTCCAGTGAGTCGGAGGAAGAAGTAGACATGCTCATGTCGCTGAGTCGCTGGTGTCCCCTCTCGTTAGGACCGGACGGACTCTCGGTGTTAGTCTCCAGATCTGCAGGGGTGGCAGGTTGAGGCTGGCAGGATGGCAGTTTGGCACGAGACAGGGCCTTGGCGATGGTCTCATCATCCAGGGCAATGTGGCAGCGGTGAGACTCCAAATCCGGCTTCTTTGGCCTCGGAGGCGGTGGGTTTGAAGGCACGGGGATTGGTGAGCTGCCACTTTTGGATGATCCGCTGTGCTTGATGCCCATCGAAGGTCGAGCCGGTGCCGGGCGCTTATTCGAGGATTGGTGCTGCCTTGTAATTACAGCCTCTGGCATGCTCTTTGGTCTGGCAGCAGCTGCTGGAGGTCCAGGTGGAGGTGGGGCGGGACGCCGGCGTGGCATCGAGCGCGGCGGCGGGGGGCGAGGGGGCCGCGATTTGCTGTTGGGTTTGATCTTGTCCACGTGTGGATCACTGCTTCGGCTGCCGGTTAGAGGCTTTGATTCCTCTGCATTCTCCAGGGTGGACTCGACAGCCTTCGAAGGCGGCTCCTCCTCAGAGCTGCTGCGGCGGTGTGGACGGGTTTGGAGAAAGAGCGGGTTAACAAAGCACAGAGGACCGCTGGAGTGTCGTCTCTCTAGGTGAAAGTTAGGTGGAGGCGCATGGGATTGTAAGGTTGCCGGTGCGCTGTCACAGTGAGCCCTGGGGCGTCTCTGCGGTGACCCCTCGACCTCGCTGTTCCTGTTGGTCCGCTGGGGGCTGAGGGTCCGGCTCAGAGGGCGACAGGGACGGGGGGAGGTGTGCCGCTGACTGCACAGGGCAGAATCCCAGAAACCTGTAACACACAGACGTAAAGAAACCGTCAGAGGCAAACATTAGCCAGCGTCTCCTGAGACGAGTCGAAACTCCCACAGAATAAATCCTCAGAGCAGCAGCAGAGTTTTCACCACTAACTTTGTTGGCTCCCTTTAAGTTTTCAAAGTTTCGTCCGTCTTTCCTGCTTGTTTGTCGTCTAGAAGTGTTCCATACTCAGCCCGTGCCTCTCTGCTCTGACTCACTGGATGCCGACACACACCCAGAGAGCCACACACGCTAATCACACAGTGGGAGGGCACTGAAAACTCCACATAGCGCACAGTCCCTCCACCCCTTTCTTCCTGCTCTGCATTTCCTTGTAGCTCTGAGTAGATTCACTCTCAGTCTTCTTTCTTCCTAATATCTAGTGTTTATTTAAAGTCTGTGAATCTCATTTGAACAACTTTCTTTTGTTTCTTTCGTTACGCTGACGGTGCAGAAACAGGGGAGTGGAGGAAATGCTCTCTCACTCCACTGAATCATCCCATTGTTTTCAGCTGCTTGGCAAGACAGACCTCATTCACTACAAAATAAAGCATCTGTGGAATCCCATCGTAAACGCACGGCTACAGCGTAAAGATTTAACCACCCTTTAAGAGAACAGACAACAAGTAATCCACTCTCTGCTTACATCTACACAGTTGTTGTCACTTAAAAATGGAAACAAACTCGGGGGAAATGAAGAAGCAGCTCCAGCTGCTAGGTCAGTTTCATATGTCCTGTAATCCTTTGGTGTCTGGGGACTGAAATCTGCCTGTGGGATTCTTGCTGGTCCATGTGAGCAATGAGCACCTGACACTGTGGTGTGTGTCTGCAGAGCAACCCAACAGCAAGCAAGCCAACCTGAATAAACACCACACGAAAAACTGACTGAGCGCAGAGTGGACTGAGCGCAGTTCCCCTTTATCCAAGTAAAGACGTGCACTTTAAAGTGCCTCAAACACACTTTCACTTAGCTTAAATGCTACAAACAAGACATTTGTTTATACTGAGTGAAGCTCACCACATTAAAACCACAGTGTTTGTTTTTTAGATATAAATAAATTCATTAATTCAATGCAGAAGTTACTGACAATAATAACGTCATCACTTCCTGCATGTGCTGCAAACTAAAACAATATCAGGAAAGTGAGTAATGTTCCACCAGAGATTCCTTAAGGTTTTTATTGTGAAATATCCATGCAGGAAGTCTTTAGAGTCGTTCATCTGCCCATAGACTGTATATAAATGATGGATGAAGTGACAGTGATGTAACCCATGCTGCTGCCATGGGTTTTTTTTTTTTAGAGCTAGTAAATAAGTGGTGGGGTTTTATAATCGATTTATCGATTAAAATCGATTCTGGCTTGGATAACGTAAAATCGATTCATTAAAATCCTGAATCGATTTTTTTAATATAAATTTATTTTGCCCGAAATGCCAGAATCTCTGGTGAAATCTCAACAACCACCAAACAGCTAAGACAGTAAATGAGAGCAGGAACATGGATTCTGCACAAAGACTTAAACACACAGCGCGACCCGCGGATCAGAATCAGTTAAATGTCGCCTTTCTCACAGTCGGGGCTGAAAGCCGACAGCTCGCTGATTCTGATTGGTCCGCGCTTTGTGTTCACGCCCTTTATGCGCCGATTCTAAAGCTGTTAGTTCGATGTCTCTCCAAACAATATTGACCAAACCAGCAGCAAAAGAAGATCCAAACTACGCTTCACATAAACTCACTCTGACTTTTGCTGTTTTGCTTCGACCATGATGCACAGCTCTCTCTCTCTCTCTGTACTTCAAGAACAGTTTCCCGTCTAAAAATCTGTTTTCTTTATTATTCGCTTGCTTGTTATGCACAAGTCTGCCGTTGTTTACAGCGCTGTCGGCCACTGTTTTTTTTTTTTCGTTTTATATACTTCCGAAAAGAAAACCTAATTTCTGCCGTTCAATACCGAACAAATTTAAACTTTTTAAAATTATGCAAAATGCAAAACGCTTAGCCGTGTCTCTAATAAAACCGCTGTAACTTCAGAGGTAATGTTCATATGTTAATTAATGGTTTTCTTTTGTTTTTGATGTACTGCAGAATATTTTTATTTTATCTTCAGTTACTTTGACACAAAGGCATCTGCTGTGATGCTCACACCTTTGATAAAGTCTTGCGTGTGTCAGCTTCCTTTTTATAGATACAAAAATATGTAAATTTACTGATCTGAATTATAATATTTCTGACTGTCAAAATTTCCCAGATTCAAATCGAATCGAATCGAATTAAATCGAATCGATTCGGGACCTTGTGAAACGGAATTGAATCGATTCTAGAAATCAGTGACAATACCCAGCCCTATAGTAAATACCATGTTCAGGTGAGAGGGTGTTAAATTATCAGCTACATAAACGGTCTACCTACAATGCACAATGCTAATGTGCTAATGAGTGCTAACAAACTAATACAACATGAATTTTTAACAACTACTGATTTCACTAACCAAACTATAGCACAAACACTTTGGATTGTCTTGCCTCACAGCATAATATTTGTCAGATTAAGTTATTACGACGGGAAAAACTAACCATAAAGACCAAAACTGTTTTTGCAGCACGCTGTAAACATGCTGATTTCTGCTGTGAAGCCAGACATGCGAGATTTAACATGTGTACGGGGATTTGCTTCCTTAAACAATGTTTGCGTGCCTTAATAAGTGGATACAGGTTAATTTAAGTCGCCACATTTGCATAATTTTCCAACCCCAGAAGTCCCCACTTGGTCTGCAACAATTTTTAGGTAGGTTTGAAAAAGTGACCCTTGTGTCTGTCTGCGGCTTTAATGATGATGTCAGCAATGCTAACATGCATTTGTTAGAGTGGTATCTCACTTTGCAATGAGCAGTAGTAGTATTTTGCTTCTAAATGGAAAGTTAATGTCTAAGCTGAGACGACCAAACTCACAGCACTGCTAACAAAAGTCATGCTGATAGGGAGGATAAGAGTTCAGCCTCATGAGAGATAAACTAACTGATTCACGGGAGACAAATGAGGCGCAAGATAAGCTTTGTTTCTTTGTTTTTTCCCTTACATGTGCGTGGCCAGAGTCCACAACGGTCTGCTGTTTGTCTTTAAATAGAAGCCGTCCAATGACGAAGGGGAGTTTCCCTCAATGACAGGATAATCTTGCAAATCCGGCATTAAAGAAACTGGCTGATACTTAAAGGATGTTTCGGCCACTGTGCTTCATCACAAAGTAACTCTGCACGCTTCCACCCACATCCATTCATAGAAGACAAAAACAATGATAGCGTTTCATCTTGGTAATGCTGCACGTATTATGTTAGCACGCATGCTTGCAAACCTTTTGTGTTTTTATACAGGTCTGAATGCAGTGCAATGGCATGTGTGTGCTCAGACAGCAGTTGGCTGTCTGTAGCTTTCCACTCGCCACTCCCTTCTCTCCCTCATCAGGGGTGAGTTATGTCGTAGGCTTCTGCTGACTCACCCGCAGTTTCTTTTTTTTTTTTTGGTCCCGTTTGGATCTTTAGCATCAGAATTGTTGTCTTAAGGCCAAGAAAGATGCCAAGCGGATTTATTTTACCAAGTGGATCATCATGGCCATATTGGTCCATTTGATTGACCGCCCCAGAGTACAAGGACCCGAGGAGGACCACCAAAAGGGGGGGAACCGTGCCACCCTCCTGGGAAGAGCTGAGTAGAGCCCCAAACGAGAGGTCACCCAGCAGCTACGGAGCAGAGGCCAGAGGGGGTTGCAGTGGCGTGCCCGCGGGCTCTGCCGGCAACCAGCTGTGCCAGAGAGGACCGAGCTTCAGGCCCAGAGGCCTGAGGGCACCCCAGCCCTGGAAGGGGCCCAGCCGGGCCACAGGCGCCAGGCCCCGCCAATTGGCCACCAGGAGTGAGCCGGTACATACATGAGCGCCCAGCCCCAGTCGACAAGGACCACCAACACACCAACGTCTGAGGGCATCAGCCACCGGCAGGGAGTGTGGTGAGGGGAGATAGGCCTCCGTACTTTGGAGGGCCTGAGATGTTCCCAGAGAGGTGGAGTCTAAGACCCAACCTGACATATAGACACAGACGAACAGGTGCACGCAGACACAAACGTGCATTACCACCCTATATACACAACCAAATACACCTGCAGTTTCACAGGGGCTGAGCTTAGAGTAACTCGGAGTGAAGTCAGGAAATCTGCTATGAAACCCGACCAGGATAGTCAGTGTGAGGGAAACAAACAGAGCACCTGCAGCACGAACACTGACCTTTTTATCTTTGCTTTGTTTGCCCGCCTGCACTTTACAGATCAGTAACCAGGTAATATTACAATTTGCAGTAGATACATCGAGCAAAAACAAACTGGGAAGCAAATTAAAAAGATTTGGAAACCAAATGAACAGTCTGAGTTCAACGCACTAAGATTTAAAAGCAGCCTTTACTTACTTACTCCTCTAGCTTACATTAAGTGAAAATAATAGCACTAAAGAAACTATGTACCTATATTAAAGTACCTATGCAGTGATTTCTACTCTGTTTGAGCACTCGAGCAATAGTTTCTTCCTGTCAGGACAAAGCTGAAGGAAACTGATTAGCCAAGCAAGAGAGAAGAAATCATAACAACTAGAATTTTTAAAGAAACTATTTATCAGTTTGACTGATTGACTTTGACTTTTAATATAAGGGATAGAAAATGCTAAATTAGCATGAGCCTTAGGTCCTAAAGACCCTATCAAACTGGGTGTGAAAAGTGAAGCCAATGCACAAGAGACAAGGTAATCCCATCTAATGGGGTTGACTTGAAAAAAGTCCTTAAAAACACTTCATTGCTAAAGGTTTTCACTCATCTACAGAAAGGGTCGCTCTCAGGAGCTCGGTGAACTCCCGCATGGTGCTGTGATGCTCTTTAAACACTTTCTCTAAGACTTTAGGGGCTCAGCCACTCATTTGAGGTCATATTGAGAAAAAACATTAGGTCCCATTTGTAAATTTTGATCATTTTAAGTTTCAGCACCGAGCTGCTGCTTCAGCGTCAGGCTGCAGCACCTCCACAACATGGTCTCTGCAGATGACCACACATGTGCAGACACACACACACACATCCAATACACAACGATAACTTCCGCCCCATCTGCCTGATGTGCAATAGTACCAACTGAGTACCAACTGGGGCGATCGTGGGCTCAAGAGTTGGGAGTTCGCCTTGTAATCGGAAGGTTGCCGGTTCGAGCCCCGGCTTAGACAGTCTCGGTCGTTGTGTCCTTGGGCAAGACACTTCACCCGTTGCCTACTGGTGGTGGTCAGAGGGCCCGGTGGCGCCAGTGTCCGGCAGCCTCGCCTCTGTCAGTGCGCCCCAGGGTGGCTGTGGCTACAATGTAGCTGCCATCACCAGTGTGTGAATGTGTGGATGACTGGTTGTGTAAAGCACTTTGGGGTCCTTAGGGACTAGAAAAGCGCTGTATAAATACAGGCCATTTACCATTTCCCAGTTTGGCATTTTTTTATTTTATTTTGTATAGTATGTTTTTCTGTCATATCTTATTCTATTCTATTGTTTTTTTCTTCATTTTTTCTTAATTGTTACTGTTCTTAACTTACTTTCTGCTGTGACCAAAACATTTCCCACATGTGTGACTAATAAAGGTTTATCTTATCTTATCATCCACATTATAAACTTAAAGGCTCATTTCAAGGCTTCATAATAAAACTTCAATAATCAGCAGCTGATGTCACGATAGCTACATCCTTCTTTTATGCCATTTATGGTGGAGGTGCAATAACCACATTATCAAGACATACCAGGTAGAATTTACCACGAATTAAGTGCAGACAACTTGGAGACATCCAACATGTTCATTCAGGGTGTGAGTTTACAAAGCAGCAAAGCTACCTGCTCCAAGCTGAGCCACCTCCTCCAGCTCTTTCTGGGTCTTGGCTGAAGCTATGGCCTCTGGGAGTTTGAGTGTGAACGGCAGGATATCTCTAAAGAGATAAAAACAAATGAAAATGTGTTAAGAAAGCAGAAGAAGGGATAAACATAGGAGCTGAAGGAGCTGTTGAATTAAAGGTCAGTCGTGAAAGAAACGTGCATGTGTGACAGATTTATGTTTATCCATCATCTTTGTTTGACAAATCCTGGAACAAAAGTGATGACGCCTCAAGTCTGGTTGGCAAAACACGACCCAAACATGCTCATACAGATACGTGCATTCATAACACACCCTTGGTTTTCCACTGCACTACATTAATGCCACTTTAATACAGCGCTACAGATACGCACACACCGTGCTCGGACTTTATAAAGCGAACACGCAGCTGACGACAATATCTAAAGACAATTTTGTGTCCATTTAATTCTCTTTGTTGTGTCTGGCATTTCTTTCAGCTCAACTATTTCCTGCGTCTGTCTGTGTTGCCCCGGCTGGCACGATATAAAACAAGAAGCGAAAGCCGTGAGGGCCGAGAGCGGACTGCTTACTCGACATTATCCTCATCCATGCTTGAATCATCACAAAGCAACAGCAAAGAAAAGCAAACAAAGAAACTGCCTTAGGCGGGGTATTTACCTGCTGATACAGTAAAAGGCCACGAGCCGGAACAGGTCTGCAAAGCTGATCCCAGATCCATCGAGAGAAAAGGCTGTAGGCAGATTAAATTGACAAAGATCTCATCAGATTTCACACACAGGAAGTTAATGACATGCAGTGCAAGAGTTCACCGAGGGATTTCTCACCTAATCAGCAGTTTTTCAGTTTATACTGATGAGATGGTGCTTGTGTCAGAAGAATTAAATAAACGAGCCCAACAATTCAACTCAAAGAAACAAAAAGTTGTCAAAGGATAAATTAAAACGATGTGACTGCAACATTTCCAGACGCCCTTCGTCAGTTACCCAGGGTTTCTCCTCTTCACTGACTCCAGGTACAAACTGCACATGCTCACTTCTCCGTCGCTTCTGGAAGAACAGGTCAATAATCCAGAAGCGCAACAAGTTTTACAAGTTCTCTTATCTCGTCTGGTTATTTCCCCTCTCGGGCAGTTATAACACCAGGTCAGGGTGTCGAGTTCCCTCACTGTCCTCACGCCGCATAACAAATATGAGGATATAAACATGACATCTTGTGTTCTGATTGCTGAAGACAAAGAGACTCTTGCATGAATCTGTGGTGAGAAATAATAGAAGTGAACGTGCCAATAACTTTGGTGATCACTGACTGGTCTTGGCGTACTTAGAAAGCTGGTGCATTCAACGTTTTCATCATAGATGTACATAAAAATAGATTACATCAGCCACTGCTTTGTGACGTCTCGTTGTGAAACCTTCATCATGAGTGCAGGGCAGATGGGACACAATAATAATAATAATAATAATAATAATAATTAAATAAATAAATAAATAAATATATTTCTTCATACATTCTTATATATTTCTATACTCTGTATTGTGTATTTTGTTGTACAGTTATTTCATTTTTAACTTTAATTTTTATATTTTATTTTATTCCTTCCTAGTTAAATTTACCCTTTTTAATTTTCATATTTATTTCCTATCTTATTCATAGCCTTTTCTTTTTTCTTTAGGTCACGAGCAGTTGTCTAAGCATTTCACTGCATATCGTATCGTGTATGACTGTGTATGTGACAAATAAAATTTGAATTTGATTTGATGTTAGCAGGCTAGATTTGTTCATAAAATGATACAGATCAACAGTCTTTCCTGACTTTCAAGTTTTATTGAATACAATATGATATTCATGCTGTAAATTAAGGTGACCGAGTTCAAAGGTACACCTGCTGCGAGCACACTTCTGTCTCACAGTGAGATCTGCATCATGTCTGGTTACACAACGTTAAAGTGGCCGTGGCCAAGAAGCTCGAGGCGTCAAGAATGAGACAATAAAACAGCAGGTGATGTCACGATGACTATAACTATGATCATGAGTTCTGATGAGTTTGATCATTTTCTCATTTATTATTTGTTATTTCTAGTATTTAGATCTCTAGTATCTGAAATTAGACCACGAAATAAATCAACATCTACATAAACTGACAAAATCTGCAACAGTTCCAGGTTTCAAGTTGAGATATCCTCAACAACTGTTGAATGGATGTCATAGACCTAAGAGTTCAAATCTCTCTTAGGTGATTTTACTCACTTCTTGGCTCTCTGATAAAGATTTAGAGAAGTGGCTTTGAGCTTTTAGTTTCCATACAGTCACATACAAAGACAGAAGTTACTCTTCTCATTATGTGCACAGGCAGAGTTTCACAAAGGAAACGTTTCTAAAGTTGTATTTATATATATACATAATTAAAAGCTTTTAAGTTCACTTCAGACTAGGGCTGGGCGATATGGCCTAAAATTCATATCACGATATAATTTGAAGCATGTGTGGTAACGATATATATCACGATATATTCTTTTCTTCTGTATAACGTATTTTCCACACTATAAGGCACACTTAAAATCCTTTAATTTCCTCAAAAATCGAGAGTGTGCCTTATGTATGAATTCTGGTTGTGCTTACTGACCTCGAACCGATTTGAGCGTACAGAAATCTGTTAAAAATGTTTTAGTACAACTTTGGTAAGCCACACTGCTTGATGGATTGTCAGAGCATTACGGCTGCTGTGGTGAGGAGCTTCGCGGAGTAATCTGGGTCCAAAACTCCGTCAGCTTCAGGTCCCAAAGTCAAACGAACACTAAAAGTTAAAAACGGTCTAAATTCTTTCATCTTTAATTAAATCATCAGCGTTGCTGCTTTACCAGGTGTAACAATTAAGTTTAACATCCATGAAAACAGAATTTATTAAATTTAACGGAGTTAGAAGTTAACAGAAAGTTAGCTCGCTAGCTTCCACCTAAACATGTTGTGCTACATGATTGCTAGCGACACAGCTATGTTAGCATAACATTAGCACAGTGAAGCTGGAGGATGCAGCCAACTTTTTTCCACTAGATAAAAGTTAACGTGAGGGATTCTGGTGGTCAGGGACAAATGCAATCGCATAGCAGGATGCTATACACGGGCCAAACTTCAGTCAGGAGAACAACTGGGATTATTCATCCACAATACGAGGTTAGTTACTAATATACTGCAACAACATGGGAACAGAAAAGCTGCGAGAGAATTCAACATTAATGAATCAATGTTACGGAAGTGGAGGAAGCGCAGTTTTTGGCTTTCCCCATATTTCAAAAGTGCTTCATCTCTTTGCTATGACTGTCGCCCGGCATAATTTGCAGATGATAATGGTTGTAGCCGCTGCGATGCTTTGACCAAAACAGGCGCAGCTTGATGACATCATCAACATGCGCTATCGCGATAGAGCAATATAGTCAAAATCTCTATCGTTGGCCAAATTTATATCGTTTCTATCGTATATCGTTTCTATCGCCCACCCCTACTTCAAACACTGTGTACAGGGCTAGCTTGACGAGGCACGCCAACTATGGAGCAGCTAGAAGAAAAAAAATCCAGGCCTAAGGCACAATCCCGTCTGTGCTGTCATTTCAGCAGGAAAATCCACAGCTGGTATGTCGTCACTTCTTGGCAGTGTTGCAGCTCAATGACTAATGCTTACCATACATGCAACTGATTTACTTTAATATCTCAGACGTTAATGTTACAATTAAAAATGACTGTTTAACAGTTCAATAAAGCTTCCACAAAGCATAAGGAAGAACCACAACAAGCAGGCACAACTGCAAAGAGCTTTAGATGAAAGATCTCAGCGCAGGTATGCTGCACAAGCACAAAGGTGACGAAAATCGTGGCTGCTGTGCGTGTTTGCTGAAGATAAGTGCTATAATTGCTCTTACTTAAACAGAAGCCTGCGTATGTTATGTGTTTTCACATGGCAAACCCTCAGGACAAGTTAAATCTAGACGAAAGGTTCATTTCAGCTGTCATTTGTTTGTAAAACCCACATTTCCAGTATCACCAGTCAAGCCTTACAGGGCCGGCTCTTTCAGCAGTTGTAGTTTGGACACTGTCTACGAGCAAAAACAAGATGATGAGTTTGGAGATCAAAGTTGAAGCACTGTCAGAAGAAATGTGTTAAAATAGTAAAAATACAAAATAAAATGTTGGATTTGTTTTTAATGTAACAACATTTTGGCTTCATTATCTTAACTGGATGCTCTGCTTATTTCCTAGTCTGCTCCCATCTCACTTCCTGAGCTGCGTTCACCAAAAATCACAGGAAGTTATAGTTTTTGGTTTATTCTGTGTATCCTGTCTGGGTTTACAGCTCCTGCTTTAAACTGGACACTGCAGGGAAGTTTTCTTTTAACTTCAAGTGTCTTCTGTTCTCATGCAACATTTAATGGCTTTGTTTACTTGCTGCTCATTCTTTGATTTATCCGGATGACCAAATTCTAACTATAGGTTTTAAAATCCTCGTTCAGGCAAGTCTTGTAACTTGGGAAGTTGGCATGAATGCAGGCGGTTATTTTTAAGCCCCAAACTAAATGAAGGGAGAGAGTCACAGCTTTCATTTCATTGGTCAGTGGGACATAAAACTGGCCTGACTCACCATCAGTGTTGGTCAAGTTACTTGAAAAAAGTAATCAGTAACTAATTACTGATTACTTCCCCAAGAAGTAATCCTGTTACTTTACTGATTACTTATTTTCAAAAGTAATTAATTACTTAGTTACTTTTTAAAAGTACGATTTACAACCTGAATAGGTGATAAAGTGATAGATCTTTCAGCCCAATTCTACTTTTTCTACATAATCATCATACAAAATGTAATCAAATGGAAAAGTCTCTTTTTAAAACTTGTTTTATTAGTTTTAATCTTTTAACTTTATGCATCAAGCAAAAATGTAATTATATGCAACATTCTCTGACTGGAAGAAATTAGTTTAACATTTAAACCTATTTTCTGCACATTCCAGCACATAAAATAAAATATTTTGTGTGTTTACACTCAGTCTTTCAAATAGATGCAAGTAAAACACAGCAGAAAATAAATAAAGTCAAAGACTAGCGGTCCTGTTGCTCTATTTTCACCTGTAAAGCAGGAGTGGGGTAGGCGGAGGGTTACCCTGGTGCAGGTGTGCTGCGGTCAGTGGAAGAATCCGCGAGTTTCTCTAAGTTTCCCATTACGTCGTAGCTACTCGGTGTTTGCTCGGAAGTTTAGGGGTTTTTTTCGCTGTAAAAAGAAGTTTTCTTCCCACGCACAACGGATGCTAATGTTTTTGTCACTTTTTATGGAATCAAACTCAAAGTAAGGTCAGTACTTCCACGCTTTAAACGCTGCACGCTCATACTCTCTCTGCACTCGATATATGATCCATTGTTGATCTGCACACAGCTGTTGTCACGAACGTCGCACTCGCTTACGTCACTGTCATGAGACATTCTGCAAAAAAATCAGTTTTAGTAACGCAGTAACCCTACGGGAAAGTAACAGTAATCTAATTACCTTTTTTGCAATAGTAATCCCTTACTTTACTCGTTACTTGAAAAAAGTAATCAGATTACAGTAACGCGTTACTGCCCATCTCTGCTCACCAGACAATTAAAAAAATAAGTAATCAAAACAAGAAAACAAAACCTGCTTTCACCCAAAATAAGGTTTAAAACAGTCGTCCAGCTTTATGCAACGATATGATTGGCTCCTGAGTCTTCCAAGTGTCTAGCTTTGTTGAAAGCCTCTTTGGGGCAGGGACGGGACAACTGCCAATTTTGTCATTAAAGAATTCTCAAAAATATTTACATTCCTGATTGTTTGAGCCGTCTCTCCCTGCTGGGCGCCACTTTAGTGAGCAGTGGGCGAGCGGCCTGGTTCGAGCCCGACCCGCGGGCCATTTCTGTGCATCTTGCTCTTCACTTTCCCGTCTGTCTTCACTGCTTCACTAAAGGCAAAAATGATGGTGTAATAATGTCGTGCCGGCAATTTTCTTGATCAGTTACATTTAAAAACAAAACAAAACTACAATCGTACACAATGTGACATACACATGTGGGGCAAACCGACTCAGTCATAATCTGACTCTTGTTTTGGTGTGGGGTTATTTCTGGGCATCTTTTGCAGAGGTGGACAGGAAGTGGCTTATTTAAGTCTTTGACCCAGAGGACAGCGTGACTGCAGAGGCGGCTGCGGTCGAACGAGATGTATTCTAAGGACCAAAGGAAACTGAAAGCCTCGTTTTAGCCGTCTGACTCATCTCTGCCATCACAGCTTTTTGAGAAGTGCTTTAAGAGAATGCAAATAATGACTCTGACGTCCAGCAGAAAGTACTTTTTAGTTAAAGGTAGTCAAACGTGTCACTTACTGTACTGACTCTCTCTGACAGGGAAGTGGCTGATGGGAGTTCCCGATTCCTGATCCTCCTGCAGACGCACGGAGAGGACCTTTCTTTGCAGAGCGACAGACTTCCTCACCAAAAACACCTGCACCACGAAATAAAACGTTTGGAAAGACATTCAAAGGAGACGTGTTAACATCTGCATCCCGGGACGCGACCTCCTCACCCCTGGTGGCTGTTGGAGCAGTATGCGACTGGCCTCCTCTTCGCTGACCCCCAGCAGCAGCCACGCCTGGTGGGTTTGAGTCAGCCGGTCCCACACGCTCATCCTCCTCCGCAAGGAGTCGTACCCAGAATCCCTTTCACCCACCAGCCCGCCGCAGTGGCGAGCCTGCAGGTACACACCGCTCTCCAGCCTGCCGCAGAGAGAAAGAGTTAAACACTTTTGCCACCTGCTGGTTGTTTGTATGTTTTTTATATGTTTTCACTTTAACTTTAGCAAGTCAGTTTCCTCCTAACCAAAAAATAACTTAGAATTAATAAAATAAGTCAATGCCAAGATTGTCTCCTAGTATATAAAAAGAAAATAAACATTTTTCAGACTGTTTAAGTCCTCCAGACCACACCGTCTAATTACAAATTTATAATAAACTCCAATAAGCACATGAAAACAGAAAGATCTGTGTCATAAAGTCTGAAATAAAATACTTGATCGCGTATAGAAAACAGTCTCACCCTTGTAGCTCCACAGGATCCTTGTCCACAGCATGAGAGACCTGAACCATCTCCTTCTTCAGCTCTCCGATCTCCAACGCAAAAGTGTCAATCAGCTGGAAAGAGACAGAGTGAGAGGCTGTGACTCTGGAGGGAGCGTGAAAAGGAGAAGAGGAAGGACGAGATTTAAATGAAACATAAATTATGAAACTTAAAACTGAGCCTGAGCTAGACTGGACTGGAGAAACTGTTACTCATTTTCCGGTGTAGACCTCATTTCCTGTTGGAAGGAAACAGACACAAAGCACAGAGTGAAAAAAAAAAGAGGGAAAATTTCCCCTAAACCTCCTGCAGATAACAAACTGCTGCCCAAACTGAAAATGCTGTTTCTAATTCAGACAGGAAGCCTTCAAAGAGTCATCTGTGACAGGCGGTGTTGTTTTCAGGTCGGCAGAGATAAGGCTTATCACAACTGTCATTCAAATCTAGGTCCGTGCTGCATTTAGTTTGGAATATTTTAGGATTCGAGCAGTGATAGACATGGATGATACAGAGTCTGTTTTACAATCCTGGGAAAAAAGAACAAAGAAAACAAAAACCTGCTCGGTTTATGAAATGATTGGAGACATGTAGATTTTAACTTTGAACCCCCAAAACATTAAAGCAGCCACGGTAACATGTAGCAGCAAAGCTAATTTGAAGCTCCAGTCTAAATGAATGAATAACTTTAACAACAAGAAAAAAAGTTTGCAACTTTTGGCTTCTCCTCGCTTTCATTTGAGTTATACTTCTTAGTTATACTACAGTTATTACAGTTACATCACTTTGATGGTATTCTCCTGCAGATTGTGCTGCCATGTTTTGTAACATGTAATTTTCATGTAATCAAATTACTTAAAGTCAGGATTTTGTTGCTTTGTAAATGTAAAATGTGACTAAACAAACCTCTCGTTTTAAATATTTCAGTTGTATTTTGCTCTTAATGTTACGAAGGTCAAGAGTCATTTCTTTGGGTGTGTGTGGGTTTCTGTGACGTGGTGTCTTAAGTGTGTTTCTGTTCCTTTCCTTAAACTCCTGAAACGAAACTGCGAGAGCTTTTGACAGAGTCTCTGTGTCGGACTTCCTGCTTTCCTCAAAAAACAAACAAACAAACAAACAAAAACAAAAAAAATGAGAACCCAGCGCAGACTGGAAACTTGCTTCTGTGACACCTTTAAAAAAGGTGAGTGGAATCGCAGACATCGCCTCGGGTGTATATATGTATATATATATATACATATATATGACTGCATTAGGGTTGCCACAAACGATTATTTTGATAGTCGACTAGTCACCCATTATTTTTGCGATTAGTCGACTAATCAGATCATGCATCCATTGGACATAAACATACAGCTTATTGCAAAAGCATGCATCTGCTCTTATATAACTACCATTAGCTTACAGCTTTAAATTTTTATGAAATTTGCAGATTGTTTCGGTGAAGTTTAATAAATTCCTTGCTATCTAAAATATAACGGGACACCGGAGCATATTCTCCAGCATCTCACACTTCTGATAATCAGCTGTCTGCTTGACGTTTATTCAGCTGTGTAAAAACTATAACTTTAATCTCAGCCAAACCGATTTACTCAGGAACAAATAAAATACTAAAAAAGCCAAACAATAACATTTTGAAGTTATCTAAGTGACTTATATATCATGTTTAACCTGAGTAGCGAAAGACGGCGGTGGGTTTGAAAACGATTTGCGGGAGTCCGGTGTTCTCACGGCTCTAGTTAGCCTAGCCCCCGGCTAACTATCGAGCTAGTGGCTAACAGACGTCTCTGAAAACGTCGGAGCGCTTTTGAAAATATGTGGTGTCTTGATAAACTGAGCAGATATTTGAGGTTTACACAGCTACATTCTCGTCTGAAAATATATTAAACGTTTATTTTGTGACCCAGAAAGAATAATAAGAGTAATATTAAAACTAACTAGCTGCCGCCATTGTTAGCAACTGAGCTGGGCCGCGCTATGAATTCTGGGACACAGCTTCTTCTTCTTCGGGGTTTAACGGCAGCTGGCATCCTTGTACATGCAGTGCTGCCATCTTCTGTTTCAGTCCGTTATTACACTCTTAAATTCTACTACTTGTTCCTGCGTCTTTTGGGATCTTACAAAGCTTCAAACGACGCGTCGACTATTAAATTAGTCGTCGACAATTTTAATAGTCGACGTAATCGTGACTAGTCGACTAATCGTGTCAGCCCTATCGATATAGAAGAAAATGATTCCCAGAGGAAAACAGCCCAAACTGAATCAATAATGTTTCATTTGCGTACATTTAGATTTCAACTTGTTCCACTGTATTTCACCCATAGTTCATGTACGTTTTTCTCTCCAAGCTGTGACTCACTTTCACAGTAAGCTGGTAAAATCAGAGGAACCAGCAAAAAAAAAACAAAACTGTTGCAACTTCCTTTTATTTTAAAGCAAACGTGTGCCCCTTTCACCCAGCACATTATCTCTGAGTCGTCTGCGTTCAGTTAAAACGCATAAACACACATTCTGGCAAAATTAATTCCTGTATCGGAACAACTGTGTGCAATTTACTCCAAAATGTACTGGAGCTGAAAACTGTTTGGCTGCATAAAAATGTAACTGATTCCATGTTGTCTTTTTTCACTGCAATTTCCACATTCCCTCACTGCACATTTTAGAGAACTCCCAGGGGTTCAGAGCCTCCTCGTCGTATCAGAGCAGATGTTGAAATCTGGATGCTTTTCACTGATTATCTGGGTCAAACAGTGTAAACAGGGCTGCTTCTGAAAGCCTACAGTACTCATCTTTCTGATATTCTACATTAAAATGCAACGTTTAGGGAAAATATGCGAAAAGAATGTGTATCATCACAGAAACGGCACATTTGTAAAGATTTTTATGAACTAGTGCGCTCATTATACATTATAACCAGCAGGAGGCATCCTTCTCCAAACATTCTTCCCTAAACTGGGCTCCAGGCCAGACCACAGCCACCACAGGACATTCAACCCCCCCTCACAGGACTAAGTGGAGCCAGCTCTGTAAAAGCCACAGACTCTCACAGCTTTGCATCAGGTCAAAACTCTGTTACACAACACGAGCCGATCCCCAGTGATACTGCAACGCCAAACAACTAACATCTCCAGAGAAGGAGCTCTCAGCCAGAGCCTGGCTGAAGACAGAGGCTGACCAAAGCTGGAGAAACAGCCAAAGATTTCATGCTTCAAAGCATCAATTTTCAATCAAGAAATGTAGAAGTAGAAGCTAGAAAATAGCAAAGTGGAAGCTTGAACAGCATGACCGTTTAATTAGCACGGGTAATCCCAGAAAGGAAAACATTTGCTCTCATGTTTCATCGTTCTAAAGAACTAACGAGCGCTCCCCCATGCTGCTGACAGAGATTACACCACTTCAGACCGCATTGTTTACAGTGTTCCTGATGACAGATCCAGATGAAATTCAAGCCACTAAACCAACTCGGAGACAAAAACAAAGCTGGCAGCTCCCTCTGCCAGAGCGCCAGGGTCACATGGATGAGCGTTAAGTTGTTTCAGGTGTTGTGTTACCTGACATCATCATCAGCTGCAGGAAAATATAATGTAATGTAATTATTGGAGTTTGTATTAGCCAAAAGATAACATGGGAGGAAGTAAAATACACCATATGTTTGTTGTTGGAAACAGTTTCCAGTTATAATGCACAAACAGGACAGGACCAGGTTAAAAGTTTCCCCTTCGTCTTTGTAGTTAAAGCCAAAGTCAAGTCAAGTCTTAGAGCGTACGTGAGCGTAGCATCAGTCTCTTATCCTAATGTCAGCAAAAACCTTCTCGCCTTTAAAACAGTTTCCATGTTACAGAATCATACGTGAACTTTAGTTTATTCTTAACGGCACAGGTATGCAGAGCAGAGGCAGACTGAAGGTTATTTTGAGCGCTCAAACACAGCTCCTTCAGCAATGCACGTGTGTGTGCGTGCGTGGAGGTAGTTGATTCACTGCATGAGCTGCTGTTAAAGCCATGAATGGAGTCAACGGGAAACTATGTGTTTGGTTTTGACACACAGACGCGTACAGAGCGCTTTCACAGGGTTATTAAAGATGGAAAAAGCTGCAAAGGAAATTAAAAGTGTGACTTTGTTTCTGAGTTTCTGGTCTAAAGACGTCTCGTTTACTTTCAAAGGGGTTTTACTCATTCCTCTGTGCGGGGCACTGATATATCATACAGATAAACTGAGCTGATGCAATCACCTCAGGGCTAGTGGGCATAATACACATACTAAGGATTTGTTACATCACTAACAAATCTTTGTTTTCTTTTTTTAAAAGCGCACATTTTACAAAGCCAGAAAAGAAGAACTTTTTAGGCTTTCTTTTATGCATGTCCTGTAATTTATACACATATATATACTTTAAGTTGTTTGTATCTCAACTCTTTCCCCTGATAAAGACGACATCTGACGACCTCCTTTATAGGCAAGAAATGACACTTCAGTATGTTTCAATAAAGTTGTGGTTTGACATCCATGAGAATAGTTTCCAGGTTTTCCAAAGGTATCTGCATATGCAGAGACCATCCTCACTGCCCTCTGGCAGAAACTGCCCAGAACAGAAAAGTGTTATTCCTAATAGGCTTTCAGGGGTGCAGAATTAAAGTATAAGCACCATAATGCCAGAGAAATGTGAAATGTGTGAAGAAAAAAAACAAAAAACAAAAATCTAATAATAAAAAGTTTGCACATATAAGGCAGCTTCAGAATCAAACCATAGTGGAGAGATGACCTCGTGCATGTAAAAGATTTTGCAGAGGAGTACATCACTATATCATCAGCATAGAAATGAAAGTTTGCTGCAGTGACATTTGGACCAACATTATAAACAACAGTTGTCTGAGAACACAACTCTGGTACATGAAGCGAGGTATGAATCCATCTACCTGTAGGCACTTGCTCATGTCTCAGTCACACAGACCTAGAGACTGCTCATTGACAACCACTGGTCACCAGGGAAACGTGTGATGCTAGAACAGCATTCCCCAACATTTTGGAACCACGGCACATATTTCACATTAGAGAAATCACACGGCACAGCACAAAACTAAAATGTCACAACAAGTATATTGACCATTTTTCTCCGTGCATCAGGTATAGCGGAATTGCTTTCTTCTGACCACTGCTCAGGCTTCATCTGGATCGGAGCTTTCTCCAGGACCCAGGTCAGGCAGAACAGTTACATTCTCCTCCACTAGAGGGCAGTAAAACGACCTGCTCTAATTAAATGGCTTCTCAACTGCCAGTAAAACAGAAGAAGAGGAAGAAGAAATGACATAATAGCCGAGCTTTGAGACCACAGTGCTAATAGCAATAGCAAAATTTTCAAATAAATATTTGAAAATAAATTTTTTTTATATTTTATTATATTTTATATTTTATTTTCAAATAAAATATATTACACCTGAGTAGTACTACTCAGGTGTAACTTTCTCCAGGACCCAGGTCAGACTGACTACCTTTTCTTTTCAAATATTTGAAAATTTTGCTATTGCTATTAGCACTGTATTAGCACTTTCACTGAAACTGTGAAAGCTGCGGCATGGATCGGCTTCAAAGTAAAAGTAAAACCTATTCAAAAAGGAACATCTTTTACTGTGAAGGTGAATGTTTCTCATTTCAGGTTTTCACTTTTTCAAGCTTTGCCACAGTTTGCAGACTAAATGTTACAATCTTCCGTGCAAACTATGGACGGTTGGGGCAATCTGCTAGCCTGGAAGCAATCATAGGCTGGTTTTTAATGCTGCACCATTTTTGCAACCAGTTTCACCCAGCAACAGGCAGTAACCACTCATCACCAGTTGGGAAATACACGCTTTTCCTTAACACCCAGTGTTTGCCAGGGAGAAGTCGCTTAATAGTGTCTAGGCCTGTGTGGCTCAGGCATTAGATGAAGTTAAAGGTCAGCCTCAGAGTTAAATCAGGGTTTTCTACCACAAGGTTAGGACAATCCGTCTAACACTGACCAAGGCTCACACACAAAATAAAAATGTTTAGGGCACCAAAAGATGAGGAAAGACTGAGGAAATCAGAAGCAGCGAGGAAACAGATTTACTGTCATGTGTTAACTCTCGAGAAATAGATCAGGTCTTTTCATAACACAAGACTACAACAGTACATACAGGCACTGCATGAAAAGGTTTTCACATCTGAGTGACACTTGGAGCAAAAATATGCAACTGATTGCAGAAGAGAAAGAAAACAGAAGAAATTAGGAGAAGATGAAAGGGGCAGAGAGGTTTTTAAGAGTCCTGTGAGTCTGTCAGGCTGCCAGGAAGACCAGCTGGTTTTGTTCATTTCCAGAACTTCTTGGATGCATGGCAGAAAGTGGAGGAAAACTGTCAAACACACTGATCCACTTTGGTATTTCACCAGTCAACAGTCCATATATCCTGATTACATGAAGGAAAAGTGCTTAGTCAGAATTAATAATGGTGAGAATTTAAAGTTAAGATAAAACCTCAACAGGATAAAGAAATCCCAGAGTGCATAAATCCAAACAGACTCTGACGAGTGCTTTAAAAATACTAATAAAAACAAATCATGAAGACATTCATGAGTCTGTCTCAAAAATGGTAAGAAGAAAAAAGATTACTGAACATCTGGTTTATGAAATTATTTGTGATTGTTGATAGACAAATGTGGCCAATCAGAACTTTTTTTAAAGAAACTATATGCAAGATCCCAAGCCTGGAATCTTTCCCAAATCAAACATTCAGATATTCGGCTTCCGGTTTGGCGCTATAGCAAATGGCTGCTTGAAAGTTTCGGCTCCCTGCCGGTTGGAAATAATCCTCTTGGAAGAATATTCAGACACAAAGGACAGTACCTAAACTTGACATGGACGGGGATAAACAAAAAAAAGCCCAAAGGCAAACCAAGCTCGAGACGGGAAAGGGGAGAATTAGTCGAGGAAACTCGCAGCGGAGAGGAGAATAATGGCAAAGCTAGTCCCTTCATGCTAGCTATCTACGATGAGATCCGGGCTCTGAGGTCGGACCTTAAAAGTGAAACGAGCGAGTTTCGACTTTCTTTCCGCAATGATATGAAAAAGGAACTGAACGAGTTCAAAGGAGAAATTAACGAGAAACTTCAAGAAACTACAAAGGAGCTAATGGCTACCACGGCAAGGGTAGAGGAGGCAGAACAGCGGATAACCAAGATTGAAGAATGGGACACGGAGGTTAAGGAGGCACTCGCTCTCATGATGGAGAGCCAGGAGACCCTGCGAGCAAAGCTAACCGAACTAGAAGCACGCTCACGCCGGAATAATCTCCGCATACATGGGGTACCGGAGGGATCAGAGGGCCCTGATCTGATAGAGTTTGTAACGAAGCTGATAAAGGCTCAAATCGGCCCTCGGTTGCGGGAATAAACCTCGGAATCCAGCGCTGCCACCGGGCACTCGCCCCAAAGCCCCAAGAAGGCGCTCCGCCTAGATCACTGGTGCTGTGCTTTCTGGAGTATAGAGTAAAAGAGATGGTACTGCATTCAGATATTCAAGATCATCAGAAACCAGCACCGTTGCTGTCGAACAGCAGGGCACCAGAAAAAACTGAGCTCCTGCTGGATGAAGACAGTGTAGGAGGAGAGAGGGAAGGTTGTAATTGGTGGCAAACTTAAATAAAAGGGGAAATGACAGGTAGAGGGAGAGACCTGCTGATATATGGTTTGGACATGTGCAGAGGAGGAATAGTGAGGGGACACTGAGCGAAGGATGCTGAAGATGGAGCTGCCAGGAAAAGAAAAAGAGGTTGGTGTGACAGAGGAGGTTGCTGGGGTGAGACGGCGGCAGATCATCTGCTGTGGCAACTCGAGAGGACGAGGAAGGAGAAGAAATGTGATAGCAGTTTAAAACACTCAGAAAAATACCTAATTATCAACAGAATAATTATGTTAGTTATCTGAGGGGTGTGCATGATAAGCAGCTGAACAGCTGCTGCCAGCGGGGAACCTTTTATGACACCAGTTTGTAGCTTAAAGCAAAAATTCTTGTTCACTTTCATGTTTTTATTCTAAAATCTACTGGGGCAGCTTTGCATAACTAAATGTTCAACATAAGCCTTCTTTATCTTCATCTCCTGTCTGAAACAAGCTGTTTTAACTCCTCCTCTTTAAGGCAACTTTCTTCTGATTGGCTGCGCCTTGCAAACAGAAGGTGGGCGGACTTTTTGTTTTCACAGCCAACATCTGTGACTATTTATCTGATATGTGTTGACACACCTCTCTGCATTTAATCGTTAGTTATTATTAATCTCTGGCTCTCTTCCACAGCATGTCTTTGTCCTCACTTCCTCCCCCAAACCCAGAACCTGTCACAGCAGATGGCTCCGCCCCTCCCTGAGCCGGGTTCTGCTCTGAGGTTTCTTCTTGTAAAACAGGAGTTTTTCCTCCCCACTGTCACCAAAGCGCTTGCTCACAGGGAGTTACATGATTGTTGGGTTTTGTCTATTTTCTTTGTATTATTGTAGGGTGTTTACCTTTTGATATAAAGCACTTTGAGGCAACTGTTGTTGTGACTTGGTGATATGTAAACAAAGTTGAATTGAATGTGTAAATAAGTTTCAAATATGAAACAGACATTCATCGTTTCCTGTCCTGATCCGTCCAATCAACCAGTTATCTCGGTTTTCACATCACCCTTAATCTAAATCATCTCAGCTACAGTTTGTTTGTTCAATTAATCCAAAAGGTAAAAAAAATAGTTTAAATAGTTTCATAAAATTCAGCATCTGCCACACAAATGTGATGACTTACTTTCCTGCATGATCTTTGTTCTGCTGTCTCCACAGAGCCGTCCAGTCCTTACCTTAAAGAAACTGCTGCTCCTGTCTCTGAGTCCACAGGAAGCATTTCTGGGTTGCGAGCTGGAGGCCATGTTGTCTTCCTGTCAGCAGGACTCGGTCCTTCTTCCTTTTAGGTCAGCGTCTGCAGAGGCTGGCGCTCTGTGGGACAAAAACATGCTTCGCTTCAGACACTTGAGCTGTGGTGCACCCAGAGGAAATTCCAGTTTCGGCCACAGTCGGGGTTACAGTGATGCTCGTCTGCTGGGAATCTTTGATTGTCACTCCCCTCCCTCCTCCCCCTTTTTTATTTTGGGCTAAACTGCTGTCCTCTGATTACCTGTCTCCACCGTTTCCTCACCGTATCACATTTTCACTCTCTTCATTCCTTCATCCTGTTCTCATGTCCTCATCCCGTCATAATTTATTTTCCATCCCGGACGGCCTCAGTTCCAACACAGCTGCTTTCCTTCCCCACCCATCGAAAATTCATGTCTCCAAATATGAGAAAACATAAATGTCTGGTGGTTTTTAACTTCCATAAAGTGAAAACAGAAACAGGCCTTCACATTTTTAACATCTCTTTTATGGTCTTTATCGTTGTCTCTGTATCTGAATCTTTCCATCGACCTGCCCTTCTCTGCAGCCAGGCTGAAACTATTAAGACTACCACTTCCCTTTCCTGCAGAGGTTCATAGGCCTGGTGAATCAGGGCGCCATTTGTCCGTCAGTCTACACATCCACTTTTATCTCCCTCAAACAGGAAGCCATTAGCCCCACCCCTCAGAGGGTTGACACAGTCCGCAGGTTCAGGTCAGGAAAGTGACGACCAGCTCATCCACACTTATGGTGCCCCAACGAACCCACCCTCGGTTCAATGAAATATAATACAGAACATATCCTGGTGCAACAGTTTGAATAAAACTATGAATCTTCATGTATTTGTCTGCAGTACTGCTCTCACTCAATTATATTTTTATCAGGTTTTTAAACACTAATTTATTTAAATTTGTATTTTTACTGACTTTTATTTAATTTTACTTATTGAGACATTTTATTACACGAGCCTTTAACCATCCAACTGTCCATTTTCAGACCTCCCTCTCCTCAGCCACTTCCTCCAGTTCAGTCGGAGGAACACAGGGGCGTTCCCAGGCCAGCTCAGAGATACGATCTCTCCGGCGTGTCCCGAGTCTACCCCAGAGCGTTCTTCTTAGGACATGCTCAGAGCGCCATACGCAGGAAGCATTGCAATCAGATGCTTAACCCACCTCAACTCCTTTCATGCAACTTTGGAGGGGGGCGGCATCTGGGATATTTTTAATCATAAAAATGTTTCCTATCATAAATTTAGGAAACTACAAGTTTACAAAAATGGACCCTTTGTGTTTCAAGGACAATAGAAAGAAGCTTTGTTTTTTATAGATTATTCCACCACAGATAACAAACCGGCAGCAGGATGATTTACTGCTGCAAAATATCCCAATGTTACACATCTACAACCCAGAATCATCGTTGTTGTTATGCAATAATTTTTAAAAATTTGGGATTTTTGACAGATTTTTAAATATTTATGTTTTCTTGTTTTTAATGACATTTGTCACATTTATTATGCACATGTTGGAACATGTTAAGAAAAGGTCACTTTTTAGGTCACTTTTTAATGAATTTATGACTCTGCTGTTTATCTACAAGTGATGGAGGCTATTCCCAGCATTTACATCTGTGCAGGATGTCCTGACACTTTAGGCAGGAGCAGTTCAGGTTATGTTGTTTGCGGCTGCAGCGCATCTACAGATTTAATGCAGAACTAAAAACTCTATTGTTACATAAAATTTCTTCTGTATGAAATATAGTGGGGTCATAAACAGAGATGGGCAGTAACGCGTTACTGTAATCTGATTACTTTTTCAGGTAACGAGTAAAGTAAGGGATTACTATTGCAAAAACAGTAATTAGATTACCGTTACTTTCCCGTAGGAACGCTGCGTTACTGCGTTACTAAAACCGTGATTTTTTGCGAGAATGTCTCATGACAGTGACGTAAGCGAGTGCGACGTTCGTGACAACAGCTGTGTGCAGATCAACAATGGATCATATATCGAGTGCAGAGAGAGTATGAGCTTGCAGCATTTAAAGCGTGGAAGTACTGACCTTACTTTGAGTTTGATTCCATAAAAAGTGACAAAAACATTAGTGTCCGTTGTGCGTGGGAAGAAAACTTCTTTTTGCAGCAAAAAAACCCCTAAACTTCCGAGCAAGCACCGAGTAGCTACGACGTAATGGGAAACTCACAGAGAAACTCGCGGATTCTTCCACTGACCGCTGCACACCTGCACCAGGGTAACCCTCCGCCTACCCCACTCCTGCTTTACAGGTGAAAATAGAGCAACAGGACCGCTAGTCTTTGACTTTATTTATTTTCTGCTGTGTTTTACTTGCATCTATTTGAAAGACTGAGTGTAAACACAAAAAATATTTTATATTATGTGCTGGAATGTGCAGAAAATAGGTTTAAATGTTAAACTAATTTCTTCCAGTCAGAGAATGTTGCATATAATTTAATTTTTACTTGATGCATAAAGTTAAAAGATTAAAACTAATAAAACAAGTTTTAAAAAGAGACTTTTCCATTTGATTACATTTTGTATGATGATTATGCAGAAAAAGTAGAATTGGGCTGAAAGATCTATCACTTTATCACCTATTCAGGTTGTAAATCGTGTTTTTAAAAAGTAACTAAGTATTTAATTACTTTTGAAAATAAGTAATCAGTAAAGTAACGGGATTACTTTTTTGGGGAAGTAATCGGTAATTAGTTACTGATTACTTTTTTCAAGTAACTTGACCAACACTGGTCATAAATGAGGTCATCTTAGTCACTGAAACTGTTTGGTTACTTGAGGGTTTTCTTTGGCTGCTCTAACCTGGGAATTTCCAAACTACTGGGATAAATATACTAGTGCAGTGGCTCAAGTCCAAGTGCTGTGTCAGCAGCACACAGGGCAGCGCCTGTTTCATCACACTGTCCGGACAGTAGACATCTCATCCATCTCATCCATCTTTTATATACAGTCTATATTGGAAATCAGATTTGTTTGCTAAGATGAAACAAAAAGTTTACAAGGTGATAAAACAACAGCTTAATACATGTAGCCATAAATTTAAAGATGTTACAGCAGAAAGAAAAGCATAAATCAGTTACATGCAGGAAACTGCTCTGCAGGGATTATTTCTGAATCTGGCTTCTGAAGTGACGACCTTCAGATGTTCTCCGTCGTATTTCAGTGATGATGTTTGAATGCTTCAGTCAGACATGCAAAGATGACCCCGAATCATCTCTAAGTTATGCTGCAACAGGGTTTGGCTGCTGTGGGTTTTATTACAGACAAAACAAGAATAAAATGATTCTAATGACTGAAAGTTAATACCGACTGAGCGATACTTGTTAGTTACAGCCTGAATAACCCACAGTGAAGTCAAACAAATGCTGGTTAAGCTCTAATATAAACTGTGCAGAGACTGCACCCATTTCCTGATGTTCTCTAAACAGAACCGATCGTCTGCCTCAGCCATCGTGGTTTCATTTTCACAAACGGAGAATGTCAGGAGAAACACACATGACGTGAACTTTACTTTCTTTGTCTTCTTCTGCTGTCGATTTGGTAAAAGGTGTGATAATAGCTGACGTGCCAATGAAATCTGATGAATGTGTTTCCACAACACAAACCTCTGAGCAGCTGATGGATCGCAGAGCATGCTGGGTAATGTAGGAAAACAAGATGAGCACCTCTTCACAGCTCCATCAAAAAATCACCTTTTTTTTGTGAGAGCTTCCAACCTAAGAAAGAAATTATAAGACAGAGACCTGGCGATGAAAGTATGATCCAGATGATTTAAAAAAAAAAAACTTTTTGAAAACGTCCTTCTGGGAGGAAAATTCAGGAAATTTCTCAAGCAATACAGCAAATAAAATGATCACCCTCAGATGATCCTCGTTCGAAAACTAACCAGAAGTGAGCCCTAAAATATTTAAAACTTTGTCTGATATTTTTTAAAAAACAGCTCCCCCCAGTAATGGCACTATTTGGTGTAGCTACAGTTAAATACTTAAATAATAAACAAATTTGTGCTCTGAGTTTTATAACATTGCTTGCAAGACGCCTTATACTTCTAAATTGGAAAAATAAAGCCCCCCCCCCCCCAACTCATTCTGCTTTGTTAAGAGACACAATGTATCATTTACAGTTGGAGAAAATTAAATTCTCATTGAGAGATAATGTTAAACAGTTTTACCTAATTTGGCCTTTATAGATTACTTTAATAAGTAAAACTGGGAGGGATGGCCTCCTCCCATATTGTTTTTTTTTTTGTTGTTTTTTTTTTTTGGGGGGGGGGGGGGGTGTTTGTTTTGGGGTTTTTTTTCCTCTCCCCCTCCTTTGTATATACTTATTTAGGTATATAAATGTGTATGTATAGACATAGATATATGATTGGAGGAAGGAAGGGAAGGGGAAAAAGAGGGGAAAAAAACCCATGTCACTGTAAATGAGATACATACTTTGTTGCCTGATTTGAATAAAAAAAAAAGAGGAAAAAAAAAAACCAAAAAAAGAAAAACCACGAACCCGCAGCTGTAGTTGCCGTAATGTCAGAGATTTGTTTCTAAAGTCTCCTTTTGGAGCACTACGATGAACGTTTTCACTGTTACCATCTCGGTTTCAATTATAGGGCATTAGTCAGTGAGCATACCACGGATAATCCTCTGTTTTGAAGCATACCATGACCAAGATCTACAAAATGGACCGAAATGAGTGACTGAGCCCATTAATGCAGCAGGAAAGTGTTTACAGATGTCAGGGGTTGGAATGCCGTTTTCCCAGGACCGGAAATGTTTTTCAACCACAGCTTTCGCCATCCGATGGCCTTCAGCCAGAACGCAAGTTTATTTCAAATCATTTCACTTTATTTTTTCTGTCCTGGAAGATATGTCCATGTTTTTTACTGTCTATTGGGCATTAAAAAGAACTCATGCTAAAGGCACTTAACCATAACACTTCACCCAAACCGTAGCTTGTTACAGTCACACTGTATTTCATCTCTGCGGTGTTGAATTTTCCATTTGAATGCAGTCAGGAATGAAGCTCTGTGCCACACTGATAACAGGATCATACACGCAACGCAAGCTACAAAACATAGTCAGCACGACTATTGTAACACAACAACAGTGCAAAGGGTTAAAATTCGAGTGAAATGGAAGTGTTTAAAGTAATAAAATTCTATTTATATGGCACTTTTCAAGATAATGTCAAAGAACGGTCGACAGGAAAACAGCTTAAATATCCAAGTAAAAAGTTCCTCAAAAGCAGAGAGTCCACAGATCTCAGGCTCGGTGGGAGAGAGTTCAAGAGTCGGAGGTCACTCTTGCAAAAGCTCTGTCTCCTTTAGGTCACATGACCTCAGGGACCTGCTGGGGATGTATGGGTGTAAAAGTTCACTGATATATGCTTCTACTCGTCCATGCAGAGCTCTGAAAGTCTTAGTGGAGTTTGAAGTTGATGTGAAGTGAATGCAACTGAATGAGCAACAGTGTGACATGTGAGGCCGCGCAGCAGCGCTCTGAACAACCTGCAGATGTTCCAAGGAAGTTTACCCAAGTAAACCACTAATTACAAGAATCCAGATGTGATGAAATAAAGTATGGATTACAATTTCCAGTTCACAGTGTGACACAATAGAACTCAACCTTTAATGCTTCTTATGTGTTAACAGTGGAAGCGAAACACAGACTTCATATGATCTTACTGGACTAATATTAAAGCTGCTGTGCTTCAGATCTAATGAGTGAATTTCTTGGGTTTTGTATGTTAATTAGTAGGGATGCAACGATACCAATTTTTTCAAACCGATACGATACCGATACTTGGATCTGAGTACTTGCCGATACAGAGTACAAAAACCGATACTTCTACCACACACACACAAATACAATGAATTGGAAGACAGGTTTTATTTTATTCTCTGCCGATAAAAAATAAAATCGTAATAAAAATGACCACAAAAAATTTCAAGTGAAAAATAAGCACTTCTGTTAAATTATTGCAGAGTCTCCACATTGTAATTTAACAAAATATCACTGAACTATTGTCTTGAGCTTTCAGAATAATAAATAAACACTTCTGTTTGGAATAAAATAAACACAAATTAGGTTTGAGAATAAAATAAACTTTTAAATTATTGCAGAGTGTCCAATTTCATATCGCAGCTCGAGTATGCTGAGAAGACGATGCAATCCTATGTTTTCCACGACCGGCATTGGCTGGTCATCCAGAGCGATAAAATGAGTCAGAGCCTCTGTTATTTTAACTGCCCGTGGATTTTCTCTAAACATTTTTCTTCGCTTTTCCAAAACCTGAGTTAAAGTTGGCTGTTCCACACTGCTGACATTTTGTTTAGCCTAGCTACAGCAGCCTCCAGTTTCTCTTTTTTATCTGGAGCCGCCAGTCTCACTCGTCTAACCCTGTGCCTGTTTAGCGCGGGATGTCCCCCTAGTGGCCAATCTAAAAAACTACAACAAAAATGACCAGCCACCCTCTGATTAATGAAATAAGTTGGTATCGGTTCATGGTATCGGTTAACTTTTACGAGTATGAGTACACACACATTTTACAGTATCGGCCCCGATACCCGATACCAGTATCGGTATCGGTGCATCCCTATTAATTAGCCCTAATTAGCCAATATGTGTGTCTCCGCTTGGACTCCCGTTGTTAAGAAATGCTTGATAGCATTAGCTAACAACATCTGGCTTCAAAAACAATAACAGCATTTAAAATACTAATGTTAAAGCTTCAGAGTGCATACAATACAATAGCAAAGAGTAACTATCATCTGTTTGATGCACTCCAACACTAACCCCTCCAACCATGTTCAACCTATAAAAATGGAAAATATTCATTTAATGTTTCATAAACTGCTGTGAAACTGCGTGATATTTTCTCACTTCTCTTTACAGCCGGTCTTAAATAAATGTCTTTCCAGTGGGTTTTTATTCAAACTGTCAAAGACGGCATGAAGTGTGACTTTACTCAAACTCTCAACAGACAAACAAAAAGGCAAACAGGGTCCGTGATGCTGTCAGAACAGCAGAGCATGGCGATGGGGGGCTGCAGGCAGCTGCAGATAAGAACTCCCACACGTGGGTCACGTTATTGCTCTGAGGCAAACCAGATGATGGTGTGGGTGTATGCAGGAAACAGCCATTTGGAGGTGGACTGAGAGGGCGTTTGATTTGAAAGGTACATTTAATCAAAACAGGGCAAAGGAGTTGTTTAAAAAGGATCGACTACAGTAGAGGAAGATCGTTAAGTGACTCGTTGTGGCTGCAGAGCAGAGCAGTGGTTGTTGGTGAGTTCAGCTAAACCCACTGGCCCAGGGAGGACCTGAAGAATCTGATCACTCACAGATTTTTAAAAGGAGGACAGAAGGGTTGGATTACTCTCATTTTTTCCATGAGCTGTTTATGAATCTCTTGTCAGTCAAACACCAAGTGGACCAACAGCCTGACCTCTAATCACAGCTTTAAGAGACTCCTGAAAATACTCAAAGTGCCAATCAGACAAATCCAGCTTCACATATAATCAGAGTGCCACAGGATTAAATCATGGTTAGAAACCGTGTCAGGCACCAGCAACGCCCAGCCAAAACTTTCCAAACGAAAGGTCAGCCGAGAAAAGCCTGGATATTTTTCCCTGTGCTGCTCCCCTTTAAATTAGTAACAGAAACACTGGATGGAGCTGAGCTGTGAGCTCCTCGGTGCAAACGCTCGGATGCTTTCCGGACTTTACCAGACTAGAAAGGAAGATGAAGGGGCGGAAGATGGAGCAGATAGTTTGGGAATTTCCAAATGAGATAAGGAAGAGAAGGGTAAACAAACACTAGACACTCACGTCAACCCAAACCAGCCTGTAACCAGTGCTTAAGATGTGGCCTTAACCCTTTAAGACCTACCATAGAACCAAGTCCGCCAGAGCTTATATTATATTTTTACATGCTGTGGAGCCATTTTTGGGAGCATTTCAAGTTGCTATACATCAATACAACCATTACAGCCCAGATTTTAATAATATGTATGCATTAAGTGCATAGTAATTACATAAATTGCAACAAAGTGCAATAAACTACAAAAAAATTGAAAATTGATTTTGCTTTTTTAACATATATTTCTAGTTAGAGAAATTTAAGAGGCTTATCCCTCAAAACTGTAAATACAAAAAAGTTGCACAAAATAGTTTCCCACCACAGGAAATGTATTTTGAGTGTCTTCATAGTTTTATTTTTGAAATACACCAATTTTTATATACTGCAGGAAAAACAAAAATAAATATTATAATGCAAATTTGCAAAAAAGCAGCATATGCATCAAAATAAACTATTTCCAGCAGTGCAATATGAGTCCTAAGCATCCCAGAAACCACACAGAAAGTGATAAAGTCAAAGATAACTTTTAAAAACACCAGTATAGGCTCATGAGGTTATATGGTAAAAAAAAACTACATTTCCGCGAAATGACGTCACTTCCGGTTTCGGGCAGGTAACGGCGGACATGCAAAAGTTCGCGCTGACGTCTATTCCAACCTAGGAAGTGTTATGAACAGCTGATCGGATCGGCAAAGCGTGTTTCTGGAATATTATGTTTTTGTTGCTGCAAATGCTTTTTATGCAGTTTTTGCAAAGCTATATGTGGAAGGAAACTGTGACCGAGGACAAGCTGATGGCATAAGATGTAAGTACAACTCCTCCGGTTTCATATGCAAAAAAAATGATTGCGCTAGCTTACGTGGTTGCAGAACTACCGGGATTTAAAAATAGTTACGCAAAACAGAGCATGCCCGCTCCCACCGGTTTTAAAGGGTTAAAGACAAAGTGCATCTAGAAGCTGGCTAGAATTGGCTTAACATGACGTGTGAAAACTGAAAAATAGCCAGCTGTGCCAAATCTGCCTACCAGGACCTCCAAAGTGCTTTAGTTATGAGTAGTTCCTATAATCAGGTGTATATTTCATATCATATACACATATATGAAAAATGTGTTGGAAACAGGTTTGAAAGTTTTCTTACTTCATTAGGGATTTTCTGCTGTGCTGTCATTAAGGACAAAACGTCAACATAAATCCACATTGTACTGTGGATTTATGTGCTTTCTGTGCAGAGGAGTTTTTTTGTTTCCTGTTCTCATGCTGTCCTCCTGTAGCCCAGCATGAGTAGAGGTCTCTTTTTTTCCTCTTGTACTTTCCCATTGTAGTGTACATTTCAGTGGTTTTTCTGTAATGCAACCGTTCTCTGACTTGTATCCCCATGTGATGTCTGTGTCGTGTGTGTAAGGTCGGGGGGCGGGTTCATTCCACTGCAGGGCAACCTGCCACTGCATGTGGCGAATAAAATTTGAACTTGAACTTGAACATTATGTTGAATTTACACAAGACTTCTCACTCTAGAAAAATACTCCAATAATTTTATTGTAGCTCAGCCAAAATTTTACATATTCATGAGGTAAAAATCACAAAGAATGCATTGGGAGAACGAGAACCCTTAATTTAAGTTAAACACATTTTGTTTCCTTCTGTGTCTGTATAAATGTAAGACTCTCCTCTCAGAAGCAGCATCTGGAGGTGTTTCTCAGCAGAAGACGACCTCATCTCCCAACACAAAGACTCACGACACAGTAATAGCAGCAGTGCATTTAACATTGTGACTGTAATTATTTTTGAATGAGCGCTTTGCAGTTTTGCAGGCTTACTTATTATAGATTAAAACACACAAATGGCAGCAAGCAGCCGAAGAAGCATCCTCACAGTCAAGCACGGAGAGGAAACGTCATGCTTTGGGCTGTTTTTCTGCTGAGTCTACAGGATGACTTTGCTGGATTGAGGGGCCAATAGATCACGCTATGTATGTCACATCTTGGACAAGAAGCTCCTTTCCTCACGCAGACGATGGGCCTACATACTACCACAGCAACAACAGGGAGCTAAAGAAGGCCTTTCACAAAGTGGCCTCGCCAGCCTCCAGACCTCAAGCTTCAAAGTGACAAGCGGCAAATAAGAAACCTGAATGATTCAGAGAGTTTGTGGTGAGTTGGGGCCCAAATATCTCATGAGAAATCTGCAAACCTGAGAAAGTAACATCTTACTGCTTTAAGGGTTTCTCCATCAAGCACTAAGTCATGTTTTGCATGTGATTAAATACTCATTATACTCAGTAACAAGCAAATCAAATCAAACTTTTAGGTGATTAAAATAAAATAATTTCTTTGTAGGTGAGCAAACTTACAAATTCAGCAAATATTGGAATTATTTCCCCCACTGTAGGTACTAAGATGCTGCAATGATTCATTACGATGAATGCAATCAATGTTGTTTCCTTGAAGGATAATTCTGGTCTAGTCTCTATTATCAGTGGCTGTAATATTATGTACGGTAACGAATCGAGTCATGGAAATGTTTAAACACTTGAATTCCCTCAAGACAAATGAAACAAATGAGTTTCGTTGATAAATTCTGGCATTTAAATGTTCAACCAGAGACTTTTTCTTTACTTGAAATCTTCAGTCAGCGCAAAGCCAAAATGGGAAAACCAGAACCCAGCCCGTTTCTGCAGGATCACAGCCGACATCAGTGAGGCTGCAATCAAAGCGCTCAGTGTTAACATCCCCCACCGGACGCTTTCCTCTCACACCGACTCGAGCGGCCGTTTCCCCGTCCAGCCAGCCTGACGTCACTTTCCATAAACCTGTTTGGAGTTTTCAGTTCTGCCTTGAAGCTGCAGGCAAATGTGATTTAAACAAAAACTCTGTTCTTCTAAAGCCAATGCAGGAAAAAAACAACATCAGCTTCACAACCCAAATCTGACAATCTGGCGAGTTATTTCTCATTTAAAAACCTTTTTGCTGAGTCATTTCCCCTGTGCAGCATGTAGAAAGGCTGCAAAGTGCCAAAAATGCAGTAAAACTAATCTCCTTAACAGATTCCGAAGAAGCTTAGATAAGGAAATTGGGAGCTTATTAGGCCTCTTCTAAAAAACATCAGCTAACTATTTGTTTAGGAAAGAAAGAGTCGGATATGCATTTAGGTGCAGACGTCTTTTTGGATAGAAGCACTTCCTGCAGTTGTGAAAGCGAGCTGGGACATGTTGCTGGAAGATACAGAAATTCTTTCAATTTCAGGAACACCCCCACAAAATCCAACCTGTGGATTAAACAAGTGAGGGACTGTGTGAAAATTATTGGAGGGAACAAAAGGATCAAAGCTGAGGAAGGATTAATACATTTTCATAAAGCGAGTGAGGTAACTCATTTGGTAGAGCAAGGAAACATAGCTATTTTTCCATTATTTATGTGTTATACATTTTTTATATATAACACATCTATATGTTTTATAGATATATATAAAACATATAGATCCACATTTGTGTGTTTGTCACATTCATAAACTGTGGAGTGAAAAGGGAAGTGAAGGCGACGCCTCTCACAAACATTGTTAAAATTATTTTTATGACCTTTTTTTTTTAGTTGTGTCGCGTTTAGCGGAGCAGTAGCTGAGAATCTTCCTGAAAAGGTTAAATATCATCAACATGTTTGCTGATAAACCTGCACAAATCATCCGGTCACAGCCGTCTGGGAATGACAGCTTTGTTCTTTCTTCTGTCGTTAGACATATGCACCTCACTGGAAAATGAACAGTAACATTCACAGTACAACTTCAGCTTTGGAAATTAAGCCTTTTTTTTTTGATAAGGATAAAATCTTTGAATGAAATTGTCCACACACAGAACTTTTGTGTCAATCCCTTCTCTTGTCCTTTTCTCCTCCATGACTAAATATATCATTCTTTGTGACATATTAAACTTCAAAACCTAAAAAAAATGGGTTTAATGGACTCTCTTTTCTCTCTCTTTTTTGACTTTAATGGACTCCACTTGTATGCAGACGATACACAGCTATGCTTTCCTGTTAAGCGCAACATCCTCAGCGGCCTCTCATGCCTTTCCTGCCATTCTTTGTTAGACGTATCAAAGTTTCCTTCATCTCATTTATAGTAAAACTGAGGTTTTATGTTTGGCACGGACACTTTTCCCTAGGAGGTCAGTACAGTAGCTCTTGCCAGCACCATCAAATCATCTACTCAGAACCTCTGCATCATCTTTGACCAGCATCCGAATTTTGAATCTCACATCTCTCAGCTCACCCTTGTTTCCCTCATGTCAGAGATACTGCAAATAATCAACCCTTTCAATCAGTTCCTTTCCTATTTAATCATCTGGAACTTTTCTCTGGCCTTGATTATTGTAATTCTCTCTTCACGTGTGTCTCTTAGTCGTCACGGCTGATAAGAAAACTAGCCAGTGCTCACATATCCCACTTATTTATGGATCTCTTCACTGGCACCCACTGAAATTCAGAATAATCTTTAAATTCCTGTTATTAACATATAAAGCTCTACATGGACGGCCTGCTGCTTATATAGTAGAGCTTTAAGATCTAATTGCTGCAACCAGCCTCTTCGATCAGCCAATCATGGTCTCATTACTGTCCCACGCTCTGATTTTAAAACCAGAGGTGATCACAGTGAGTTTGTAGTGTAGCCCCCAAACCCTGGAACAACCTCCCTCAGCCAATCACGTCTGTTAATTGTTTTAAACCAGTTTTTTATTTACACTGTGAAGCTCTTTCTCTGTGTTTTCCAAAGTGCCGTAGAAATAAAGTTATTCTTTGTATTAAAACTTGCTGCTTACCACAACACCCATTAAATCATCTGGCCTTGGTCAGAAGGCTTTTTTTTAATTATCAAATTGAGACGTTTAAACCCTGCTAGCCTGGCACTGGGGACAAAGAGATTTACTCTATTTCTGAATTTGTTTTGGCCTCACAGGGGCATCAAAGGGTCAGAGTAGAAGAAAGAGTGGAAAGGTCTAAAAAGTAAAGCACCCTGAGGGGATCTTGTTTTTTTTTTCGACAAAGAAGAGTGTGATGGTTTCTACAGTCCCTAAAGTAAAACTTTTGTGCCTGGGTTTTATCATATTTGAAAGAAAAATCCAAAGCTTTGAAGTCGCAGTTTGATTTACAGCCATGAACATGTGTTTATTTTTACCAGCAGCTTTATGCTTTCAGATCATGATGGAAGAGCAGCTCAGCCTCATGTGAACTTTACAAAATGCTTCTGTTTGTTTTAGCGATGCCTCTGCAGAAGGAAGCGAAAAGGCGCGCCGCGTAAACAAAGTGCGCAGAATAAACAGACTTTAGCGCATTTGTCGCTGTTCCTCTGCAGCACGGAGGAAAACTCCCGTCACCCGTGTCTGCAAACATTTGTCCTGCGTTTCCTGAAAGTTTTAGAACTACTGCGTCCACTAACCTTACTGTGGTTGATCTACGTCGGTGTGTTACTGCTGCTTTTGTCCATGATAAAAACCCTCCGGGATGTTTCGGTTTGTCCGGTGGCACCGAGGAGCTTCTGGTCCCCCCCCAGTGTCTGTCGGTTACATCCTTTAACGGAGACTTCGGGGTTAGACAGCTGAGGTGTTGGAGACACAGGGGGAGGAACAGGAGGGAGAGGAGGAGGGCGGTAATACGATGCTTCCTTCTGATTGGCTGAGACATGACTTTACCTTGAGTTTTTTTTTTCTCATCATTTATTTAGACAATTGAACAACAAACATACATAGTGATGTTGAATATAGAAAGGGTATGAAAAATTCCACAGCTTGCAGTGTCTTGAACAAGTTATGTATACACATATAAGTACGTAAACAAAAAGGTATACTTTAGGAGAAAACAGATAAACAAAATAACTGAAAAAAAAAGAAAAAAGGAAGCGCTCAAGGTATAAATAAACAACACGTAAGTCAAGTGAAACTATACATTCGACACAGCTCTTGTGTTTTACACGCTTTGGAGTTAGTACTGTTCTTAAGATTCTCCAGATAATTGGAAAACAGGGCTTTAAAGGCAAATATGTTTGGACGCTGTTGAGAAAATTTTGTACAATGTATGTGAAATTTGGCAAAAATAATCAGAAGATTAATAATATATTTTTTCCCTGGAATTATTTTGTCGGTATGTGAGAGTCCAAATAGAATATGTTGAAACTTCAGTTTACATGAGGAATCAATTTTGGTGTTTATAAAATTATTTAGATCAATCCAAAATACATGTGTATAAGTGCATTCCCAAAATAAATGACATATTGTTTCCTCTGCATTGCTGCAAAAAGTACAAAGAGTATCAATAATTTCTTTTTTTTTAATTTAACCAGATATGTCTTTACCGGATAACATCTATGGACCAACTTAAAAGTAACTTCTCTCTGTAGCTAAAAGACTTATTCTTAGAGCCTGGAAATCACCATCTCCTCCACTGTTCAGGGTTTGGCTACGTGAGATGATTGCTTGTTTGTATATTGAAAAGGTTCGTTATCGTTTGGCTGACACCCATTTTAAGTTTGTCGAAATCTGGGGCCCTTTTCTCAATCATATTAATGGGAATTTAACATAAACTTTAACCTATTTGACTGCACTTTGTGTTTGTGTGAAACTGCACCTCTGCCGGACCCTGAGTCCTTCCTGAACATGTTTCCCACATCTTCCGGTCTTGGTGAACTCTCTGTTGCCCTGTCTAAACTCACACAGAAGATCATCTTTTTTGGACATTGGTGTCTCTTTTGAACTTTTGATTTGTACTGGGTAACTGGTGTATTTTTATTTATTTATTTATTTTGTTTTTATTTTTTTCCTTTTCTTTCCTGTTTTCCTGTTTGGGGTCTTTTTTTGTTGTGTTTGGTTTCTGTTTTTTCTTTTTTTTTTCTGTGCTTAAATGTTATTGTTTTTGAATCTTATGTCCTTTGTCTGGTGTGACGTTATGTAACTTTGAACTTAAAATCTTATAAATAAACATTAAAAAAGTAACTTCTCTTATCTTATTAGTAATAATAAATTTCCTTGATAGAATCCAAGTGTTTTTCCAGTCTATATCATTGTAAATATTGTTCCAGTAAAATACAGCTGCAGGTTTGGAAACAATATCTCTTTGAATGATTTGTCTAATACATTGATTTGTGGCTTTATCACTCAATAAAGGACAGATGTTACCGATGTATATGCTACCGGGATTTAGTTCTGGAATAATACAATTTCTACCCTTAGGAGCAGACACCAATAACCTTCTCACTCCATCTGGTATCGCATCAAAAACCACAGCATATTCTCTTGGAGTGACAGGAAAATCATAAACAGACAAAAATTCCTTATAAGAAAATAATTGACCATTATCATTCAGTAATTGACTCACAGGTAAAATATTTCTATCAACCCATCTCTGAATATATAATGATTTGTTCTTAAATTTAATATCCTGATTGTTCCAAATGAGATATTTATGGGGAGAAAAGTTGTGAGAGTATATCATTAACCAAGATGATAAGAGTTGACTATGAAAGTTGACTTTACCTTGAGTTTCCTTTAAACGTTGAGGGATTCATTACGTCACATCTCGCACTGTCTCGTGCATACTTACGTCTTTAAGTTTTTTTATTTAACAGCCTGCTGAAGTAAAATCGAGGATTCAAACAGTTGAACAGACACACAAAATGATTTCTGAGAAGTGATGGCCTGTCTGCTTGTTTTCCCTCCCTGCAGCTCTGGTTTGGATCGTCATCATCTGCTTCTGTCTCCTCTGTCCCTGTCGCCACACCAACCCTCTGCATGTGCTGCTCCACTTCTTGTCCAGTATGTCCACTGTCCCTCCTCTGCACATGTCCAAATCATTTCAGCTTTGTCTCTGTTTGTCTCCAAACCCCACAGCTGCTCGTGTCCCTCTGATGTACTCCTAATTCTGTCCATCCTGCTCACTCCCAGTGAAACCTGAACATCTTCAACTAGGCCTCTTGTTTTTTCATCAGTACCACTGTCTTCAAATCATACATCACAGCAGGTCCCACTCCCATCTTGTAACCTTTGCTTTCACTCTTACTGCTATCCTTCTGTCTAAAATCCCTTATCTTCACCCACTCCACTCTGCCTGCACTCTTCTTCACCTCTCTTGTGCACTGCTTAGGCTGGTCTTTAAACTCATCCTCTTCAGTGCTCCTTGCATCTTCACTGTCTTCCTCTCATTCACACACATGAATTCTGTCTTGTGTAACAGGGTCATAAATCACATTGTTATAATTACACAAAATGTGGCCTAAACCCCCAAACTGTTCCTTTTATACCTGACTTTTAGGACCTCCAAGCCTGTAGTTATGTTCATTATCAGTTAGAGCCCCTCCTCATTCTTTTCTTCTTCTTCTTTGGTGCAACCCTATAAATACAGTGTACCCCTTTTGCCTCTCCCCTTTTCTACAATTCCCCTGTGGGAGAGGTGGGTGTCATTTCTTTCCCAACACTTTAAAACACACATATAATTCATATTTAGCCACCTGGATGTTTCTGATTGTGATTTTAGTTCAATTATTGTCGTTATTAAGCCTGTTTTTGTTAGATGTTATAAGTGTGTAGTATGTGTGTATCATAAATGTGTTTTAGGCGCCATAAATGCTAGCATGAATATATACTCCTTGCTAGCTTGGAAGTTGTGGTGGGTTGAGCTAACCCCTCCCCACTGTTTGTATTTGGTCGTAGGAGCTGGAGCGGGCAAATTATTTACTTGGAGGTCTTTCTTTCTTTTACCTTTTTTATCAGGTATGTCGGATTTCATGTTGATGTTTTTGTTTTATCTTATGTCAAATATGTTACGTGTAAATGCATACTTTATGTTTAATGTAAAAATAAATGCCACACCTTTTCTACAATTGTCACGGTTCTGGGTCAGCTTCGACCCAGTATTTTGAGTTTTGATTGTTAGTTTATTTTTGAATAATTGTCGTGGTTTTGGGCGCTATGAGTATTATTATTATAATGATGATTATTATTAGAATTCTATGTTTCTGTTTATTCATGTTAAGGATTTGTTCTCGGTTGTATCTCACGTTTAGTTTAGTTCAGGTTCCATGTGTCATTCTGTCTGTCTGTCTCTCAGTGTCAGGTCTGCGTCTTGGTGTAGTGTTCTCGTTTCCTGTTTTATTGTGAAGGTTTGCGTCTCATGTGAGTGTGTTCAGTTTTCCCTCTGTCTCGTCTTGTTGATTATTCCCAGCTGTGTCCACCACCTGTGTGTAATTCCCGTGTTTCTCTGTGTGTATTTAAGTCGTGTCCTCTGTCATTGTAGTTGCTGGTCCGTCTGTGTTTCCACCATGTTTCATCTGTGTGTTCCCTGCCGTCACCATCGTCTTCCTTCCTTTATGTTCAGGTTCGTGTTCTTGTTCATGCTCTGTAGTTTAGTTGTCCCAGTATAGTTTAGTTTTCCGTTTTGCCGTTTGCCTCTCTACATTTCGTGTTCAATAAATCACCTTCACACCTTCACGACTGCCTGCGTTTGGATCCTCTTTTTCCTTTTCCACACAGCTCTTCTCACTCGCCGTGACAACAATTTCCTGTGGGAGAGGAGCTGGAGTGGGCAAATTATTTACTTGGAGGTCTTTCTTTTACCTTTTTTATCAGACACAACGCAGGATCACACCGGTTACACTTGCTTCTACTGACTTTCATTCCTCTTCTCTGCAGAGCATACCTCCACCTCTCCAGGGTCTCTTTCACCTGCTTCCTATTCTCTCTACAGACCACATCTGTGAACATCAGAGTCCACAGACACTCCTGCCTGACCTCATCTGTCAGCCTGTCCATCATCACTGCAAACAAGAATGGGTTATCCCTGATGCAGTCCCGCCCCCACCTTCAACCCATGTGTCACTCCACTGCACACCTCACCGCTGTCACCCTCATATACTTCTTTGCCACTGTTGACTTCCTCATGCACTTCCTGTCTCAGCATCCTATCATCTACTTTCTCTACATCCACAAAGACACTTCTTCTGACCTGCTCTGTATTTCTCCATCAACACTCTCAAAGCAAACGTCACGTCTGTCGGAATCTTTCCCAACATGAAGCCTCGATTCAGTAATTCATCCCACTCTCTGAGTCGCACTGGATGATAAAGCTAATCAGATAAATATTAAACACATGCATGTTGGTGACTTTCTCAGGAACTTCTGTTTAATTCAAGGTGGAGTGAACTGCTCTGCAGTACATCTAATCAACCACTAGAGGGTGGCACACTATTTGACCACAGTGATTGTGGGTTAAATTTAGTAAGAGGTGTTGTACTGGGTATTTGAGACAAAGGAACACTGAAAACTTAAAGTCAAGACGTTTTGACTCCAGGTAAACATTTATTGGGTAAATATATAAAGCAAAAGGCTCTGTGCATCTGAGGAGAGACCTTTTATGAACTGAAAAACGAAACGCCTGTGGCTCAGGATGTAGAGTGGGTTGGTGGTTTGATTCCTGTCTCCTCTAGTTCGTGTGTTGAAATAACTCTGAGGAAGCCGCTGCACTGAATCGCCCCCGACGCTGTGTGAGTGTGTGTCAATGTTTACTCATAGAAAAAACACTTGTGCAATTTGTTAAATGAGGCTTGTAGTAAAAATCATTTTGAGTTCTTAAAAGTGCTGTACAAGTACCAATCCATTTACCATCAAACTCATGTAACACATGGCCATTTATCATTAAAACCCAGCCGCTGTCAGAAGCAGTCATCAATGAGTAATACTTGAGAATTTTTCCAAGTAAGTCTTCTGCTTTCTTCAGGGAAGAAAACTGAGTCTGTACCTTCTCAGTCTCTCCTAAAAGCCAGGTACCATCTACAGTCATGCTAAAAATACATCTTTCATATCAGGACATATACATACATGCAAAATGTCACATTACATCATGTCCTTATTTATTTACCAAAAGCTAAACCAAATGCAGAAACAGTGTAAAAAAACAAACGGTGGGCTGCCCCGGACTCTGTGGGCCCCGGTCCGGATGGGCCTGGGCCCCTTTGCCCTGGTGGGTTCCAGAGTGTGGGGGTGCGTACTGGGGTCAGCGGGGGAGCTGGCCCCAGAGAGGCCCCTCTTGCCCCTCCCTTCCTTCCCTCCCCATCTCCAGCTGCCTTCCTCTTCCCACTCCACCACAATCACCCACACATGCAGGGCCTTAGGGTGCAGGTGTGCAGGGGAGGCATCTTCCCCCCCCCTCCCCCCTCTGTCCCCTTCTGGCTGCCTGTGCCTCAATTTTATTCAACAACTTAGACATTCACATTACTCACGCTCTCATAACACATACATAGAGGACCTTGGGGGTGGGCATGCCACACAGCATCCAGAACACCATCAGTGAATACAACCTCACCTCTGGCGCCGTTGCCCACCTCTCAATTTTAAATACACGTAGACATTGAGGGTTCTTGGGAGGGGCTATGCGCTTACCTGATGCACTCTGGCAGGTAGCTCCATGCCCTCCTGGGTTTTAAATGCACCTTAGAAAAAACATGCATCAACACTACGTGTTGACATATGAGCGGGCGGAGGGAGGCTTGGAGTCTTCACACACCCCTGTTCTCTGTTGCCCGTTGGGGCGGGGGGGCTGGGAGGAGGAGTTGGCCACCCAATTGGGGTGGCCAACTCCTGGCCAACTCCTGCTGCTGCGGAGTCGGGAGTGGTCTGCTTGTCTGGATGTTTGTATCTGTGTGTGGCCATTTGTCTGTGTCTATATGTCAGGTCGGGTATCAGACGCCACCTCACTTGGGACATCTCAGGCCCTCCAAGGTATGGAGGCCTATCTCCCCCCACCACTCTGACTGCCAGTGGCTGACGCCCTCAGACATCGATGAATTGGTGGTTCTTGGTGTCCGGGGCTATGCGCTCAGGTACGCACCGGCTCACTCCCGGTGGCTGCTTGTCGGGGCCTGGCGCCTGTGGCTCGGTTGGGCCCCTTCAGGGGGTGGGGTGCTCTCGGCCTCTGGGCCTGGGGCTCGGTCCACTCTGGCACAGCTGGCTGCCGGCGGAGCTCACAGGCGCATCACTGCAACCCCCTCTGGCTTCTGCTCTGCAGCTGCTGGGTGACCCCTCATCTGGGGCTCTCCTCAGCTCTTTCCGGCAGAGTGGTACGGCTGCCCCTCCGTTGGTCTTTCTCTTGTGCTCTGAGGGTCTCTGGATGTTGGCTATGGCCCCCCCACACCCTCTAGCAGATCATGACATGAAGGAACCTTTTGAATACAAGTGCGCTCACACTCACAGGTGTACACACGGGTGCTCACACACAAACGACACCCTTTTTGGCTGCTACCTCAAAGCACACTGTGCGCTGTCGATCCTACATGCTGCACAATAATGTTTAATATTTAGTATTTACTGTTATATTTACATAGATCATCGCAATTATGTTGTTTATTAAATTGCTCTCTTGTTTTGCTTGTTTTCTCTTCTTTTTTTTCTCTCTCAACAGGTAATTGATATATATATATATATGTATTTTTTGTCCCCCCACCTCTTTTTTGTTTTGCGCCCTTTATCACCGTTCCTCTTCCCTGCTGTTTTTCTTTCCCTCCCTCTCTTTCTTTCTCCCTTTCCCTTCCCCCAGTCATGTCTGTCCCGTATGTAACAACTGAAAATAAAATAAAATAAACAATAAAAACAAAGGTCAATCAAATGGATCAATACGACAAGGCTGGGATGGTCACCTTGGTAAAGTAAATCCGTTGGGCATCTTTCTTGGCCTTTAGACAATAATTCTGATGGCAAAAGAACCAAACGGGACAGGCGGGGGACAGTTTGTTTGCATTCATTTATGCACGGCTCTCTTGAGGTCCCGCCACAGCATTTCAGTCGGGTTGATGTCTGGACTTTGACTGGGCCGTTGCAACACTTTGCTTCTTTTTCAGCGTGTCTGTTGGAGATTTGCTGCTGTGCTTGGGATCACTGTCCTCTTTCAAGTAACAATCTGGGCTGAGCTTCAGCCGTCGATCAGACTCTAGAATACTTTGGCATACAGAAGAGTTCCCGGTCAACAACAGGTCGTGTAGCAGCAAAACAAACCCCCTCCACCATCACGTTGACCGTTGGGACGAGGTGTAGGCGCTGATATGCTGTGTTTGGAGTTCCCCAGATGTGATGCTTTGCATTACAGCCAAACGTCTGTCAGAAGGACGTTGTTACAGAACTGTAGCCGTACTGCCATCTTCTTTTTAGAGAGGTTTTTTCCTGCAACGCTTCCAAACAGCCGATACTTGTTCAGTCTTTTTCTGATTACTTTAATATTTAACATGCTAACCGAGGCCTGTAGAGCCTGAGATGTAGCACTTGGACTTTTGCAGTTCCTTTGAGCGTTGCACGGCCTGACTTTGGGATGAAATGGTCGCCATGTTCAATCAAAGCTTGAGGCATCGTGTTAATACACACCTGAATTCTACCCTCTCGTTTCCTGAAGCAGTAAGGCTGTGTGTAGTTTTCCATTGGATTCCTTAGAAAACTGTTTTCACAGGTCCTGTTCAGAGATGACTCATAAATGCATCTGAAAACATTATGTGTATGTAAATCAATTTATTGCAAGAAGATCACTGGGAACAAGGTGAAGGTGTCCGTCTGTCCCTGCCCAGAGCTCCTCATCAACAAAAACGAGGATTTACAAACAAGTTAACAGACATGAGCATAAAATGACGAGAATTAGCTGAAACTAAGTGCTGTAGGCCTACATCCTAAATACTGTATATATCTCAAATATGACTGCTCATCAGAAGTTATTCCAACACCTGCGTTTATGATAGCGTATTCCTCCTGATATGGACAGCATAATCAAGACAGTGCCTTTTAGATGTTGCATTAGGATTACACACAAAATAATCAGAACTATGAAAGAGGCATGCAAAACCCAACAGTATATGTCACTATGTAGCCTACCTGAAAATATCCCCCCACACACCCAAAGCGCAGCCTCGCTGAAGGCTTGGCGCAGCTCTACAGCGCCATCCTGTGACTGCGGGACGCTTTGAATTGATCCGATTCGAGAACTGAAATAAAAAGTCCACGTTTTCTTTGAACACATGCTGCAACAGAGTGACCGTAATGTTCTAACAGTGGTGCTCAAATACGCAGAGAAGAGCCGCGAGCCTCAAATACAAGACGGCACAGTAACTGAAGCACTGTTGTGAAAGTTCAAAGTCTGATGTTTCCTTTTTCCTGAAAAGAAATCCTTTACATCTGCATCTCATCCCTAATTTAACACGTGAGGGCGACACATCAGGACACGTGAGAGGTTTGTAAAGGCCGACATTTCCATCCTTTGTCTCCAAATCCAACTAATATAAATGCAACGTTTCCAAACTATACAAAACTTATAAATTATAAAGTTCTATTCTTAAATATAAACAACATCAAGTCAGTTTCCAGTACTTAGATTATATATTAGGTACAGTACATTGTACACAGCTTCCACTGAAATCACTGTACACGATCCAAAAGGCTGAAACTGGAGGTCAGACGTGATCTTCGAATAAATTAATTCATAAATAAATCACGATTACGTCTTCCCAGTCACATCCTCGGCATGCTTTGCATCCGCTCCAGATTGTGGCACGCACACACACACACACACACAAACACACTGTGCATTCGACTCTTAAGTCCAAATCTACAAGTTTCGGCTAATCTAAAAATACTTTTGGCTTTAAGAAATAACGTTACACTCGACTAAAAGCTAACTTTTCAATAAACGAGACGTCTACCACCTACAGGGAAGTTTAACTTCAGTAGTTACATGTTTACCTGCAGACGCTTTGCAATAGAATATTAAAAGAAATAAATCTCTAATCCATAAAGTGACGGTGCTGGATGTCAGTTCCAGGTAGATCCCTTTCATCGTGTGGGAAAATTTAAAGCCCACATCTACTCGGGTACGACGAACAAAAACAAAACAGCCAAGAGCAGACTTTACGTGATAAATATCTCTGTGACAGTGCAAAGCTAGAGCTGTGGTTGTTACGGCATGCTGCGTGGGCTGGTAGGAGACATGTTGAAGCATTTTGAGCCTAAAGGAAAACACAGAATATTTCGGCTTTGCGAGACCGATCCAGTTGTGCATAAGAGGATTCCACACAAAAGCTGATAGAAGTACTTCTAATATATACACAGGAAGCCAGTTTTTGCTTAAAAATTACTTAATCGTGTGCTTTATATCCAAACTTGTAGAAAGAGTAACAAACAATCCAGCTAAAAATCGCTGACTTCTCTCTTTTCTCGCCTCAGTCAGTCAGTTACAGTAGCAGCTTGTTCACCAACAGTAGCCTAATTGTCGGCGTTAATACAGTTAAGTTCACTCCAGCCAACGTTTTGGTTCATTATACATGATTGGCAGCAATCCCGCCGCTGGCACTTTCTCTTCCTCCAGAAAATAACCCCAAAACATCCGACGTCCTTCTCTCCGCCGCTCGTGTGTATTGCACCAAATATAAATCATACAGAACTCTATTTTTCTATTAAGTAATAGGTAGGACTTTGTTTGGAGGTGCCATGAAACTGGAAGCCAGGTGAGGTTCCCCCATCAGCCAGAGGAAGAATTAGTAGAAGAAGAAGAAGAGGAGAAGGCGGGAGGGTCAGTGGATGTCTCGGCACATGGGGAGGTTGACGAAAGTGAAAACGTTGAACTCGATGAGGACGGAGAAGGACAGAAAGATGGCGTACAAGATGAGGCAGGCCAAGCCCAGTCGCCAGTCCAGAGTCCACTTGTTCAAATGGACACCGAGGACCTGAACGAAGAAGACACGATTAGAGACGAGTGGATGCAACTATGAGACAATTCCTGACTTAAAAGAGCCTTTTTATTGGTTTGTCCGGACCTCGCAGGAACAGTCGGTCCAGCTCAAGTGCAGCTGTTTACTTCAGGTCGTGTTTCAGTTTTAGGTTTTTGCACTTCTTTGCATACTTATATACATCTGACAGCCTTCATTCGTCCTTCATTTCTGACCATCTGCTTGCTTTTGAAAAGCATCCCAACAACATGATGCCACCACCTCTGTGCTTCACTGCAGAGAAGGTGATGAGCAGACGGTGCTTCATAAAACTCCCATCAGGCTCTCATGTGTTTTTAAGTTTTCTCATCTTTTTGGCTTACAAGATATTTGGTGTGAATAAAATCTAGGTTTATGACATTTGCAAATTATGGCATTCTTTGGAACTGGCTCCAGTTTTATGAAATTCCCGCGTTTGTCGATACGTCAAACTAGTAGGGGTGCAACGATACACAAAATTCACGGTTCAATACTTTGGTGACACGGTTTGATATTTTTTCGATACAAAAAAATGTTCATGCCTTTTTAATTTGTCATTTATTAAAATTATAAATATATATTTTAACTCAAAAGTACAGTTTTTAAATTTAATGTTGCTGAAAGTAATAAAAAATAAATCTATCTGATCGAGAAATCACTCATCTTTGGAAAAGAGAGTTTATTACAGAGAAATGTCTCTTTCCAAAATAAAAGCTATACTATACGCTTCTTCTGGGCTATATTCTCAGCAGCATATTAAACATATCAGGTCCCCATAAGGAGAATCATGTGCTAACGGCTGTCTAAATGACTCGGGTAAAGTTTGTAGCATGCGTGCTTGTTGTTTTTGTCTGCTTCCACTTGTCTTTGCACGAGGATGATGTCGGAGTAAATGTGCAGTCATATTCGTTGTGTTCCCACTAGTGCTGTCAGCGTTAATCTGAAATGACGTTAATGCCACAACACGGCAAATCTCCGTTAAAGAGCTACCGCGGATCGCCCCGTGCGTGGGGCTGGACGGCCAACACGTTAACGAGCTAACTGCGCTAACGCACTAGTTCCCACCCATGTAATTGAGCATTGCGTGGCACATCCAACATACTGTTTTACTTTTGTCCATGACGCGCTTACCTTCAGGGTCATACGTCACATGAAAACCAAAATAGTTCCAAAGGCCAGATCTGAATGAGGGTGGGGGAGGTTCAATTTGCCATGTTGCAACGAGCTTAGCCTCTGTCTTGCTAGCTTGCGCTGAGCTCAGTGGATCTGCGCTTGACAGTGCAGCCTAGGCGGAGTAGTCGAACGCAGATCCACTGAGCTCTCAACACAGACAGCATCGTCAGAAGAAAAGTTGATCAAATAAATTAAAAATTTTGTATTGTTCGATACATATGCGTACTGAACCGAAAGCACTGTATCGAACGGTTCAGTATCGATACCAGTATCGTTGCACCCCTACAAACTAGGTGTTTTATGTGGCTGCAATTGAACTTGCTCTTCCTCTTGTCTAAATATACTAATTTCAAACCTGTGGTTGACATAGGAGTGTGTGCAACTTGTTTAAACCTCATGTCAGCCGTGTGCTGTCTTTACCCCAGGGCAGGGAAACATAAGTTAAAGCTTCATATCATTGCTCCGCAAGTCTGTGCATTCAAAAGTGTTAGCTGCAGAAATCTGTGACTTACTGTGAAGAATACTGAGGCTAGTAGGAGAGCCACGGAGTATATGAGTCCTCTGCTGTTAAGTTCGATCTGAAGAAACAGAGAAAGAGGCACATTTTCACATCATTTTCACCAATGATCCAACACGACCTTAAAATGCAGTTTTTTTGTTTTATTTTAAAGTGTAATGAGACAAATAACGCCGTCTCAGTTCACGGTGATGCAGACAAACAAAGTCTCATTGTTTATGAACTCATTTCTCCTCCAGCGGAGCAGGGGAACACTCACGGTGGAGCCCGTCTTGATGCAGAGCGTTTGCAGCGCCCAGGGCAGACCCAGACCCACCAGGATGTCAAACACATTACTGCCTATGGAGTTGGAGATGGCCATGTCTCCCAGACCTGAGGTGAGGAGAGAAACACTTAAAGTCTGCGTTCAGTCGGGAGACAAAGCGATTACGACTTCTGCTTTGCTTCCCGACTCCATTTGATCTTTCTGCATCTTATGTGAACGTACCTTGCCGCGCCACTATGACGCTAGCCATGCAGTCTGGGACGCTGGTGCCCGCTGCGAGGAAGGTGATGCCCATGATGACGTCGGGGATGCCGAGAGTAAAGCCAATCACGGTCACCTGAGAACAGACAGACATCGTCTGAAGAGACAGACTCTCTGGGAATTCCTCCTTATGCAGTTTCCTTCTGTTTCTGCACTTAATCGAAGGATGTGTGTGTTTTACATAATGACAGCTGTGTGTCAGTGTTAGAAACAAGTTACTATTTACAGAGAAATTTTGTATCAAATCTACGAGGTTCTGTCTGGACTGTGAATGTAAATATTTAATGTGAACTTTTATGTATATAAATAAAAACACATTTGAGATGTTTATCACAAACAGACTGAATGTAATTAGCAACTTGACCCCATTCAGTTACAAACCGTGGACAGATTGTCTCCATCTCCAAGGCGATGAGACTGAAAATTAACTGCAGATGGCTGAAACAATTTTGGCCGCGTTGGCGTCTCACAACCAGTGTTTTCTCTAGTGCGACTGCAGCGTTACATAAGTCAAACGGATGAAATCATTTAGACGTTTCTAAAAACAGAGTTTTAATAGTCTTGAAAGAAACTGTCTCCGTGTTTAGAGGGAAAGGATCAGGAGGTGATTGAGCGAGCCTGACTGGACTCACCATCCACACCATGATGTACGAGAGGCCGGCGATCCAGATGGTGGCCGTGAAGAAGGAGACCATGAACCACCTCTCCCAGCGGCGTTTGCCACAGTTGGGCACCGTGAAGAACAGAAGGAGGGACAACGGCCACATGATCAGCCACTTGAGCTTGTTACAAACACCCGCTGGAATGAATGAGATGTAGTCAGGGTTTAACGATACGCGATGCTAAAATGAACATTTGCCGAGAGCCGGATCGCGTCACGTACCTGGAACTTTAAAGGGCACCAGGGGGCCCTCTTTGTCATCCTCTTCCTCTCCTTCCTCGTCATTCTCATTGTTCTCGTTGTCCTCATTTTCATTCTCCGTCTCATTCTCCAGCCGCTGAAGTCTGCACCTCCCGTTCACACCCTGCTCGACTCCGCCCATCCCATTCTCTAGGCCCCGCCTCCCTTGAGCCCTGGCTGCAGACTCGGAGTCACCATTCGTGATGCGATTGACTCGAGTCTCCGTGGTGTTGATCAGTCTTTGTCTCTGGAACATTAAAAAAAACATTTGGACACTTTGCATTGCTCTCGTGAATTATTTTGTCATTATGCATCTTCTTCTTGTCCTTAGCGGGCGACCAGCGGCGGTGGTCTGCCGCGCAACCAGTACGCTGCTGTAGGTGCCGTGGGTTCTCTTGGTTGACCAACGATTATCTTCCACGCTTTTCGATCTAAGGCCTTCAAATCATCCTGGATTTGTTTCATCCATGTCTTCTTTGGTGCATTTCGATGCACCTTCCAATCGGTGGGGCGGGTCAACCACAGTAAGCCATGGGGGTAGCGGCTCGGGTCCATTCGATAAATGTGGCCAAACCAACGGAGTCGGCGGCGCTGGATTAGGTCGCCGATCGTCGGTTGGCTGCCGCAGCTGGTGAGGATGGTGTCATTCGAATGACGGTCACAAAGGGAAACGCCGAGAACGCATCTAAGGCAACGCATTTGGAAAACTTCGAGCTTGCTCAGGTCGTGTTTGAGCATGTCCACGTCTCTGCGCCGTAAAGTAGAATGGGCAGGATCAGGGTTCGGTAAAGGCGGATCTTTGTCGCCAATGAGATGTTGTCATTATGCATAAAATACAAAACAGGAAAATATTTCTCTGAGGTAGAAATAAATATTCTCTCCAACTGTGGTTGTTTCCTTTGGATTTAAGCTGAAACTTCAGTCTGCAGCAGACAGGTGTCTGAGATATCCAAAAGACAATTAGCATTCATTCCACGTCTTATTTCATCTTCTGCTAAACCCAGACCCAATTATTTGGTTTGTATTTATGCTAAGACTCTGGATTTTTCAGGCTAACTTTAGTTGACAAATTTATTTTTCTCCTAAGTATGTGAGGAGCATCTGAAACCACACATCCAAGAATAGTTCAGTGTGTAAGTACCTCATTGATCAGCATGCGAGAGGCCATGGTGAGCCGGGTTCTCGGGGAGAAATGACTGGTGATCATGATCCTCATGCCGGCCTCAGAGAAAGACAGCTGGTGGGGGTAGGCAGACAGCAACTCATCCACCATCAGCACAGACGGTGTGCAGTGGAAGTTCGCTGAAAAATAAAAAACAGATAAATATGTTTGAGCCGATAGTTCTAAAATATTAAATATAAAATCTCGCTGGATTGGAAAATCTTAGCTGTTGTTTGTAAAACACACAGTATGGAGGCGCAGTGAAGTACAAGCCTGGAGTCATATCTGCACAGACAGCAAGTCTCAACCCAACCCCCTCAAAATTAATTACTTAATTGATTAAATCTCTCCATCCATTGATTTTTTCTGGCTTATCTAAGTCCAGGTCAACCATCCAAGCAGAAATGCCCAGACATCCCTCTCTGCAGCCCCCTTTTCCGTCGTTTGGTACTGGGCCGCGAGAGTTGAGGCTCAGGTGTGAAATGTATAGTTTTCAGGGTTTTTATCGGTTTTCAGCGTTATTTTGTTATCGTTTTTATCCTTTACTCGGTTTTCCTGGGTCTTTTCACGTGTGTTATGAATAAATCTTCTTTTTTTTGGTACCAGTACTAGTTTTATTTTGTTGTATTTATCCGCGACACCTTAAAGGCCGGTCCATGAAAATATTGTCGGGCATAAACCGGTCCGTGGCGCAAAAAAGGTTGGAGACCGCTGCTCTAGGGGATACTGAGACATTCCTAAACTGAGAAACATAATCTCTCCATGGTCTCCTGGGTCTCCACCAATGCTTCCTCATGGTTTATAATGACTGGCCCAGGGGGCATAGTTCAATAAAGCCAACAGAAGTACATCATTGGCAAAAAAGTAGAGATGACATTCTGAGACCACCAAACCCATAAAAGTCTTAAAAGTTATGAAGAGAATCTTGGACAAAGGGCAGGAACAAGCCTGACTTATTGCTGCTAATGCAGATTAAACTCTCTTGTACAGGGGCTGAATGTTGGGAAGTATGGTGGTCAAATTCCTTTTCCAAGTCCATAAAGCACATGTAGGCTGGTTGGTGAAACTCCCACACACCCTCAAATATCTCCAAGAGAATAAAGAGCTGGTCGACTCCATCACCAGGATGAAAACAGCATTGTTTGTTCTGAATGCAGGATTGGACTCCCCTCACCAGTGCCCTGGCATTAGCCAATGACGGTCTATGCCAGGTCTATGTCTACAGCTGAGGAGTGTGATCCCTCGACTGTTGCAACACCACCTCTGATTCCCCTTCTTGAACAGAGGGAACACCACCAGTTTGTCAAGGGCACTGTCCCTGACGTCATTGCAAAGCTGCAGAGATACGTCCACGAGAACGGCATCAAAATCCTTAAGGAGCCTCGAGGTAAACGCAAAACCAAAGATCAGATCAGGTCCAACCTAACCTGGAAAAACTGCAGGTTCTGCACATGAATATGATGCCGATATAAAATCATACTCATTTGGGTGGGAAAAGGGGGAAAATTACTGCCCAGTAACAAGTGAGGAGGGCGACTGTTTCTCACTGGGGCAGCATTCAGAGTATCAGGTGCAAAACGAGCTGACAGAGCAGGCTGTGCCGGCATCTTGCAGTCCTCTCTTCTGTTGTTCTCAAGCTGTAACTTATTTTTGAGGGCAGAGAGAAAGCTGCAGATAGCAAACAAAACGGCTGACTCTTTGACATTCCTAGCATCCAAAGCAACTCTCAAGCTCTTAAAGAGACACCGGGAAGGCTACTGGGTTACTTATTTGGTCGGAGAAGGTAAATGAATTCAGTTTACCAGTTTATTCAAACTTCTCTGCAAACGTCTTTACACTGGTTTGTTTCCTGGATGACAAGAAGCTCGGTGTTCAAACAGAGGGTCATAATCACCTAATACAAAATCTTAAAGTCTGCACAAGTAGTCCTTTGGTACTGTCCTCACCCTTTGCCTACTTATCACAGAGCAGAATCAAAATAGAAGGAAAGTGCTCCTGCGGCTTTTATATTTATGCAAATTTCAGTGTGCAGAGAGGAACAACTGCAGCCCACTGAGACACTTTAGAGGACAAGCAGAGGCGGCTCTGATACCTTTTTTAAGCAGGACTGCAGTGGCGTCACACGTGACATCTTCCAGATCAGTGCTTCCTGTGAGCCCATTGGCCAGATTCACCGAGCCCTTCTTTCGACGGTCGAAGTAGCGATGGGCCCGGCCGTTGAACCTGGCAGTAACAAACGACGACAGACTCAGTAAATCACTGCGACCAGCTGTTTAACTCTCTGAAGCTGACACTCACTTCATGATGAGGATGTAGACCGCATACATCAGGATCAGGACGAGAGATTCCCACCTGCACACAAACGCAAGCAAAAGGTTTCACAGTCACTCTTTTCATTTCAAAAGCTCAGTCATATATGTTTAGAGTTTTATGGTAAATGTCAATACGCACCAGCACACCTCCTCATCGTAGATGAACTAAAGATGCAAAGACAAAGAGGACACAAGGGGGTCATTAGGTGGAGGAAGTACGTGGGAGTTTAATTAAATCCTGCAGTTCAACATCTCTGCCACTAGGGGGCAGACCCAGCTAAGAGCTCAAATCTACAAAAGGGTCCAAATTAAAGATTGTTACAGTGTTACAGCCAAATTAGTAAACAATGCCAAAAGAAACAAAATGGAATATGACATTGACAAATACAAATATAATACATTTAAAAGATATGTAAAAAGTTGAAATATCATACACGATGGGGCTATATTAAACAAAATTTATGAAGGATAGAAAAGCACTGAAAATAAAGTTCTTTGCAGTAGCTGTACTCTGGTTTATTAACAGCAAACATTTAATATGTACAACTCTTAGACTGATTTTATGAAGTTTTATAAAGATGTCCTGTAAATATAAAATTATAACTATTTAAAAGTATAATAATAAGTTATTGGATCATTAATATGAGGATGTGGAGCAGGGCGTTATTATTCTACAGCTTCAGCTACTCAGTTACAGTTTTATGTAACTGATGTTAGTTCCATATCAGCTGTTCTGCACCGACAACTAAAAAATATGAAAAATGTTTTGTTTTCATGCTTTTTATGCAAGGTTCTGCATCTGTGCAGAACAGCTCAGTTCAGTTATTTGTAAATGAATATGCAAACCTGCATTTAAGGGACATAATGTGTGACATCACAGTCTCTCTGGTTTCTGTTTATTGGCCAATCACTGAGCAGGCTTTGGTTGCAGTAGGTAAAGAGTCACAGTTGCTGGAAACCATCGGCTAATCCAATGTATAATTTAATACTGGAATTACTGGAATTTCTTTGTTAAGAACAGATATGTGTTCAAACAGAACACATGCTAACATGTTTAAACTAAATACTACGATCTATTATTGGTCTTCTTCTTACTATTAATTGGGGGTTTTTTTGTCATTATTTACAGATTTTTTGTTTGTTTGTTTTTTGATGAGATCATTTAAATCCTACAAAAATCCCAAAGGAGCCTCTACAGGCTATAAGCTTGATTTCATTAGCAATAATGCCCTCCTCCCTCTGCTTAGATTAATAAAGGTTTATTTGCATCAGTTATGGTCTCTTAAGACATCACGTGGCCTAAATGCATTTTAGATGTATGGTCTCTGAAGCCACATCAGTCCTGGAGAAACGGCCTCCAACAGCACCGTCTATGCTACTCAAAGATGCCAAAGTAAAACTGTATAACAACATTAATTCGGTAACATAGGTAATTGTAATAGTAATCAGAGATTAGCTTGAAAAATTCAATGTCTGCTGTAGGGGTGGGGGAAAAAATTGATACTGTGTAGTATGGTGATATTTTGTTTGCTAATAATGTATCGATACAGGGACAGCAGAAATCGATATTTTGTTACAAAAAAGGTTTTTGTGCTCTGACTTCAGAGCATGTTGATCCTTTTTCTGAGCAAGAATCCTGACATTCCTTCACTGTCCAAATGTGTTTAACT